>NC_088695.1:35928163-36228163 GCF_028017835.1 Emys orbicularis
CAATATATTGCGTTACAATACAAAACCATTTTGGCAATGTCCTTTGTTGCAGGGTCCTTATGCTTGCCCTGTTATAGCTTTTTATCAAGAATCAGAAGAAGGGAAGCAAGAAAAGGAGACAGAATGAGATCATTTTTACACACTAAAAAATTATCTCTGGAACTATCCTGTTATGGCTGATGGGAGGATGGGCTACAGCAAGGTTTCTCCAGCTATCATCTGTGGGTGACTGGTGATCCATAGAATGAAACCTGATTAGGGACTAGGTAGGTTGGTGAGGAAGGGATACCTCCCTTTTGCGAAGGGGTCCATGGACTGAAAAAGCTTAAGAACCAAAGAACTAGTTGGCCTACTTGGTCTTCACCATCAGTGACATCCATGGTGAGGAATGTGGTGAGGAGGGATGGGCCAGTAATTGTGGTATTAGCCTAGGATTTGGGAGACCTGGGTTGAATTCCATGCTCTGCCACAGACTTTGACCTTGGGTAAGTCACTTGGGGTGGAATTTTCTAGACATAAGGAAAAACTTCCCAAGCATCAGGGTAGTTAAGCCCTAGAATTACCCAAGGAGGTTGTGGAATCTCCGCCATGAGAGTTTTTTAAGAACAGATTAGATAATCACTGGTCAGGGACGGTCTAGATCAGGGGTAGGCAACCTATGGCACATGTGCCAAAGACGGCATGCAAGCTGATTTTCAGTGGCACTCACACTGCCCGGGTCCTGGCCACCGGTCCGGGGGGCTCTGCATTTTAATTTAATTTTAAATGAAGCTTCTTAAACATTTTAAAAACCTTATTTACTTTACATACAATAATAGTTTAGTTATATATTATAGACTTATAGAAAGAGACCTTCTAAAAATGTTTAAATGTATTACTGGCACGCGAAACCTTAAATTAGAGTGAATAAATGAAGACTCGGCACATCGCTTCTGAAAGGTTGTTGACCCCTGGTCTAGATAATACTTAGTCCTGCCTTGGTGCAGGGAACTGGACTAGATGATCTATCGAGGTCCGTTCTAGTCCTACATTTCTGTGATATTGCAACCACCACACATGATAGCCACATGTAACTAATTGCAAGGCAAATGCCCAAAGGGAGCTGTTTGGGTGTGGTAATTTTCTGGATGTGACCTTAAAGATCCCAGAGTTCTTTCCATAGGACTCAGGGGAGAGGGGAGTAGGAAGGAGGGAGAGTCAAAATCCCATTCCCTTACAGTTGTGCAATGACTGGGCTGCCCCAAGGTGGCTGTATTTCAGTGATGGAGTTGTACATGTATTGGTTAGTGCAGTGATTTGAGTGAAAAATGTTTTGTGAATGCCGCCTGTTGATCATGGGGTAACCTTGTGAATTCCACATCTTGTCTTCATGAGTCTTTTGCAATAACTCATTATTGTGGCAACAAAAGAATTTCAATCACACCTTCAAGCCCCATATTGAATCCACACTCCAATCCTGGGAGGACAGCGTTTGTGCAGTGTTATTCCAGTCTGCTTCACTCAGCATATAGATTCCAGTCTGGTTCATTCAGCAGATGGAATATAACGTGGGATGCATAGTCTAAAATTCAGGCAATTACACTGAGTTGTCAGAATTTCAGTTCATTGTACTGATGACACTTCTTAAGAGAAAAGATTAGAAGTTCCCGAAAACAAGGCATGATCAGATCTGACACATTTCTTAGACATATTACTAGGCACAGAAGTTTAGTTGCCAGCTAGCTGTGCAACTCTAGAAAGTCTGGTTGTATGTCATTAAAATTTACCCAACCTAACACTCATTTGAAATGATATTCTCTTCCTGATTGGCAGCATTGCCTAGTGCAAGTACGTCTGACATCCTTTTGCAAACTGACCCCAAATGTCTGCATATGAAAGGATTAAGCCTAATCAAATGATCCAATCAGACTAGGGTGACCAGATGTCCCAATTTTATAGGGACAGTCCCGATTTTGGGGTCTTTTTCTTATATAGGCTCCTATTATCCCTCACCCCCTGTCCCGATTTTTCACATTTGCTGTCTGGTCATCCTAAATCAGACTAAAGAAATTGTAGTGTGTGTCCTTGGTCTAACCATCAAACATTTGGGACTGAGCCTGGATGAACGCTGCTGGCTCCTAGGTCGTCAGTGATTTGACTTTATTTGTCAGCTGTTCTGGTGTATTGAACTCAAGTTCTTCTTGTGACTTCATTTTCCCTTCTTGAGTCATATATTGCTGTTTCCTGGCTTCAGTTCCCATAATGCAGGACTAGGAGTTGAGAGATCTGGGAATTGTTCCTAGCACTCCCATAGCCTTTTGCTGGGACCTTCCTCTCTCTAGTCTGCACTTTCTCAGGAGTAAAATGGTGATAATTATTTCCCTGCCTCCAGGAATGCTATGAGGTTGAGTCCATTAATATTTGTAAACTACTTTGAGATCCTCAGATGAGAGGAACCAGAGAAGAGCAGTGTATTAATATCCTCCAAAGCAGCGCACTTAGCCAAGGTAGGCACCGGTTTGGTGGGGAAGATTAGTGCTCCCAGATTAGATACCAAACTCACTCCTCTCTTGTGACCACAAAAGACATTTCTGCTGTGATTTAGATTTCTTTTGCCCTGACTTTATACTCCAGTGCTACTCTATTGACCTCAGTGAAGTTACTCTTGACTTGCACTGGTGTAAATGAGAGCAAAACCTGGTATTTCAATTATGGTCTAAGCACAGAGAAGGGTACGGGATTGCTTACGCAGCAGGCCTGTTTCCTTTGACGTTCGTCAAGGGGAAAGCCTAGCAGGGATCCACACTTCTCCCTTCTCAAATTATCCAGCACTTATTTCTCTGATTGTCCTAATAACATTAAACTCATGGACATGTGCACATGACGTATGGGATCTAGTTCCAATTCCACCCCCGTGTCAGCATGAATTAATGCACCTCAGACGGTGCTGCTGGCGTTGGCTGAAGGAGGCGGCGATGCCAAGTGGTGTTGATGAATTGCTTTAGCAAGTAATTTCAGTCTTGTGATAGGTCTGTTTATTTTGCGTGTGTTTTGCCATTCATCAGGCGAGGTTCTTCATTTAACAAGTTAATTACTTTACTCAGGGAGCCAGTTATGTGTGTCCCAGTGTGCACACGCACACAAGTGGGTGATCTGAGATTTCAGCCTTGAGGGATGCTCATTAAGGCAATTCTAATATACAATTGCCTAATATCTCCCCTGACGAAATGTAGGTACAGTATACAGCTGTAATCGGTATTTGCAGGGGATGCTTATAATTATTCCTTGCTCTTCTCTAAGGCCTTTCATCCGCCCATCTCAGAGCACAAGTGATAAATTAAGCCTCATAATAATATGAGAGTTGGGAATTATTATCCATTATTGTACAGACTGGGAAATTGAGGCACAGAGAAGAAAAGTGTCTTGCTTAAAGCCACAGAACAAGTCAGTGGCAAAGCTAGGAATGGAAGCTGGAACTCATGACTCCAACTCTAAGGTCTAAACTCTACCTTCTTGTTGCCTCATTGTCATTTCTTATGGCGGAGGCTAGAGAGAGATGCAGGAGTTGATCCAGTGGTTTATAAATAGCCTGGAAAAACACCTTGCCAACCCCATTTAAATTAGATACTTAATCATTGCCTACTGCTCCCTACACCAGGGTTTTGTAGCTAGACTCCACCTGCCCTCCCTACAAGGTGTCTGGTCTCCAGTCCCACCCACTCATTGCAGCCTTGGGGTCCTGCAGGCACTATTGCAATACAAATAAATAATATAAATGCTGCTTTAGGTCAGGCCAGGACAGGACAGGACTTAGGGAGACTCTGTGTAGTGACATTAGGCAGCAGTCTGGGAACTAGAGACCCGGAGAGAACCACAGGGTCCATCTCCATCCACCAGCCTCAAGGAAGAATCCAGTATGCTGTAGCAGGAGTCACCCCTGCCCTGAAGCCAGGAGCTCCCGTTTATTTCTGCAGGTGGATGCAGAGCTTCTGCACCTCCATAAATATGGCTACACTCGCAGGTGACCTGGATGGCTGGCCGTGGCTAGATGTGCCCCAGCACCGTGGTGGTGGGGTTGTCCTGCTTCAGTTACCAGAGGGAGGAGCATGAAGAGAATAACAAACAAGAGCGGGTCTCTAGAACACATGGCTCTGCAAAGACAACCGTGAGGCTAGGCAACTGAGGTGTCAAAACTTGTCAGGCTCCTGAGGGCTTTCCTCATCCTAGACCCCTTGGTCTGATATGTGACATCCCAACAGATCCTCACACAGTCAGAACAAAGGCACAGCCACTGAGCACGTATCTCTCAAATGCAGTCAGCGTAGCCTCCCCCCCACCCCCATGCACTGTAGCCCATTCACCTATTGAATGCAGCCCTGGTCTCTTCCCTTTTCTCAGAAAAATAAGAGTAATTAACTATGCTGTAACGACATCATGCATGCCAGGCTGGATTTGCACGGTAGAGCCTCCCAGATCACAGAGGAGACATCCTAATTATCCTGATTGGGACATTAAGATGCAGAGTTTACAGGGAGATGCTGGAATGTGTTTTTCCCCTGAATCTGAGAGCGTCAGGGGAAGCGGTGGAAGCGGGGAGGTCTCATTAAAATCCCACCAGAAGGATATATAATTTATTTCACACGGAACAATTGATGTTTCCAATGCTACAGAAGGACTGGATATTAATTCCAGCAAATGGAAGCCTTATTATTCAGCTGTTAGTGTTTATGTTCTTAAAAGTAGATCTTCAGGGGGTTATTGTGTCAATATTGGCTCAGAGCTGTATCTTGGCACAAAATGTCTCAGCCCAGGAGCAAATGTTTATGTTATTGGGTTGTTTTTTTTTAATTGCATTTGTTGGAGAGAGGAAAAAAAAATCTGTTTGGAATAAAATGAGAGTAAAAAAGTAGGATAATCAGTTTTTAATTTGAAAGGTGACTTTTGCCCCTCTCTGTGGTGCGGGCTCTGGGAGGAAGTTTAGGTGTGGGGTGCAGACTCTGGGATGGGGCAGGGGGTTGGGGTGCGGGAGGGGGGCAGGGGAGCGGTGCTTACCTCAGGCGGCGCGGCTCCCAAAGCGACTGGCACACACACCCCTCCCGCAGCGGCTCCTAGGCGGTGTGGGGTGTGGCGGTGTGGGGCGGGGGGTCTCCACGCACTGCCCGCAGGCGTCGCCTCCACAGCTCCCATTGGCCGCAGTTCCCAGCCAATGGGAGCTGTGGAGTCGGTGCTCAGGGCAGGGGCAGCGCACAGAGACACCCATCCCCCCGCCCCCCAGGGGCTGTAGGGACATGCCGTCGGCTTCCAGGAACATGGTTTGTTTCATGGTAAATCCACTCCTAGCCTTTGCACACCCTCATTTACGTGCATGGCCTTGTTGATGCACATAGTCCAATTGGGGCAAGTTCTGCTCCCTGTTACTCTGATGGAAATCCACTGAATTCCTTAGAGTTACTTCAGATTTACACAGATATAACTTTGGGGTAGAACTTGGCTCTTGTATTAATCACGAGTAGGGAGCTGCAGGGGCCAGGCCCTTAACCTTTAGTAATAGTTGAATTATTCAGCTGCCAGGCCTGGGAGAGTGAATTTGATTGAGTCTTTCCTCCCTGGAGAGGAAGAACTGAGGCTCCTTCTTACAAAGACTCAGCCACAGTGAGCGGTGGCATAATTCCAACACTTGTCTGCAACGGGAACTAATCGTGTTTAGTCCTAATGTAAGGTACCAAGCTGACAACTCTGGAGATCTTTCTGATGTGTCTTGTCTTCCCAAATGGTCCCAATGTAATTTATAAACGTTTCTCTATAAACAAGGGTTACTTTCCCACTACTGAATTGCAGCTACCTCTGAGGTGTAATGCCGCAGCTGTTTAACAGCAGCGCAGCACAGCCCGTTAGGGTAAGAACTAGGGATTCTGCTTTCATTTGCACTGAGGTAAATCAAGAGTGACTCCTTTTGAAATCAGTGCAGTTATTCTGGTGGGAAAATGGTGAGAGAGGAAAATAAGACCCACTGTATCCAGAGAAGAATGCAGGGAGGAATTCCCCAATTGGAAATTGGTTGGGACACCGAGATTGATTCCTTACTCTTAAATACCATGGGCTCTCTAATGACCACCAGTGGAACTGAATTCCTTGCAAAGAATGGCACCTCCATGCTGCCAGCATAGCACCATGTAACACCGTGTGCATGTATCTAATGTTTCCTTCTAGTAGTGCGTGGGTGGGTGTCAGTTGTCTGTTTCTTTCTGGTGATGAAGGACCAGGATTCTTGTTCAGGCTCCCCGGGGGTGAATAGGATTTCTCTGCTGCCTGCAGCTGATGGATTCATTGCACTGGGGACCACCTCAGAGAGAAGAGTTCCACCAACAGGAGCGTGGAGGGGAGCCAAAGTGTTTGTGGTTATATAATGGAAGGGAGACCACACTAACCAGCATGAGGGGATGGGCATTCCAATCAAAGCTCTCCTTTTTTTGTTGCCTAATTATTGCAAATCCCCTCCCCAGTGCTCTATTGCCACACCCACTTATGGAGCCTGCCTAGACCCCCCAAAAGTGCACCGCAGGGCTGCAAGGAATAAAGAAGCTAGAGGAGGCTGTCAAGAAGCAATTTAATCTTTGTTGGTCATTGTATCACTTGTGCTCACCGGATGTAAGTAAAACAAGGCAAGAGGAGGCTTATCTACTTGTGGTCCCTGTAACAGCCAGAAGGATTAAGACAAGAAGCCTGCGAGGAGGGGAGGGAATGGGTTGAGAATGCCGAGAGCTTAAATGTGCCTGCCTAATGGTTCTGCTCCCACTGGTGATTGTGTAGTGGACAAAATGTGTCAGTTTAGTGACCTGTGAGGATGCACAAAACTGAAGAAGCCATATCCTGCCCCCAGCCCAGAGCCAAAGTGATATGGCTATTGCCCCCTCCCACCTCCATATGCACATCAAACAGCTGCAAGCATCTAGATTTGCTCTGCACAGCAGTTGCAACTTCCCCTCAGGGCGGGTTGCATAAGGGGCCCAAACAGTGAGGCAAAGGTTGGGAATGGGGTATGAGTTGAATCACTGCATCCTCAGTCAGCAGAGTTCTTGTAGACCCTTGGCCACAAGCTAGGCGTTTCTCTGCCAACCGCTGGGCAGACAACCCACAAGAGGATGGCAGAAGTAACATCATCTCTCCTACCTTGGAGTAAATCCTCATGGCATGGACAGACCAGATTTGTTAATTTGCAACATGCTACACCAGTTCCATTGAGTCTGGTTCTGCGTCTCTCACTGGCTGCCGTGTGATCAATGCTAAAATTAATTTTGTTTAGTTTAACCTCTTGTGAGTTTCATTTTCTCATGCACAAGAAGTGTATTGGCTCTTGCCTCTCAAAGGCTGGGTTTCCCTGGAACTGAGTGAGCTGTTCTCAGCAAACAGTTTACACAGTTCATTTCATTCCTTTGTAGCCTAATCTGTAATTCTAAGGTTCATTCTAATTTAGCATGCCATGATCTGAGAGGGTTCGGCCTCCAGCTGAGCTACAGTAGTGAAGCTGGCATTAGAATGTAGATCCCGAGACGCACATGGGAAACAATTTAATACTTTTACTTTTATTAGCAATGTATTAACAAGCCAGACAAGATTGCACGTGCTACAATATAGCAAAGGAGAGAGAGAGAACACAGAATGTCCAATACTTGCATTACCCACATCATCCCTTGTGGGCAGCCCTGAAGAAGGTGAGGTGATGCCTAAGATGGTCAAAAGGTGGTCATCATCCTGGTGCCTCTCATGGTGCACAGGCCAAGAAACAAGCTTTTATAATGTGTTATTCTGACACCCACTGTGTCTTATACATATTCATGAGGGTTTCAGCCTCTCCTCTGAACTTCCATACCCTACTTACGTTGGGTTCCCCAGTTTCTATAGTTTAACCATTTACATCATACTCATTAGCATTGACGTCAATTGGTTGCCATAGTATTACTGCAGTCAAATCTTGTGCATTTCAATTATACGTATTGCTTAAACGTATCTTAAAATATCAATAACTCATGTTCTGCACTTTCTCACTTCACACTAGTCAACTGGCTTATCATTCTTATTTACTGCTGTGCTTCATCTTCTGGTGATAAGGTCACTTGCTTGTCAATTACTTACATCAAGAAAAACTGTAGGCCTTGATTGGTTACGCTAAATATCTTACCCTATGGGCCCTAAGTCTTCTGATTCTCTACTTGTCACACCACGTCAATCAGTACTTATACCCTATACATCAGGCTGGCTACACCTTTGTGAATGATCTGCAAACAGATTCTGGTTTTTATGAACATGTTTCTAAGAATTATTTGATGGATGGTTTATGAGAAACTGTCCCCACCTACAGGCTGCTAACTATCTCCACCAAGGTTCCTGCTTCAAGAATTCACTATTTGCTAGTTGTGCTGTGTGATTGGCCACCTAGGTCACATGGCATTGTTTTTGCTCCCGGCATGGCTGACTCCCAAAGCCACAACCCACAATGAACTTTCAGGATGGTTGTGTGGACCTTTCATCCTAGTTTAAGCTGAGAATTTAAAGGGATTCTCTCATCATTGCACTAGAACTTGTGCAGATCCACTGGAGGGAGCAATGGTGGGAGTGTCAGAACAGACCAGTAACGTGTGTTTATTACTGTATTGTCTAGCCCTGCTCTAGTTTACTTAGGATAAGAACGGACATACTGGGTCAGATCAATGGTCCAGCTAGCCCGATAGTGACTGCTGCCAGATGCTTCAGAGGGAATGAACAGAACAGAGGATGGAGTGATCCATCCCTGTCATTAACTCTCTATGACGCTCTCCTGCCAACATAGCTTCTGCCTTGCACGGAGGTAGAGTAATTATGTGGATGGGAGAGCACGCGCCTGTTGTCTGTAGCGCTTCTAGTATAGACCTGCACTCGTTGAAGGGAGGTTATGGCCTAGGTAGCAACTGATGAGGCCTAAGCAGATAGCATGCTAGCAAAGGGCTGAAAGAGTGAAAGGGGGCAGATAGGTGCAGGTATTGCCTGGATAGAGGCAATACCCATGATTGAATTCAGAAAGGAGGTGACTAAGGAGGGGCAGAGAGAGAAATGGCAGAGGCCAAGGACAGAACCCAGAGGAACACCATACTAAAGAGACCCAGCAACAGAGGAGTGCATTCGTGATCAGAGAAGTAAAAATTAAACCAGGAGGACAAGGTGCCTGAGACTCCAGTGCAATGTGTCAGCTTCCCAAGAAGGATGCCTTGATTCGTGGCTTCAAATGCAGCTCCAAGGTCAAGAAGGATGAGGAGAGGGAAAGAGAAAGGGTCAGACAAGGAGAAAAGACCGTAGAGCACATGGAGAATTGTCTCAGGAAAAAGCAAAGGAAACTCTGCTCTCCCAGCATGCCAGATTGCTGATCTGAGAAACTAATTTGTGTCCTTTCTTACTACTCTCTTTCATCTAGCTATTTAGACAGATTCCAATTAATCACTGGAACAGATCAGATAAGGGGCTCGGCTTGGGTGAGTCAGAGGCAGAACTGAAGTGTCTTAATGGAGTGTGAGTGCCCTGACTGCATCTCTGTGCCCGCCTGAAGGTCTATTTACACTTGTGCCAGCGTGGCTCGATGTGTACAGCTGTGTATGAGGGCCGAATGCTTTCCTTTTCCACTGCCCCTTTTGTTCAGATATTGCAATCAATAAAATGACCCCAGTTCTCAAGCCTCATATATAAATGTCAAGAGCAAAATACACAAAGGGATAAATGCCACCGCAGAATAGAACATCAACATACTCACTGTGTTAACAAAGCAGGCTTTGCAAGGGCGGGAAATGAATGTGATGCCTGATGTTAGCCATATTGTGCTAGACCGAGACAGAGCTTGGGGATCTATTCTATGCAGCTAAGGTGACATTTTGGTGATAGCATACTTCTGACTTTCCAAGCAGAGAGGTTCTTTCTGTGCTCTTGGTTGTGGAAGGGTCAGGGAGGTTCTGTCTGGGAGGGTCAGGTGAAGATGGTTGGGTTGGAGCCTGTGCAGAGGTAGCTTCGTCCTCTCTTTCCAAAGGAGCTCATGGGACATGGGACTTGTGCTGGATGGAGACAATACAAACTAAGTGACAGCAAAGCCCCACCCCATCTTGCCATCTGAGGATTCATCTCATTGTGCCAATGGGAACCCCTGGAGGGCAATGCTGGGCATCTGAGCCCTTGAGATCAGAGGCTCAGAATCTCCCCTCCTGACTCAGAACCCAGTTGAAGGCTGTAAATGGAGACCCTCTGCCAGGGCCACTTTGAAACTAGCAGCAACACTGGGAAATGGCCTTGCACCTCTTGGGAAGCAGGAATGGGCAGAAGAACTGGATTTTCCGGAACCAGAACCAGGTCAGACCTACACATGGCGATAGTTTAAAACTCTTTCCATCTTAACGGAAGGTGCTAGATGGGGCTTGAGGAAGAGTCTTTTATTACCATTCCTGTTATAGCTTCCAGGCAGAGCTGCAGTAAAGAGAGGATGCACCATTTACTACAAAAGGATTTCCTGGGTGGTGAGCAAAGTCCCTTCAGATCTTCTCGTAGTGCTGCAGAAGTTACAATATGACATGGGCCTGAACCCAGTCCCTGGCTCAGTGCTCCTCAGAACTTTGGTGTAGCCAAATTCTGGACCCACGTTTTCTGGCTTGAGCCTATCTCCAGTCACCATGTGCTGCTGCTGTAATGGGACTTGAAGCAAAGGCACATGCACCTGTGAAAATGTGGTCAGCCCCATCTCTCATGCATGCTGCATGTGCAGAGAGAGAGAAGGTGGATAACTTACTCTGGGAAGGTGGCAAAGGAAGGTCAGCTGCAGGAAAGCAGTTCTGCTGGTTGCCCCCTGCTAGGCTCTGTCAGATGTGACCATGCATGTGAGCGGGGGTGGTCCTTAACAGTTGAAGACCAACATTCATAACACCCAGAGACAATTTTCTGGTGTGTTCACACCACACGGCATAGCATCTGAAAGAGGAGGTGTGTGTTTCTCTTTGGGCCAGTGATGCTTATGTCTGTGTGCTGTGCTGAGAGTATGGCATTCAGTGCCTTATTAGATCCCTTCCATTAATGCCTGGGAGTCCTGCTCTCTTATTATTCATGACTTTCTCCCATCACCAGCACATCCAATATGTGGCCCATGTCTTATGGGATCCTCATCAGGAGACAGCTTCTTGACAAATATATTTACCACTGATCTCTTGTCACATGAGGGTCTGTCTCCCCCCTGGGCTGGCTGATGGAAGGGGTGGGGAGTTGGGGTGGGGAAGGCAGGAACATATTACCTTGTTCGCTGAGTCAGATGGTTCCTTTCCAGGGCTGCATTGCAACCCTGGTTATAATGGTGCTGCAGTCAGCCTTGCCATCTGCATTGTCTTTTCCAGTCCTCAGCCACACGTGGTGGGCTTGGAGGGCTTGATCCTGCAGGTCAGTAGGAGTTTTGTCTGTGTACGGACTGCAGGGTTCCAGGAGAAAGACTCACTTTTGTGGGGTGAGCCCCATTGCTGCCTTTCTCCTGCATGGCTTGGCTTCTCAGTCCAATTCCATGTGACGGGTGGCCTGGCATACTGCTTTCTTCGTGGAAGGGGTGGGGGCTGTTCTCCTGGCAGTTGTATGAGCTGTGACTATTACAATTCTTCCATGGCTGGCCCCTTCACCTTACCTGGCTGGGCCTCTCAGGCCTGATGCCTTTGTTTGATGCACTCAGAAGTTGTAGCCTGGGATGGTTGGGTAGCACCTCCTGTTAGCCTCAGCTGGGTGCACAGTTATTCCCATCCCATGCTTTAGAGGCCACACGGGGAGGATCAGGGTCTGGGGGTTAAATGATCTTTCACTCTCCTCCCTCTCCCCCATTTTATTTCAATCATTCTATCATTCCTCTCTCTTTCTCTCACACCCTGCCTCTCTCTTTTTCTCCATCCTATATATCGTCTTCCCTCTTTTCCTCTCACACCCCACATACTCTTCCTTTTGTAACCTCATTTCCTCTCTCCCCTCCTCTGTCCCTTTTCCCCAATGCTCCCTTCTCCCCTATTTCTCCCTGTCTTTACTCCACTCCCTCTCAGCATAGCCACTGGGACATCTGGCCTTGCTGCCCTGTCCTTTTTGGTGTTAAACTGCCTTTAAGAGGAGGGCCAAGCTGTCCTGTAAGATTATGACAGTTTCACTGCCTGTATAATGAGATCCGTTGGAGAATGATGGCTTCTGCCTGGGGCCCTGGGAAACCACCCCACTCCCCAGATGCATATCCTCTTTCTAAGGAGTCTTTGCTGCCGTTGCTACAGACACTCAAGCACTGGAACAAAAAGCAGCAAAAGGTTGTGAGTAAATGGAGATCCTAAGACACGTTCCCTGCCATTTCCTTTCACTGCCATCCAGGAGCCTCACTTGCCAAGACCCTAATTGGGCCAGGCTTTGCCAAAATGGCTATCACTAGCATAGTGGCTTTCTCCACAGGTGTATTTAATTGGCTGTGCCTGCTGCTGCTGCTGTAGAAATGGCACCGACAAGAGACAAAGCAGGGAGCCCTTTGCTCTTTGAAATACAGACCTTTCCCAGGACACTGTTTTCTCCTCTCTTAGGAGCTGGAGAGAGGAACTGAGGAGGCAGCATATGGAATGTCTGAGTCAAGAAAAACCTCATGGGAACAGGCAGAGAGGAACCTACTAAAACTGGTAACTAGAGCTCAGCAACTCAGTGATTTTTCAGTTGGGTGGCTGAACCAAAACATCTGGAAAAAAAAAATTGGGTCATTTCAAACCAAAACTGATTTTTTTCCCCCTTGCCAAAACAAAAAATTGTGTGTGTCAAACACAATTGTGAACATTGTTTGGAAGAGACACGTCAAAATGAACCATTCAGACTTCTTTGAATTTCCCCCCCTCATTTTTTTTATTCGGCCAAAACGGATCGTCAAATTCAACCTGAATTCACAAATAGTTTTGGTCTCCTGGAAACTGAATTTTTCGGCAAGTTTACTGTTCAACCAATTTTTTCCCCCCCAGCTCTACTGGAAATGTTACACTCTCATAGTGGGAGTTGTCAGATGCCGGCTTACAGGGGCCCCCCGCCCCTGACAGTCAGGACCTGCTCATGCCAACCAGTCAAACCGTGTCAGAATCCCATTGAGGCTACAGCCAAGTTCAAACAGCCTTTAAGCACTGGTTTTAAAATGGGTGTAAGCTGGGGATCTTCTAACACAACTTTGCCCTGATGTAGACAGGGACTAAAAGTCTGGTCCCTGAAAGATGCACGGTGTCTTTCCCTTGATTTCAGTGTGAGTTGAGGGGCATTCAACACTTTTCAGGCAGTGCCCAGCACCTTGCAGGATTGGGTCCATATGAGAATGGACGGGAGAGGGGAAAGGATGCCACCAAAGACCATTAAAAGCTAAATTTCACAGAGAGCCACATTTCTGTGTGACCTGGTTATGCCCTGGAAAAGGCGTGGGCACCCACACATGCTCACAGAGCCATTTACAGTTCTGGCTCCTTGACTCATTGGCCAGCCTGTGATGGGAAATACAAAGTGTTTAGCAGCATTGGGCTTGCAGTACGGGATCAGACAGAGCACAGGCCTGGAGCCAACCAGCTCAAGCACAAATGTCTTTATTGTACACAAGATAACAATATGGCACTCTCCGAGAGCCAAATACCAGCAGCACGAAGTACACAAGAGGCCTTAGGCCCCGCAGATACATCCAGCTCAAGCTTTGTGGACAGACGGATAACTACACATTTGTAGCATACGCAGGGAGCGTTGGGGAAATCCTCTCAATTTAAACTCTGTTGGTCTTGATCCCTGGAGAGGTCTGTGTGGCCTGCTCAGAGACGCGCGGGAAATGCCCGACTCCTGCAGGGTGGCAGAGTCTCTACCACAAGGACCAATATCTGATTCACACAAAAATGAAACCAGCCCCCTCCCTTACCTTGGGGGATGTTTGATTTGGTTTTCCATTTGTGGAGCCTCGGGATTCCCTGTCTCCCTGCTTTACATCCCCCACAGTTCCTGCCCCTTGCTGCAGCTGGTACTATTCCATCCAAGGAGCCTCATCCAGAATCTCTCAACACCACTCCCTGATCACAGCCCCCCCTTAAGCACAGGCCATAGAGAACAATCCTGCTTTTGCTCTAGAGTGCTGTTCCGGGGGAATCTAACAGGTCTCCTCCGCTTCTCATGTCTGTGATTCAGGCTGTCCAGGTGGGGTCCTGCAAGTTCCGCAATCCGTACAGCAGCCCCAACTCCCTCTCTGGCAGCAGACCCAGAAGGGATAGGGAAGTAGTCCCCCCTTCCCCCGAACTCTATTCTCCCTACTCCAGCAACAAGAATGGAGAAGGAGCAGCATGGGGCACATTGCTGCTTGGAACCCATCCTGGCTCTAAGAACAAGGAGATGCTATCGAGTGACACAAGGCATTCCTGCCTCGGAGGCTGAGCCTGCTGCCTTCACACCAGGCACAGCCCCTGACTGAACAGGGGAGTGAGGGACATTTTGTTTTATGCCTGGTTTGGGAAGAAAGGACCCATTCATTCTGAAGATCTTCAGTTCAATGTAATAAGACCCTGCTCACCTAGCAGTGAGTGGGGCGCTGGCCTGGACGGAAGGGATGCTGCTTAGGGGATTTTGGGGTAGTTCAGTCCCCATGTTCATCCCCTCCCAGAACTTTCCTCACCCAATCCATTTCTTTTATTAGAATGAATTGGAATCAATCTCCACTGGCTACCCCTTCTCACCAGAAAAGGAGCCACAATCCTCCCTCCTTCCCACTTCCTTACCCAACTGGAGGGTCACGCAGGATGTATTTGCCCTTCTTGAGAAGAACAAGACTCTCCTTAGCAAACCCCCAGACCCTGTTCCTTATCTCTTGCTCCCATCTCCTCAGGGAAGTTATTGGCCAAAGAGCAAGTAACCACAATAAAGCTCCCCCTAGAATCTGCACAGGTGAGTTAAATTCCATGCAGTCAGGATGGGAACGAAGATCAGAAGAGGAAAGAGTATGTTATAGACCTAAAGAGTTGACTGCCCACCTAGCTAGATTTATCCTCTTGGGGCAGAGAACAATATTGGGAGACTACAGTGCAATCATGGGATGTGTGTGCTTACATTGGTGCATGTAGTTAGAGAAATAACTGTGTGTCTATATGGGGTTGCCTGCATGTGTATCAGCTAGTGTGGATATAGGTGAATGTGTGTGCATGTTAATGGGTTTTTTGTGTGTGTGTGTGTGTGTGTGTGTGTGTGTGTGTGTGTGTGTGTATATATACACACACACACACACACATGCCTACAAATGTGTGCGTGGTTTCTGAAGAATGTTTTGTAGTTGTATGTGTGACTGTGTGTAGCTGCATGGAGGTGTGCAGCGGTGTGGATGAGTGTGTGATTATGAGGATGTGAATTAGTTCCTTTGCGCCGTGTGTGGTCTCTGTAGGAGTGCATGTGAAACAGTGTGTGTTTCTAATGTTTCTTCTACATCAAACACATCCACAACAGTCACTTGCTCCTTGTTTAACAAGCAGCTTAAGACTTTCCTGACTGTCTCCTGGGACTCCTGTGCAGTCTATCAATGTAATCCCCAGCACTTTAGCTGATCCATGTCCCTCTAATAGGTGAAAGTACCTCGCAGTCTCTGGAGAGATAGAGCTGCATTTTCCAAATATGGATGTTTTGGTTTTAATTGGTAATATTATCATTATCCTCTGGAAGTCCCTTAAGCAGCTGCATTTTCTCAGAGCGACCTTCTCCCATTCTCTTCCTCTACACACATCTGCCTTTGTGCACGCTGGCTTGTTTGGAGGAATCTTTAAAAAGCCACCTGTGTGATAGTCCTTAATGAACATGCAGATTGATGGGCACAGGGGGAAACTGAAGGAGCAGCATGAGGGAAGCAGGCTCAACCGGATGACTATCTACAGATCAGGTGTTAGGAGCAGCAGCTTTGCTCAACTGTGTGAAATCCCTTGAAGCGTACAATGACTATCTGCCAGAGGGCCTGATTTTGCTTGCAAATATATAGAGACAGCTTGTCAAGGCCCCAGAATCCAGTTCCTGAATATTCATAGGTCGGCCAAGCAGCATAGCTCACTGGAGGCAGGTTGGGACTTCACCAAAAAGTCCAGAGCATCTTGGCAAGGCAGGAGTTCCCTCACTAATGCTTGTGGGTTTGTTCCTCAGGCACTTTGAAGGCTGCTTTGCTGAGCAGTTCCTTGTCTTTTTGCTTCTGGAATTTAAGCATAGGCCTCAGTAAGCTGTTTTCTAGCCCTCTCCCCCTTTTTTTAAATAGTCTTTTTAAAATGTTCAAGTCTTAAAGCAAGAGGGTCCATATCAGCTTCTTTCCCAGAAACAATGGTCAAACAGTAAGGACTCAATTGAGATCCTTTTGCTAAAGGCTGGCATGGCGTACAGTGCCAACAAAATACCTTCCGAAGACTTCTCTCTCTTCATGTCTCCCTCTCTTTCCCTTTTCCCTCCAAGAGGAGCCCATTGTTTTGTGTGAAATTAAAAGGAATTCCCAAGTCCTTCCTCAGTGGACCAAAGAACCAGTATGCAGAAGCTTTTAGATCAGGGGTAGATTGAATGCAGAGCCCTGTAATGAGAGAGGACTCGACTGTGAGTCTCCAAAGTGGAAGCCTGTAGTCCATGTGCTTCACTGAGAGCAGTCAAAAGCTACTTCTTATCCACAGCCCTATTTACTTTGTGTCATTCCCAGAAAAGACCCCCAAAGCCATCTTTTGGCGTGACCATAGAGTCCCTAGTGAACAGCGACAGTCACAGGCAGCGAGTGTGGGGAAAAGTCCTCCAGAAATTGAGTCTGCTGAGTGGATTCTGGTGCAAGCTTTAGGCACACACTGGCCTCTGTTGCGCTGTTGTTGTTGATGGAACTGTTGTTGCGGAACTGCTCCTTGGCAGGACGGATGGCCACCATGAACTGGCGCTTGAAGGTCTCACTCAGGGCAATGTAGAGGAAGGGGTTGAGGCAGCTGTTGGCATAGCCCAAGCTAATGGCGAAGTTATAGGCATAGAAGAAGGCAACAGAAGGTGTGTCAATGCCGAGATGCACCAGCTGGAGGATGTAGAAGGGAGCCCAGCAAATGAAAAAGGCAGAGCAGATGGCAACTGCCATGCGGGTGACTTTCTTGGTACGTACCTGGAGGCTCCTCTGGGGAAGGGGGACCACAGTGGTAGCCATGTGCTGGAGGATCTTAAAATAAACAACACAGATGACAATCAGTGGGATAGCAAAGGCCAGCATGAACTGGTAGAGCGTGAACCAGTAGACATCAGTCTCGGGGTTGGGAAGCAAGAGAGCACAGCGGACAGTCCCATCCTCCAGAGGCATCAGGCCTGCATACATCCACACGGGAATGATGGTCAGGAAGGAAAGAAGCCACACCAAGCAGATTACTGAGGCTGCTACACATGGTGTCCGGACATAGGTGGATTTCAGAGGGTAGACGGTTGCCAGGTAACGGTCGAGGGTCATCACTGTCAGGATGTTGGTGCTGGTGATCTGGCTGTTAGTGTCCAAGGCGGTGATGATGGTACACAAAGGAGCCCCGAAATACCAGGCGCCGTTACCAAGGAGCTGGTGGATGAGGAAAGGCATGCCCAGCAGGAAGAGGAGATCCACGATGGAGAGGTTGAAAATGAAGATGTCGGGCACGGTCTGCTTGCACCTCAGCTTCTTCTTCTTGACAATGGTGTAGATGACGATGAGATTCCCGACAATGCCCAGGAAACAGATGATGCCGAACAGGCTAGGCATGATCACATTGGTGTAGGGGGCTGCCCTTTCTGCCACTGCCAAAACAAACCAGAGCCGTGAGTCTTAACAGCCTGGGCTTCATCCCCCACTGTGCCAATACCCCTGTGTAGCTGGATTTCTCCTCAGCTCAGAGACAGGTTTAAGGAATTCTGAAATTGTGTGGATACTAAAGTGGGGGTAATTTACACCTTTTCCTGCCCTGCCCAATGCACATGGCACACCAGCTTAGTTTCACATTTACATCCTTTTTGCCATATAAGCATCCCCATAATGCAGTGGTTTTCAAACTTTTTTTCTGGCGACCCAGTTGAAGAAAATTGTTGATGCCCGCGACCCAACGGAGATGGGGATGAGGGGTTTGGGGTGTGGGAGGGGCTCAGGGCTGGGGCAGAGGGTTGGGGTGCGGTGGTGAAGGCTGCGGGGTGGGGCTGGGAATGAGGGATTCAGGATGTGGGAGGGGGGTTGGGGTACAGGAGGGGGGTCAGAACTCTGGGCTGGGGGTACAGGCTCTGGGGTGGGGTCGGGGATGAGGGGTTTGGGGTGCAGGAGGGTGCTCTGGGTTTGAGGGGGCTCAGGGCTGGGGCAGGGGTTTGAGGTGCAGGAAGGGGCTCTGGGTTGGGGTCAGGGCTGGAGCAGGAGATTGGGACGTGGGGTTGGGGCATGGGTTTACCTCAGGCAGCTCCCAGTCAGTGGAACAGCGAGGGTGCTAAGGCAGGCTTCCTGCCTATCCTGGCACCGCGGACTGCACTGCACCCTGGAAGCGGCCAGCAGCAGGTCCAGCTCCTAGGCAGAGGCGCGCAAGTGGCTCCGTGTGGCTCTTGCCCACAGGCACCATCCCCTCCCCCCGCTCCCATTGGCCATGTGGAGCCGGTGCTCGGGGCAGCACGTGGAGCCCTGTGGCCCCCCGTCTAGGAGCCGGACCTGCTGCTGGCCACTTCCGGGGTGCAGCATGGGATCGGAACAGGTAGGGACTAGCCTGCCTTAGCTGGGCAGCACCACTGACGGGACTTTTAACGGCCCAGTCAGCGGTGCTGACCAGAGCCACCGCAACCCAGTGCCTTCCATTCTGCGACCCAGTACTGGGTCACGACCCGCAGTTTGAAAACCACTGCCATAATGTACCTCAGTCCTGACTTGAAACAGCTATGCCAATGTACCTCAGCTCTGACCTACCTCCTGCAAGAGGTCTCTAAAGCTTCTCCTAAATACTAAGGCCAAGGTTTTCAAAAGCGGGTGCCTAAAATTAGGCCTCTGAGTCCATATTTAGGCACCTGATTTTCAGTAGTGCTGAGAACCCAGCTGAAGTCAATGGAAGCTGCAGCTGTTCATCACTTGTGGAAAGCATTAGGCCCAGATAACAAGTGAAAATGAATTTGGTTATGTTGATAGTCTCTGTAGGTTAATGGCCCAATGGCCAATGCCAACTCACACCTGATTTCTCTGCATGACATCCCAAGTCTGAGTTAGTGTTTGCTGAAACTACTGCCTTGTCAGGAAGCACCACGAACCACATGTGCAAAGAGAAGACCACCAACCCCAGCGGAGGCAAATCACTTTTTATCTTGTTATTTTTCTCGTATGGGGTATGTTGTTTCCATGGGAAGTCATTGTGTAATTTATTTTTGTGCCTGTTGAAATTATATGCACTACAGTTCTAGCATCCCCTAAGCCCACTCTATGACTGGCTCTCATTGAATTGCAGATGATTCAAACTGATTTTAATTGGGAACACTTTTCAATTACTCTATTCTTCTGTCTCCTTAACCACTTGTTCCTGCAGGGGTGTAGTGCAGGAAGTGGGGGACATTTACAGTAGAACCCAGAGAAATAAAAACTAGCAAATATGTCACTAGTGTTCAGTCCCTCTGAACAGCAGATACCCATTCAGGGCCAAGTATTGCCAGTTAAAACTCTTGAGTCCAAAATTTCATCTGTTACATCAGAGTAAATCTGGAGTAACTTGACAGAAGTCAATGGAGTAACTCCCAATTTACACCGAGGGTGGGGTGGGGGTCAGAGAGCAGGATCAGACCCAGGACTAGCAAAACAGACTTGTGCCACCTCAATCATGTCATGTTTGCTTTCTAGGGAGCAGAGATGTGACAAGTCGCTGGTACCGCTATGCTTTTGACACTTGGAAGCCTCAGGATGAGTCATAAACAAGCCAGGTAGGAACATTTTGAACATATAGCCATAT
Source organism: Emys orbicularis (assembly GCF_028017835.1). Classification (NCBI taxonomy): domain Eukaryota; kingdom Metazoa; phylum Chordata; order Testudines; family Emydidae; genus Emys; species Emys orbicularis. The sequence goes on from NC_088695.1 coordinate 35,948,113, forward strand.
GCATCCTATCTCAAGCATCCGCACAGTTGACAGAATGCAGCCAATCAGCCACAGATGGGAAGAGCCTTGTCACAGGTAAAGCAGACTGGTTTGCTAAGGATTCATATTTGTATCTCCAGCAAAGACAGCCCCCTGCTGCTTCATCTGCTGTTGATTAGAAACTGAAGTGAATGATGAGAATCTGTTTGGCTGATGTCTTAGGAACACTCTGTCCAAACTAACTGAAAATATATTATCCATAAGAAAAAAATCCATATTCCTGTGAGATTTTCCTGCTGGCGCCCACCCTCCATGTTCAGCTCATAATAGAAATAACTTTGGCACAGGCTGTTTCCAGGGGATTAGTGACCCACTGAGCTTAATGGCCCCTGTCATGGCTGTGGTTGAAGTGTATCAATTCCTCCCAGCTGGTCATGAATCCCCAAGAAAAGCCCTGTGCTCTATGGCTTTAAATAACACTCTGCCATAGGAACACAATTGAGACCTGTTGTTGCTCCCACATTATCAAGCCCACACATCTCCAGAGCATCCAGACTTTCCCAGAGCCTGGAGGTGGGAGACTAGAAGAATAAGACTCTCCCTCCGAGCTGCTATATAGTAGCTAGTATGAGATGTGTGTCTTCACCCCCCACTTCCAGGAACAGGGAGGATTGTGTTATTAAAACACAGGACATTCTATTCAGACTCCCAGCCATTAAAATGTACTTTGCTGGTGTACAACTGAGTTTTTTAAAATGCTTGTAGTGGTTTTGTAATGTTTGGTACAAGCACAAATAATCTTATAGCAAAGTTAATGTAAGTACAAAGGCCTCACATAAAGGATTATTTATATAGCGCCTTTCATCCTGAAGGATCCCAAAGAGCTTTGAAGACTTTGTATTTAAAGCACCACTAAAAAGAAGCCAACACTGGGATGGAGGGCAGCATATATGCAGACGACTGGTGGAGTGTGTACTGAAGGACAGTGGAAATAAGGGGAAATTTTAGCCAATGAGAGACACAGACAGTCAGTGCAGTGTAGACAGGACCTTAGGGTTTAAGGCCATATGAGTAAATGTTGCAATGAATTTAGTGTGTGTGTGCACTAGTGCCCTCCACTGAATAAAATCAGAACTACTCAGCTGTGTGGATTAGACTCTGTACTGCTACCATCTGAAGGAGATTCTCCTTTAGCTCAAGTGGGTAGGGACTTTCAGAGCAGAAGGATCTGAGCTCTATCTCCATGGCTCCAAAGTGGCCATGCACTGCAGAATTATGACAACTACTTGAATTCTTATATGGCAACAAGATTTGTCACAATTTGGCGTTACTGTCCTTGTTAATGGCTCTACATCTCATCCTGTGATCCATAATCAGTCAAAACATTCATTCACTTTAGTGGAAATTTTGCCTGAGTGAGGATCACAGGACCTGGCCTACAGAGCTTTATCTCTAAGGTGAGAATGTACTTGTAACAAACGTATCCAAATACATATTAAACCGTCAAATACGTATTAAACTGTCTTTTAGTGTGTTTGCTAGCGAAGGACTTAAAGTGAAGCATTCAGTGAATAAAGGTGACGGTGTCATCCACCTTCTGAAATAAGGAGCTAGATCCTCAGCTGGTGTAAATATTCATTGCTCTATTGAAGTAGTTCTCAAGCTTATTTGATCGGGTCTCCCTTATTTGTGTCTGTAGTCATTTATGTCGTGTGTGTGCCCCCCCCCCCACTACATATACCGCCACCCAGCTCTGAAGGCAGAGGGGAGAGCAGTAGCTGCTAGCCAGATGCCCAGCTCTGAAGGCAGCGCTGTGCCAGTAGCAGCACAGAAGTAAGCGTGGCCATGTGAAAAGTGATATTTGTAAATATCACTTTTCACAGCAGATTTAGTGCCCCATTGCCACCCTTCTGCGCTGCCACCCTGGGGCTGATGGCTGGAGTCCCACCATCTCCAGGTGAGGGATTGGGAAGGAGCTGAGAGAAGGAGAGCCAAGCCTGGGCTGCCTCCTATTGAAGGATGAGGGTGTATGAGAGGAGAGCCTGGGCTGTCAGCCCCCGGGACATGGGGGCCCCAGCTGTGCCCTTTATCCCCACCTCCTGGTTGTGCACAACCTTTCTGCATGAGCCCCATGACAGACAGAGCTCTTAAAAAAAACACCCACACGCAGCTTGCGCCTCCCTTGACACTTTCCTGCACCTCCCCTGGGAGACCAGCCCCCCCCCCCCCCCAGCTTGAGAACCGCTGCTTCTATTGATATCAGTGTCAGATCCTCAGCTGCTGTAGATCCTTGTAGTTCCTTTGAAGTCAATGGAACCTCACCAATGGTACACTACTGAGCGCCTGGCCTAATGGGCTTCTTCACAGGATAAACCATATTGGTTTCTGACTATAAGGTGGTAGCAACGTCCAAGGGATAAAGCAAAGGACCCAGGACCTGGGTTTTGCTCCCAGCATTACCAGGTTCCCTTTCTGATCCCAGCCACATTGCTTACCTTCTCTGTGCCTCATTTCCCAGCTGTAACACTGAGATGATACTTCCCCTCCGCTGTGAAATGCTTTGAGAGCTAGGGCTGAAACGTGCCGCCGTAATGCTAGGAATTGTGATGATTATTGCCTTAGGCTCAGAATGCAGTGGAAGGATTTCAACTGGCTATTACGAATGTTAGAATAAAAAATAATAAGGCTGAACCCAAAGCGTGGAGTGGAGCTGGGAGACCAGCGCAGGAGCTGTCCAGCCCAGCTGGTTCTGAAGTGTAAATTTCACCAACTTGCCGCGTGTCTAATTGGGGTGGGGGGACGGCCGAGGGAGGGGAACGGAAGCGGAGAGCACAGCCCTGTTCCCCGAGGGTTACGGGGCAGGCCAGGCAGAGGCGCTAAAGCAGAATCTCCCCTCGGTCCAGGCTCAAGGTATCTTCTTGGAGCCGGTTCTGTTTCAAGCCCGGAAAGTGCAGGGCGTATAGGTGGGGCCAGCGCTGGGTTCCCCCAAACCTCCGCGTACTGGTAGACGGCACCAATCAAAGCAGCAACAAGAGATCCCCTTGCCAGAGGCTTCCCTGCCCACCTGTCCCAGCCCATCCCGTAGGGTCTGCTGCTGCTCTCAGCCCCGCGGGTCCCCCGGCCCGCACTTACCGGACCCGTTCCTGGGCGCCCAGGCGGAGCAGTTCCTTGGGCACTGGGACGGGGAGTTTTCCGAGGCCATCTGGCATCTAGAAGGGGAGCCACGAGATGAACCTCAGCCGGATTCCTCGCCTTGCCTGGACGCCTGCCCGCTCCCCGGCATCTCTCGGCGGGCCACGGGGCGTGGGAGAGGGAAGGGGCCGGCGGCAGGCGGGGCAGGGTCTCTTGGGCAAGTTGGCAGGGAGTCGGGCTGGGCGGCTGGAGCCGATGTTCCGGGCGCTGCACGGGTCTGGAGGCTGCGGACATGAACTTGGCTGCTTCGGTCCCGGCTCCGGAGACAGCTGCGGGGGCAGCCGAGCCTGCAGCCCCTAGCGGCGGGCGCCGCGTCAGCCTCCAGCGCCGCTCCCCTGCGCCCGCAGCTGGATCAGCCCCGCATTCACTGCCGCCGCCGCAGCGCTGGCTGCCCGGGAGGAGCGGCGGCCGGGACTGGTCTCCCGCCCCCTCCCCGGGGCGCTCAGCGCCGCAGCACTGACATCAAAGAGCAGCTGACTCCGGCCGCCACGCACACGCATTCACACACAACGGTGTGCTGCGTGGCATTGGCAAGCGGCGCCGCCGAGAGCCGGGGGCGCAGCGGGGATGGAGGGGGTCCTGCCCAGGAGACAGCGATCCAGCCAGGCAGCCGCTTCCTTCCACAAAGGGACTCTGCCCTGGCAGGCTCGGGGAAGAGGACGCGGGCACAGTGTTCAGCCTGGTGTCCCCTGTGGTAAACCTCGCTGGGCTTTGGATCAGGCGGGGTGGGAGGTATGGGGGGGAGGTGTGAGGAACCAGCTCCCCCATGGGGGATATCTTCTACGTTCTCCTTGTGTATTTCCCCTCTCCCCACACTCCTCCCACTCCCAGGACTGACCCCCAGCTAGGACATGGTCCCAAATACAAGGAATTAGCACAACGATTCCCAAACTTTCCCATACTGGGTCCCTCCAGGGCTCCCTCTCATCTAGCTGGGATCCCCCCCCCCCATTTACCAACTGGAGAAGGGCAGAGTGGTCAGGAGTGCCTGACATTGGTTCATGACCCTCCCCAGAGGTCATGAACCCCAGTAGACAAACCCTAAATTAGCACATGGTGCCACCCCTGATTTCCCCTTCCTGGAGCTGAAATCCTAAAGAGATGGTTCTGCTCAGCCCAGTCAGACACATACATCACTAGCCATGGATTTTGGTGTATTGTTGATGAGCCCCATATGGATTGAGGTTGAGCTCAGCAGTGCTCCCTTGGTTGTAATGAGTCATTTTCTGGCCACCAGTGAGAGTTTGATATGATCAGTTTTTGTCTTTTCGATTGTTCTGCTCTCCTGGCGGCAAACGGGCAATATAGATTTCTCTCTCTCACGCACACACAAAGTGCTTTCGTCAGTGAGTCAGAGCAAGCACCACTAACAGATTTGAGAGAGTGCTGTGGGCTGTCAAGACACCAGATAAATTACCCACCGAAAAGTGTGTAAACACCAGTTTCATCCTCTGATCCCCCTCAGCTTCCTCTGACTCAGGCTGCATGTTTCATTCCACGTTTGAGATAGTTCTTCTTGTAATCAATTCAACATTTATTATTGAATTATTTATTGATTTGATTCCTGAACCTGGAATTATTTTTTTTAGACTTTAATTTTAGCTTTAGCTCTCTCCATGTACCATTGTGAGGGCTGAGATCAGCGGAGTGGTTGCTTTTCAAAAGTGCTGTGCACCCACATCCTTAGTTGAAGTCAGTGAGAGCTGCAGGGACTCAGTATCTCTTAAAATCAGGCCCTTGGTGTGCACTTCTCATGACTCATACATGGATTGTCATTTCAGCAGAGTTTGACCCTAGCACCGCAGCTTGGCCCTCCAACCACTTAAGTTAAAGGAGTATATCACCATTAGCTGGCAGCAGCAGTAGGCTGTTATCCTCTAGTGGATTAGCCACTAAAAGGGAGATGTGACACTTGCATTGCCGATGTGTTATGCACACAGAAGGACTGGAGGCAGGAAGTGGCAAATTCTCCACTGACGTTTTACTGGTGTAAGTAAGTGGAGAATTTGACCCAAGATGTTTCTCAGCAGTTGGATACCCATGGGATATGAGAATGTGTGGAATCAGTGAAGCTTATGGAAAAGTGACATTGTCCAGAAGGTAGATATGTTTCTTTAAACAGCTTTTTCCAGGCCCAGTTTTAAAGTCTGTCTTACTTTTCCCAGGGGAGAAAGTGGCTTTCTGAACAGACACCAGTTTTTCTACAAAGTGGAAGTTTGACATTTAAGCTTCAGCAGGTTTCCAAAGCAAAGCATTATTTTGGCACTTACACCTCTAACATTATTGTTCACTTGTGAAACAGTTGCAGCATTAAAGGAAAACTGCAATACAACTTCTCAGATACCTGAGGTATGATAGACCACAATGTCAATATCTCCCAATGCACAAGTGGAATGGGCTTATCTTCCTGTAATCTGATACTCTGCACTTCGGATTCACTTTATCATCAACATCATAATTTTATGGTATTATTCCACGTTGTATTATTCATCATTTCTCTTAAGGCCTCAGCAACACTGGGACCCTATTGTGCTAAACCCTGTACAAACATACAGTAAAAGGCAATCTCTGCCCCCAATGGATTTATAGTCTAAAGGACAAGCCATAGCAGGTGGATTAAACCAATGGGGAAGAGAGGATGGGATAACAAAACAATCAGATGTGTTAGCATAGACTAGCTGCATGCACAATTCATAGCCCATCAGTAGAAGCAATAGGAGTAATCAACTCACCACCTGCCTGGCCATTGTGAGACAGCAGTTTTCTGTGTGCATTATGCCGGTTTATCTAAATCCGGATCCAGCAGGCAAAACTGCCATTGAAATCAATTGTAGAAATTGGAAATGTAGTATAAGTGTTAAACTAACCACTTTGTCTAATTGCAATGAAAATTGAGTCACTAACCCGCAGTGAAAATGTGCCTTACATTAAAAGAGAGAGTAATTAACAACCAAACAGGGGGCTGCCATCTTGCTAGTTTAATGAAGTAGGTTAAGGCACAGGAAATGGAGGAAAGCCACTTGAATGCATAAGAAAGGTGGAGACTTCCAAAGTTGTTGAAAGGCAAATTCTATTATTGGGAAACAAATCTGGTTGCTTTAACAACAGTTTAACACTGAAAGTCTCTTGCATTCCAGTGATAAGTTGCATTTCCTGTGTCTCTACCTATGTCCCTGTCTTATGCAGTATGAGCAAAACTGCAGCAAGCCCTGGGGGAGATGCTGGCACAATCCACTGTTACAAAACTATTATAACAGTCTCTCCAACCGGTTTTGCAAATGAATTTTTAAATTCATTCTTACTTAGTAAATATTTACTTAATACCTAGATACTACTCTGATTGGCACTCTATACACTAGCTAAGGGCCTAACCCTGCAAATCCTCATGTACATAATTAGCCCACTGGCATCACTATTCATGCAAGTCGGGGTTTGCAGGATTGTGCTTGATGATATTAATACTAATCACAACCATTTTCCTTTAAACTGATCAAATGAGTACTGTGGATAAAATTCAGTCCTGTGCAGAAAACCAGCACAAGGGCTATGCACCACTTGCATGTCAAAATCAGACTTATATGGTTCATTGGCCCTCAGTACAGGGTTGAATTTCACCCTGTTTGAGCTGGTGGTATTTTGCAATCTCTGTGTAATAGTCATATTTTGCACTTTTACAGCCCCTTCTAGCCAAGAATCTCAAAGCACTGCACAACCATTCATTCATTTAGCCACTCTCACCCCGGGAAGTAGATAAGCATTATCACACTCATTTGACAGATGAGACAAGTGAGACACAGAGAAGTTAAGTAACTTGCACAAAGCTATGCAGTGAGTCTGTGGTAGAGCAAAGTGCAAACCCTGTGTTCCTAACTCCAGGTCTGCCCTTAGCTACAATACCATCTTCCCTCATCTTGTGTTTTTGTGCATTCCTAATGAATTTTTCAGAGTGAATTAAGTTTGTTCTCGGCTGCTCAATAAAATAACCTGTATACACACACATATCCCTTTACAAGCATGGATGCTGGCTAATTGGTCACTTCAAACTTCTTTTTATCTGAGCTGAATGTCAAACGGGGCATTCATCTGAACCTAGAAAATCACTTCTTCTCTCACTGCCACTTTCTTGCCATTGAAATGAAAGATTAGAACTGTCTGGTCAGCCCGTTAGTAATTCTAGTCTCAAACTGCTAATTTGAGGCTTTGGTCTTTATGCCCTGCTTCCCCTGGCTGATTGCAGCGAGCCAAAGGCCAAGGCAAGTGGCTTCTGCAGCTTTCTTTTCCTTTCCTTGTTAAAGGTTAAAGAATCCAAAGACAAAAGAGCAGCCAAAAATAACAAGGAGGGACAAGTAGCTCTCCACATTGCGCAGGGAAGTGGAGAGGTCTACTGGCACCGGGCTGCCATGGCTGTAACTGTCTCAATAAGGTCAGGGATATGGATATGTGCTCAGCAAATGGACACATTCCGCTGTTATGATAAGAAATTCCAGGGTTGTACCAGTATCTGGTATCAACAGCAAGGAGCCCTGAGGGAGGCAGGTATTGCCTCAGGGTAGAATGCTAGTTACTTCCCATTTATAAGAACAGATAGGGTGAGGAGGCAGCTGCAGTTTTAAATGCTGCGAAGTCCAGAAATGAAAATGTTTGGGGTTGAATAGTAACTCATCTACAACTGTGTGCACGAGGCCCGATTTTCCCTTCACTTGCCGCACCATACTTCTACTGCCTCCAGTGGATTTACACTCCTGATTTACACCAGTAAGTCCGAGGTGTAATAAGTCCCTGTGCTACATCTGAGCAACTCCCATCAACATCATTTGAAGAGGTGGGTGCAGATCTGAAGGCAGAAATGGGCCCATTGCATATGACATATATCAGCATCACTATTAGTCCACAATACTAAATGCACAAGTTCCCCTTCTCGCTTACCATGGGGCATCCCCATTGACTTTGATAGCGTCACACCAGTGAGACTTTGAAAGGAGAATTTGGGCCCACGAGTGTAATGTGGACAGGTTAAGGTTACCAGGGTAAACTTAGCTTCTGTATTTCCTATAACTATAGCCTTATCGTTATGTTAACATGTGGTGGTGTTTTTAGCTTGGAAGTGAAGTGACTAACATTCAACACTGCTGCAATCAATACCTGCCTTTCTCGGGGCTTATGTCTTGATCCAAGCTCTGTCCTCATGCATCATATGGGGGATTGTCTGCATTCACAGCAGCCTGACATTCAAACCCTACCCTTTGGTGTCCGAGATTTCATGGGAGCAGAGAGCTGCTCTCTCTGTATACCTGCTCATAAAGAGTCACATCAGCAATAAATGCAGCCAGCCATAATATGTCATCACACTTACCTTCTCCCTGAGCAGTGAATACAAATTGCTTGCTGCCTGCTCACTAGCAAGAAAAACCCGTAATTGATCAGCTGTGTCCTCTTCTTGCATGGGGCAATTGGGGTCCGCATGTTAGGACTCATCAGGTCACATTGCAAGGCCAGCCCTAAGCAGATTAGTGCCCAGCTTGGAATTGTTCCCCCACGTCAGTAAAACAGATTCCTCCATCATTCCCCCTATCCCTGGTTTGCCTCCCATCTACCATTTCCCCCCAGGGCAAACTGACATATCTTTCTTGCCTTCCCTTTGCTAGGGCAAGGAGTCCATCATCAGGCTGGCCTGCCTTTTGCCACCCCCCTGCCCTCCTAGGGATGGAAAAATCCCCAGAGCATCAAATCTTCTGGCCAGCCAGCCGGTTTCATGGTCTCTGGACAAACCTTCTGGGCATCTTCTGAATCTGCCTGGCCTGTCTATCTCTACTTGCACTCCTGGGATGAGGTACCAGTGTACAGAGGGGTTTCTCATGGGATTGTGTCCTCAGAAGAAATCCTTCCCAAATCATCATACCTGTAACATGGCACCTATGCCCAAACCAACCCCTGCCTATCACAGTTTATAGTTGCCCCTTTGGGTCCCACTGATTTCACAGTAACTTTTAGCTCTTTTAGCTTTAGCTCTCAGAGTGCTTTTCCTTGCTACAACTTGATAGGGGAAGGTAAGTGTCATCCCTGTTTTACCAATGGGGAATGCACAGAGAGAAGAAATGACTTGTCCAAGGACACACAGCAAGTCATTGGCAGTGCTGGAATTCAAAAGTGCCCTAACCACTTTTCAAAAGTGCACTAACCACAGCGCTGCCTCCCAATGCATGGCCCTGATTCTCCACTATGTCCAAGCTGTGCTCATCTGAGGGTGGCCACAGGCAGTGGCTTCCTTATCCATGATCACCTGTCTCCAGAGGAAGTTAGAGCAGCAGGTGGCCAAAAGGTCTGGAATGGATCTCACAGCAGAAGAGGATCAGGTGTAGTGATCCCACCCATGCCCTGATCCCAGAACACCTCTGACACAGCCCATCCCTGCCTTTATACTGGGGGGCAGGGAGCGGCTGGTATAGTTGCTTCTGCCTGCTTTCCATCAGTAGACAGTTCCCCAACACAAGGGGACAGCTCTGTCAATTTAAGGCCACTTTGTACCACTGACTTGGCATACACTGTCCTTAATAGACCAGAGACTCTAGCTCTGACTCAAGAGCCACACTTTTCTTTATGAAGAGCTGCTCGGCAGTGAGGAAAAACTTAGCCAATTAAATCCAGCTTCTGAAAAGACTTTCTAAGCCATGCTAGGGGGATAACAAAGCAAAAGCCCTCTCTATAATCCTGCTCTTTCATCTCCCAGGAGCTCCTTCCCGTCCTTTCTTTTTTGTGTGTGTCTCGATCGTGAAGAGAAATGAGAAATAATTTCCACTTAAAAAATCCCAAACAACCAATCTCTGCAAAAGCCAAGCTGGAGGGAGCTGAACGGATAGAGGTTTTAATGAAGCCTCACTGGGAGCTCTTCCAGCCTGCATCATTAGTCTGAAGGATCCACTTCATGCACACTCACTCAGGGATGATTCAAGCAAAACTGGGGCCCCTTGCAAAGCTATTCAGTTGGGGTCTGATCCAACACCCATTGCGCTGAGTGGAAAGATTCCCACTGAGCTCAACGGGCTTTGGATGGGGCCAGTTGGCCCAAAGACCAACAGTCATTGTGTGACCTTCTGGCCACCACCTTCCCCAGCTCCTGTGTTGTGTCAGCTGGTAGGGGTGGGCAATTCAGGCCCATGAGGAAAATAGCTCTTGTATCCAAAGTGGGGGAAGCTAAAGAGGGGTAAAATGCGATGTGCCCCAGCCAGGACTGCGATGAAGGGAGAAATGTCCCAGTTCTTCAGGGGACACAAGTTATCTCCCCAGAGCTCCCTGTCAATATGAAGCAGCTGGTGCCTCACACTTTATGGCTCTAAAGCAGCGTTTCTCAAATGCATCCACCAGTGACTTTTTTGTGGCCACAATAGCCTCCTGGGCAGTGATTGGGGAGGGGGCAAAGCAACGACCCCTCCCCTTCTTATTGCTCCTGTATGCACCTTGGTGCAGTGTCCTGCACTGCCTCTGGAGACACATGGGGCACAATGCCGGAGGAACCTTGGACTCCGCAAGAAGCCAGCGAGTTCCTGACCCACCTTCCCAGGGTGGCAGGGCTCCGGCCTTGAGGCCTTGGGCTTTGGCCATGGGGCGGCGGGGCTCAGCATCCACCTCCCATCGCCCTGGCCCCCGCTGCCTACCCCACATCCAGTGCTTAATTTGTGCCAGGCACCTGTAGGCTTGGCAGGTCATAGCCAAGGCACCTCTGGGCTTGCCGCGTCAGTTACCAGTCCCAGCACAAGCAGCAGGAGGCTTATGTTTATTAATATCACTTTTCACAGCCTCCCAGCTAGCTAGCAAGTCTGCGCTAGTATATGTGCATATTTTTTTCTAAAGTTAATTAAGTATTTTAGGAAAAAGTGTCAGAGCGGCCACCAGCAAGAGTTGGTGACTGCACTCTGAGGCCACCAAAAGAATTTGTTATGAGCCCCCCTGTTCTAGAGAATGAGCAGCGACTTCCCACTAGCAATCCATCCTGTCCCTGGTAGAGTGCAGGTTGAACAGCAGCCCCTGATGGGCACCTCCTCCCTCTTTGTCCAGAACTCTCCGTGTTTCCCAGAGCCGCTGGCACTGGCACTGATCAGTGGCTCTCTCACGCTCCAGGAAAAGGTTAGCGGGCAGGTAGTTCATTCAGTGTCTAATTCAAAGATCATTAAGTAGGGACCTGTGAAGGGAGACAATGCCTGGGAAGGGAGAGGGAAGGAAGGGGCATGTAGGAAAGGAACATGAGTGAAGAGAGTGTGGGTGAAGGGGAGAAAGGTGCAGTGGGATGAGTGCACCGAGAATGGAAGCGGAGGAGACAGGAGTGTGATGGATGCTAGTGTGGGAGATGGGAACTTGTGAAACAGGTGCATGTCAGCAAGGTCCAGATGGCAGAACTCGCTCATCAAGGCTGACGCGTCTGATAACGCCCTGTGTCTGTATCTAGTGCCCATATTTCTCTTTGTCTCAAGCCAGCCCAGATACTCAGGTTTCCTGAGCTTGTCAGATAAAGGAAGCTGCTTCATTAATCAGCAGGCCTGGAGAATGGGGGTCACGTGAGGCAGGCGCACTGCGAGTTAATCTACTTTGCTCCAGCATGATGGATGGAGCTCATTTCAGGCACTAATCTAGTCTGTGTGCATGCCGGACAAAAATAGATTAGCCCCTGCCTGATTGGCAGAGGAGCTTCCAGAGCACTTGGGACACTGCAAGAGGGTTCTCAATGAGGTGGGACACTCTCCAAAGCCCTGGAATAACCCTGTGAACACGGGGCTAAGTGATGGCGATTCCAGCAGTGCTGAGGTGCAGGGCTGCAGTGGTGGGGGCTGGAGGCATTGTAGTTGCTCTGGACAGAGGCAAGCAGAATTCTGCCTGAGCACTGTGTGGAGCATGCTTTGAAGAGGCTCCTTAAAACTAGTGCCACATGCGCTGGTCCCAGTGCCAGCCACCAGGCGCCAGTGGGGGACAAGGAGTTTGCCCTCCACCCCACATGGATGTGCCTCCTTTTTGGGGTGCACAACTCCCACTGCTGTGTTTGCCAGCCCCCTGCTGCTCAGGGAGTGCTAGCTGCAGCATTCTTGCGTCCTCCTCTGTGAGGTGCACTGAGGTGAGTGTGTGAGAGTCAGGCATAGTGAATCCATTTATTGGCTCATTGTCTGTGCTTCCACTGACTCCTGTAGTTCCTGGGAGCTCCCCGTCCATGGGTCCATCATCTCCCGACAGTCACTGCAAGCTCCCTCTCTGTGGCTCTGTTGTCTCCTTACAGTCACTGTCCATAGCTCCATTGCCTCCCTACCGTCACTGTGGGCTCCCTGTTGGTGCTCTCAGCCTCTCCCCTTGGCAGTCTCATGGCCCAAGGAGCTGAGCAGTGTCATGCATTTGTGAAGTGACATTTCAAATGTTTTTGGGATTTGCCCATGGAACATTAATGAGGCCCCTGGAGTTCCCGAGCTGCTGCCTGGAACCTCCGCGTTGTTCTCCAGTAGCTGCAGCGACTCTTGGGATGATTTAGGCCACTGCACAGTGTCTCTGACTGTTAGTTCCTCTACAGTCGCTAGGAGAGCTGGTTTCCCAGGTATCTGATCGCAGCCTTTTGCTAAACAAAGAGATTGAGCCACACTCATGCCAGAGGATTCCCTTGAGTCTATTATGGTCTGAATGCAAGCTGGGTCTCAGCTTCCTGAGCCTGACCTATGTGGCAGGCAGTGCCCAAGCATCACTGGACCTCATGAGCCTTCCATTAAAATCGAAGGCACAACTGCCCTCCGCTGCCGTGAGAGCAGGATCAGGCCCACTCAATCTAAACAGGGACTAGAGGAGTTAACAGGTTATTTAGGCCAGTGAGGATAACGCCAGCTGCACATTCCCTGTGGAAGGCCCAGGGAAGAAATTCAGGCCTGCTGTAATCAAGTGAAACTCCAGCCAAACCACTCCAAGGCCTTTCCCTGGCCTTGTTTCTTATTTAAAGGTGGCCCAGGGGCTGGCTAAGGAAAACCCAGATGGGCACTTTCTCCTTAACTCCTTTGCCATGTATTCCCAGAGCATCCACTCCTGTCCTTGCTTCTCACTTAAAGGTGGCATGGTGCCTGCTCAGGGTAACTCCAAGCATGCCTTCCCCTCAGGGATTCTGAGGGACAGATCTCTCTATTGAAAGTGACTCCGGTGGCATATTTGCTCCCTGCTGGGTGACTGCTGTAGGTTATAATATCTGCTGACACTCAAACAAGCCATGTTTTCATATGATTAATTACTCCTTGCCTCCTAACGGGAGCCGATAAGCCCCCAAAGTGCCTCATGAAAACGGAATCAGGAGTGCAAGCCAGCGGCTTATGGAATAACAAACAGCATAGGGACAGAGCGCGGCTGGCTGCCATGTCGCAGGGTTGGAGCAAGGCACGCTCTTTGTCCCTCCTGCAGACTAATCCGAGTGGAAGGGGAACCCTCCTTTATTATCTGGGTGGCAGATAAATGTCTCTGACCTTCAGTTGATGACTGGTGTGAGTGGATGTGCAGAACCTGCAGGGCTTGTGAACAGACATTTTAGTTTCCCCCTCTCTGCCTCAAGTGCAGAGCCCAACTGACATCAAAGCAACAGAATGTCTAATCCTGTTTTGAATCAGCGCAAGCACATGCAGAGAATGTTAAACAGGGAATCCGGCAGCAGAAAGGAAAAAAAAAAGGATTATCTTTAATTTCCTGAGAGAGCAAGTGAGCAAGGGAGACAGAGAGAGAGAGAAAGAAAGGAAAGGAAGAAAGAAAGACATAGGGAGAGGAGGAAGTGACTGTACAGACAGACTCACAGATGAGTAGTAGAAGGAGAAAACCAGGCAGAAGGGAGCAGGAAAATCAGAGAGAGCCAGAGCACCACAGCAGATGTGTTCTGATTGAAAGGTGAGTGTGAGCAGATAGCTATCTAGAGCAACATGGAGCCAAGTGCTGGAGCATGGGAGGTCCGGTCCTTGCCCAGGGGAGATCCTTCATCAATTACCTGCCAGAGTCCCACGCTCTGAGCTGTAGATCCGCTCAGAATTAATTGCTAATGGGGTTTGATATGTTTGAGCAGAGTTTCAGAGTCTAATTTCTGTTCCCTCGCCCCATGAAGTGCTTCTGTAGTGAGCTCAGTTAGAGCAGGACACGGGCAGGAGTGAAGTAGAGGGGTAGCCCCATATTGTTTCAGTGCATGGTGAGGGGCAGACTGCAGTGCTGGGTAGAGGGATGTTGTTTGGGGTAGGATGGGGGAATGCTTTTGTTTAAAGAGACTTTGGCTGGGCACTGCCTGCCTGAGTGGAGCTTCCAAAACCACTGGGAGGTGGATGGGAGCAGCTCCCCATCCTTTCCCCGTCTTTAGCAGAGCTGACTAGCTAGCTAGGTTCTTATGCTAGTGCCCATGACTGCAATATTGCCACCGACAGCAACTGCCCAAACTCTGTCCCCGGGTTGGTGTTCAGCAGAGTCCTACAGGGCTTGTGCTAATGGAGCTGTGTCTGGCCACAGGGAAGTAGAAAAGCTGGACTGGGGCGCTGAGGCCTCACAGAGTCCAGGCCTACCACATCTGCTCTTGTCATCCGCACGACCAAGCCTGCGAGCAGGGCTGGAGTGCCCTGGCCTCGGTGAGGGAGGGAGTCACAGCTGCCAGACAGGCCCAAATGCCCATCTCCACTGCAAGCGTTCGACTTCCAGAAGGAACGCATTCCCCGGCTTGGAAGCCTCCGCTACCTTCTCGTTCACCTCCAGGGGACAGGGAGCGAGGGCTGCATCCACGTGGAAAGTTTTAAGAAAGGGAAAATTCCTGACATGAGGCCTTTCCTCTGGGATCCAGTTGTTTATTTTTCATAAAAGGGGCTGGATTGACAGCCCCCCTTCCCCTGGGGAGCAGAGCCCTCCCACCCCAGCACAGGCAGCAGCACGGCAAGCCACTGCTGCCAAGCCAATGAGCCTCACTCCTGACCTGGAGGGACCTACCCTGGGCACAAAAGGAGAATTAAGTCTCCATGCCTGGAACAGGATGGCCGGCCCCTGTAGGGTATGTCTGTTTAGCATTTTGGTTTGAGCAGGAGCCAGCCTCCCAGCCTGGATGGCCAGACTTGGGCTAACAGGGCTGGTGCTAGGATAGCTGGATAGGCACCATGGTGAAGTTGTGGCTTTGTCTGGACCTTGGGCTCTGAAGCCTAGGAAGGTGGTGGGCTTCATATCCCAAGCTGCAACTTCAAAGTGCTGTCTACGCTATTGTTTTTAGAGCACCAGCAGAAACCCCATTAAACCAAGGCTGGAGCCAGGAGAGGAGACTCACTCCCACTAGATCCAGAATGCTTGCAGACTTTTATCCCAGGGGCCCAGGGCTAGCCAGCCTATTCTGAGGCAGGGCCCTTTTAAGATCAGGTGTTTGGGCCTTGGAGAGAGAATGATCAGCCCCATCTGGGAAGGGTCTGGTGATTACCTAATGAGCACTTTGATTTCTGGGAAGGCTGAAAGAGCTCAGGTTGGAGGGGAACACCAGACAGTAGGTTGGTGTTTGTGTCAGGAGGATTGGGGAAAGGTAGATATATGTTGAACTGTATCGTTTTAGAGCTTGCTTGTGCAGTTGGTAACTGGTGCCGGAAGAAAGGGCTTGAACAGACTTGGGGCATGGCGTTAACCCTTCCTGGGCTGGGGAGAGGGGGCAGGCTAGCAGTCTATAATGACCCATTTAATCCCGGGCCTCTATGCCCATTAGTGCTTACTACAGAAGAGACTCTTATAAATGCTGTAGCTATAGCATTGTAAATGTATGTGGCACTCTGCAAACATGCTCCCTGCCCTGGAGAGCTTATGGGCTCAGGGACCTTTGGACCTCAATAAGTGTTTTGAAATTGAGTTCAGGGAAGTGGGAATGAGCCCTAAACCCAATGAAACATATGCATTAGGTAGCGCATGGCAGGAGCAAGAGGGAAGGGTGGAGAGAGATGATCTGGGGAGGGGAAGACTGCAGGAGCAGGTAGTGCCTTGGTAACCAAAAAAGACCTTCATTCATGCCTCCCCCCATCCACCTGAGAAAGTGACAGAGCAGGATGGAGAGCGCCTTGAGTGGAGTGAGGGGGGGGGATGACTAGAGACATGAGTGGAGTGGGATTATGTGGGGACTTGAAAGGGAGGATGAGGAGTTTGATGTGGTAGGAGACAAAGCCACTGAAGGAAAGCTGGCACAGAGCCATGGGAGACAAAGAAGAGGTGGTTGGCTGATCACTAGGTGCCAGTGTGAGACCTGCAGGGCCACCCTGTGATAGGGTTTGGGGAACCCAGCCCCACCTGGAGCAGGTCACTGATTGGATGATATGCTGCCCTGGGACACTCAGCAGGAATGTGCTTGGGCCTTACAGTGGGTTAGGTAGCACTGAGTTTCCTGGCAGGTGTCCTTCATTACCCTTGCAGTTAATGCTGCCACCTGCTAATTGCCCTGGGAGCCTGCTGGAAGGGCCATAGCCCAACACAACCAGTCCCCATTATCCCCTGTTACAGCCCAGAGCTCCTTACAGCCCTGGGCTGTAACATGAGATCAGAGGGACTGGATTCTGCGGTTATAAACTGGGCACTGTTTCTGCTGGGCTAGGGCTGAAAGAAAATCATCCCCTGGATATAAATCTCATCAGTAGCATTCAACAGAGTAAATTAAAATAGCAAACACCAAGCTGCCGTTTGCCCCCTCCAGGCAGATGAGGCATGGTGTAGATGAGTTTGGATGGAGTTGGAGTTTGTCTTTTTCCCTCATATCAGTGGAGGCAACTTGCGGGAGCACAGTAGTCTCACCCCCTGGGCAGCATCTGGATGGCTCAAGGGGCTGGTTGGGGATGAAGCAAGAGTCCAGCCTGCATCCCCCCCCCCCCCCCCCCCCGAAAAGCAGTCGTTGCATGTAATAGAGTGCAGCCTTGATTCTGGGCAGCAGCTGTAGGGACTTGAGCTTGTTTAATAAGTGAAGCCCAATTATTGAACCTGGGGGCCTAAGGTAGGATGGTTGTCTTCACATTTAGGTGTTCGCACTGTCACTTAAGCCAGGTACTGAGCCCCCTACATGCAGATCTAGGTGCCCTTGTGGGGCTCTGGGTATCTGGACTTAGGTGCCCAAGTTCAGTAACTGACTCTCAGCCTGCAGATTACTGAATAACTGGGCAAATGTTTAAAAATGTCCCCCTGGCATCAGCAGCTGCAGCCCCCGAGCAGTCACTGTCTGTTCGAGGATAGAGACAGGAGAAATGAAATGAACAGCTACACCCCTCTGGCTCCCAATGTGCTATACATTCTGTCTACCCTGCTGCCTTCTGCTCAAATACCATACTCATGTGGCAGGACCCTTCTGCCTGGATTGTTACAGTAGAGTCCGGATGATGGCATTACAGAGACACTCATGCATACAGGAGACTTATAGCTGAGCACTATGTATCTGGGCAGCTAGCTTCTTCCAAGGTCAAAGTGCTTTGCAGATAGTGGGCTATGTGCTGCATGGGGTAGTAAGGTGTGGCTGGAAAAGCACCACAATGTAGGGAGAGAAGCAACATCACTGCATTATCACCTTGGGCAAAAGCCCCCCAATGCAGTGGTGGCTCTGAGGCATTGGGGGCAAAGGGAAGAGGGTGGCTGCAAGGAACAGCTGCTGCTTTCCATGGCATGTTCCTAGGGAGACTTGTGTGACGGGTTGGATCACAGAAACCCCCTTGGGAGCTGCCACCCAGTGTACCAAGACTACCCCTGCTTCTGTTTTCCCTGCCAGCTCAGGACTCCAGCACCCTGTCTTGCTGAGCGAGACACTTCAGTCTGCTCCAACACAGACCCAGGGTCTGAATCACTTGTCCCAAAGCTGCAAGTTTACCTGAAAACAGCTCACAGGAGTGTGCTTGTCTCAGATGCCCAACTCCCAATGGGGTCTAAACCCAAATAAATCCGTTTTACCCTGCATAAAGCTTATGCAGAGCAAACTCAAATTGTTCGCCCTCTATAACACTGATAGAGAGATATGCACAGTTGTTTGCTCCCCCAGGTATTAATACATACTCTGAGTAAATTACTAAATAAAAAGTGATTTTATTAAATACAGACAGTAGGATTTAAGTGGTTCAAAGTAGTAACAGACAGAACAAAGTAAGTCACCAAGCAAAATAAAATAAAATGCGCAAATCTATGTCTAATCAAGCTAAATACAGATAATCTCACCCTCAGAGATGCTTCAGTAAGTTTTTCTCAGACTGGACACCTTCCAGGCCTGGGCACAATTCTTTCCCCTGGTACAGCTCTTGTTGCAGCTCAGGTGATAGCTAGGGGATTCTTCATGATGGCTCCTCTCTCCCTCTGTTCTCTTCCACCCCTTTATATATCTTTTGCATAAGGCGGGAACCCTTTGTCCCTCTGGGTTTCCACCCCCCCTCACTGGAAAAGCACCAGGTTAAAGATGGATTCCAGTTCAGGTGACATGATCACATGTCACTGCAAGACTTCATTGCCCACTTGCCAGCACACACATATACAGGAAGACTAACAGGTAAACACAACCATCTGCAGACAATGGTCCTGGTTAATGGGAGTCATCAAGATTCCAAACCATCATTAATGGCCCACACTTTACATAATTACAATAGGCCCTCAGAGTTACATTTTATATTTCTAGTTTTAGATACAAGAGTGGTACATTTATACAAATCAGATGATCATACTCAGTAGATTATAAGCTTTGTAATGATACCTTACAAGAGACCTTTTGCATGAAGCATATCCCAGTTACGTTATATTCACTTATTACCATATTTTCTCTAAAACTATCCCAGTTACATTATATTGACTTATTATCAAGTTTTTATAAAACCATATAGACTGCACAACGTCACAACTTGTACTAACTGTAATGCTCATTCTGAATGCACAGAGAGTCCACCTGAGCTTGGGCTCCATGGCTCCTGGAGCAGCCAGGCTGTCATGGGGAAGAGAGGGAGAACCAAGGGAACTATGCAGAGCACCTAAGGCTCCTTGTAGATTCCAAGCTGTTGGAGCTATGTGGGTCTCAGGACATCAGGGTATTCTGTTAGCCAATCCTCGCTCCCCTCCCTTGGGGGAATGATCCAAAGGAAGCACTGGAATGGTTTCTCCCTTGTATGGAAGCATCTGCCCTATTACTGGTCCTGTTCAATGCGGATGGGAGGTATGAGGCGGTACAAACTGCCGAGCTATCACTTGCTCTGTATCTGTTTCATCTGACCCAGGTGGTGCTGTTGGCTGGCTCTCCAGAGGAAATAGCTGCCAAGTCAGGGATTAGCCTACTTTTTGTTACTCAAGTTTGCAACTGTAGATTTTGTTGGAATTTCAGCTGCTGGATGTCCAGACAGCAGCACCCAAATGTAGTTTCATCCATCTGTGCTAGACAAGAAGGTTGCAGCCTTTCCTTCTGAATCTGAACCTCCGGGTTGGGTCACTGTAATATGCCCTGCATGAACTATATCTGGAGACCGCTCAAACTTCAGCTGGTGCAGAAAGTGGCTGCTCAATTACTTATCAGAGCCTCCCACAAGGAGCTTATTACACCTGTTCTCCAGAGTCTGCACTGGCTCCCAGCTCATTTTCAGGTGCAGTTCAAGGCACTGGGGTTTGATCTGTAAATTCCCAGATGGTTTGATTGCTGTATTTCTAAGGAGCTGCTCTTGTCTGACAGCTGAGATCAGATGGGACATTTGAGCGGCCAGTCCCTGGCCGTGTTCATCTGGGTAGGCTATGCTCAGTGGAGGGCTTTGAGCTCCAAATCCCACTCCCTCAGCTTGGTCACATCAAGCCCACGTTTAGTAACCTTCAGGCCATATAGCAATGCCTCCTTCCCCAGGCTTTCTCTGAAGCTGTTGAGGAGGGATGAGGGTTTAGTTATGTGGGGAGACCTATGAGAGCTTTGTTGACGGTGCATCAATTGACTGGTTCTATGTGCGCCTTTAGGAAGTTAGAATTGTACATGTGCCTAGATGTGCATGACTCAGCACCAGTCTATAAACCTGAGTAAATAAATGTGGCCCTTTAGCCAACTTATCCTCACAGCCACCCACTGGGAGGCAGGGAACCATCTCCTGCCTCTTACAGCGAGCTTGGCTCAGTCTTGCAGCCAGTGATGTCCCAGAGAGGCCTTGCCTCCCACCATTCCTTCACCAAACCAGGAGAGATGTTCCTGCCTGGGATGGTGAATTTTGGAGTTGTGGGGGTTGTCATAAGAATACTGCTGAGGAGGAATCTTTTAATGTTTAGAATGGAAAAGATGAGATTGTACCAAGAGTTGGGAGTGTTTAAAAATAGGGATAACCTTCTGATTTCCCCCAACAGCATCTTCAGGCCACTCCGCTGCCCTCATTTGCATGGCGCATTGTGCTGGACTATCAGAATCCTCTATTGTTTTCAGAGGTTGGGTATTTCCAGCCAGTGCCCTTAATCTGTCACTTTCACTGAGCGGTGCCTCCACCTCTTAGCCCGGCCCTGATTATAAGAAAGCATTTTAATTTAAATTTGTTTAAATGAATTCCCCAGCCTCTTCCTCCCACCTGCCCCTCTGCAGCATGGGATGCAGGGCTTAAAAATAGCAGCGGCACATCACTGACTAGGTGTTCCTGATGGTCATACCACTAGACCACACTGCTCCCTACGGTATTTAAACAGAACAAGAGGGAAAGGTGGGGCTTTGACTGAGTTGTGACTGAAAAAAGTATGTTTCCATCATGCTGTTTCATAACATACTTACCATGTTTTGGAAGTCTGTCTATTCTCAGTCTGCCACTAGGTGGAGATAAAAGTTTCAAACTTTCAAAGCCTTGCAATCCATGAGCAAATGAGAGATTTTTAATGGAAAGTTTTGTGCTCTTGGGCCCAGACTGAGAAAGGTATTTAGGTACCTAAATCCCAGTTTTAGGCTCCACTGTGATTCACAAAGCCCTTGTTTGGTTGGCGTCTAATCTTACTTGGTGCCTAAACTTTCAGGGTGAAAGGCACTTTCGTGTCTGCTTCTGAGCATGCGCACTGCGGCCTCATTGCCAGCATTCAGACCGTCATCTTTCTCACATGGAAGCCCCAGCGGAATCCACCTAGTGGGGGAAGACAGGTGTTCCCCCATCCAGTAGAAGTGCTCTGAGCACACTTACTGGATTGGGCCCCATTCAAAATCCAGGAGGAGATGGTGCTGGACCCCATATAATTGTTAACTGAGGGGTTAGAGCACTCAGCTGAGAGATGTGGGGAACCTAGGTTCAACCCCACTCTCTGCCTGAAAGAAGGGAGAGGTTTTGAACAAGGGTTTCCCACCTCTCAGAAGAGTGTTCTAACCAGCAAGCTCTGGGATATTCTGATGTGGGGGTTCCCTCAATCTCTTCTGTTGGAGCTGTTCCACTGTGGATAAATAATTAGAGTAATGGGACTGGACTCTGGGTCTCCCACCTGCTGGATGGGATGCCCTAACTCCCTGGCCATAGGGTCACTCTCTGGCCCACTGACTATTTAAGTATTTATACCCAGTGGAGCAGCTGCAGCTAGAGAGGTTGAGGGAGCTCCTCGGAAGTGGGAGACCCTGGTTCAAATCCTTTTTTCCCATGGGGGGAGGTGGTATTGACCCTGGGTCTCCCACATCCCACTCTTACCCCTGGGCTAATACTTAGAAGGTGGCTACTACCAACACCGTCTCCTCCATCAACACCATCTCCTTCTCCGGCCATTTTGTGTGGTATGAGGCAGGCACCTCATTCATTCTCTCAAGAAACAACTTAAGCATCTATGGTGCCTGACTCCAGGAGAAGGGTTCCCAGCTGTGGATCACAAGCAGATAGGCACCCAACTCTGTGAGAGGGACGGGGCTTAGGACAAACCCCTCTTGTCTGCACCTGTCACTGAGCAGTTCAGGCAGCTCCCCACCTAACATGCTGGCTCTCATGGATTGCATTCTTAGACATCTATCTCTCCCCATGCAGTGTATAGGGAGCCTAGGCACCTTACTCAGGCTTTGTAGATCCCATTGTTATTCCAGAGATTTTCTTGGTGCCTGAAAGTTAGGTGTTGTGATGCCTATGTCCCTTTGTGGGTCTGGCCTTTAGTTTTTAAAGCTCTCTCTTGCTCTCAGCTGGGGCTAACAAAGACAGCTGGGGATGCTCTGGAAGTCCTGCAGGATATTTTGCTCTTGGTCAGCAGGGCTGATTTTTTTTTTCTGACAACAAATAAATCATTTTATTTTGACTATTGGAAACAAATAACGAAGGGATAATCCCAGGAGTGAGATGAAGGAATAAATAGCTGCAGAAACTGATGGAACAGCAAAGATGAAGCGAGGCCTTCAATTGCCCCCTGCCTCCCCCAAAATGTGGGCTCCAGGGACATGGCAAAGGAACAATCATAGCTTGGGAAAAGGGGAAATCTCTGTCTGGTCCTGTGTTGGCATTCCAAAGGGCTGCTGCTTTCTCACACTTCCAGTGACCTACATGTGAGGGGTAAAATGATCAGTGGATGAGTCAGATTAAAGGCTTGGTTTAAATATGTTGACTGGAGAATGAATTCTGCTCTTGTTTATAGCAATGTTTAATGTCCTGGAGGGGGGCTGTATGCATATGCATACTGGATGGCACTGGAACAACACATCTCTGTGTCATAGGTCTTGTACTTCTGTGAGTCTCCATTAGTTTCCATGGTAGGGGGCTTTGCTCTTGGAGAAGGAAGATGAGAGTTCTAGCCCCTTGAAGTTCTGAGCTGCACACAGCAACACCTGCGAGGGTGAAGGGGAAGAACAGATCTGTTACAATACAAACTGTGTGTATTGTAGTATATGAACTAAAGTATGTTTTCTGTGTACATCAAGCCAAAATATATTTCCTCAGATAGCAAATTCTCTTTTCTTCTGCCTCCCTCCCTGAAAGGTGCTCTCAAATTACTCCTTGTTTAAAAAGAATACTATTCCAGTACAATCAATCCCTACCAATAGCCTGCAACAGGAAGGTTGTACTACTCACCTCTAGATGGCAATATTGTTCCAACTAGACAGAGCTTCTCTTTAGTGCAAAAGGGAAAGTCCTTGAGGGAATCTGAGCACTTCTGTCCCATGTACATAGAACTCACTAAGGGCTGGATTTTCAAAGCCGTTGACCCACAGTTCTAGCTGAAGTCAATGGGAGCTGCAGGTGAAAACCAGGCCCCGTGAAAGGGAGGACTTGGGCTGGGGTGAGCTTTTAGCTGTACTCCTGCATGGTCCTTCTCCCAAAGTCGCACCAGAAATGCCGCAGTAGAGTTCATTCAGCTCTGATCCACCGCCCAGATTCACTCCAAGGAAAAGAATTTTCAAAAGGAGCTTGGAACCCACTCCAGTGCAGTAGAGGGGGTGATTAGTCAGGCAGAAAAGAGCCCTTTCTCCCCAGCTCTGGACAGGAGATCTGTCCCACTTCCCCAGCCTCTCGGGATAGCTCTGGACAACACACAGCTCTCTTAATTGCTATGAGATATTTAGCTCTGAGAGGAAATTTTGTGTAGGGTTTTTCTTTATTGATGATCATCCCTCTTAGAACCTGTACTGTGGCTGCCATGAAAATAAATCAGACATCTCGATGCTTTGTCTGTAGCGCTACAAAGCACCTACGCTGGAGTCTGGTGTTCTGGGACACCAACAGTTCTTACTAAATTATCAGGAGGGAGAAATATGAGCTTTCCAAGGGTTAAAAAGCTGTGTGGTTTACTGATAGGTAGCGGGACTCTACTGTTTTCTAATCCCAGCCCTGCCACAACAATTGCTGTGTGCCTTCAAGCAAGTAACTTAACCCAAAATTTTCAAATTTAGTTACATAAAATAAAGCACCTAAATACGTGGCTTAATGTTCAAAGCTGTCATTGGGAATTGTAGTGGCTCGGTACAGCTGAAAATCAGGCCAAGTGCTTAATTGGCACCCTAGTTTAGAGATTGTTGGTCTTGACTCCTGTGTCTTAGAACTTGTCTTCACACATAAATTGTACCACTTTAACTATACCATTATAATTAATCGCACAACCCTCCTTGTGGGGAGACAGTTATTCCAGTGCAAAGGTGCTTATACCAGTGTAGCTTATTCCTGTATGAGAATGGAAGTAAACTGTACTACTATAAGGTACCGTTATACTGGTATAATCCCATGCTAGGGATTGTATTAGTGTAACTATATTGATAGAAAGTCACATCCCTGAAGGAAATAGTGACACTGGTACAAAAACTGTGTAGACCAGCCCTTAGTTTCCCATCTACAAAGTGGGCTTATCTGCTTCCCAGGGTGTTGTGAAGCTTAATTAAGATCCTTAAAAGGACAAAGGTACTACATAAATTCGGGAGATTAGTATAAATGTCAATGCGCTTTACAAGCTCTGACAAAATCACATAATGAATAACAAGACCTTTAACTTCATGTCGCTTCCTAGCAAGATTACTTATAGCGCCGCGCTTCAAAATAGCAGCTGTAAAATGTTGACATTTCTAATCAAATGTGCATAATCTTTTTTTTTTTTTTTTAAGTCAGAACTGAAAAGACAGGGTGTATTTTAGAACTCCAGCTCTTCCTTCTCAGCCAGCCCTGCCATTTTCCTCATTATTCATGTTGCTCAATAAACTATAGTTTGGTGTAATTTTTTAGGGGCTGATCTGGAGAAGTGCTGAGTACTTATGACTCCCACAGAAGCCAACAGGAGCTGTGGGTTGGGCCCTTAGTGAATTAAGCCAATGTATGGGTTTTTAATCTGATTAGCTGTTGATAATCCAGTGGTATCGTGCAGTGAAAGCTGTCCAGTTTTATTAGGCAACCTCCTGTTCTAAGAAACCCTCTGACAAGGCAGTCCTACTGACTACAGTTCTGCTCCACTTTTGTTAGGAAGCGGCCTTCAGTAACTAATTTTTGATGGTCGCTTATTTTCGGTGGCTCACTGTAGTAAGAGGAAAGGTGATTAACTATTACTTGTATAGTGCCAGAGGGACATAGAATGTTTTACAGACAAGGAAGAAGGCAAGGTCTTTGCCCCAATCCTGCAAGGAGCACTGCACCCATGTGGAACCCCACCAAATCTCATTTGTGCAGGATCCTAATGCGCAGAGCTTGTTATGGGATTGAGATTGTGGGTAGGGTGATCAGACAGCAAGTGTGAAAAATCGGGACAGGGGGTGGGGGGTAATAGGAGCCTATATAAGAAAAAGACCCCAAAATCAGGACTGTCCCTATAAAATCGGGACATCTGGTCACCCTAATTGTGGGACCTGAGCTCTGCATAGGTGGATCCCTGAAGTAAAGGCAACATCTCAGAGGATTGGGGCCTATCCTCCAGCTCACACAAAATCCACAGAGGCTAGTGAGGGAAAGAGAATGCATCACATGTACAAAGAGGGATGGCTCCAGGTGTGATTACAGAGTTTGAAATGCACCTGGGACCCTAAAGTTCTAGACTTGTAAACACCAAAAAGCAGTAAAACAATTGCATCAGTGCATGGCTGGCACTTAACAAATCTAAAACAGTCATGAGCTACTCCAGCAAACCCCCGGTAAAGAATCCAGCGTTGGGAGGGAGGCGCAGGAACTCCTTGGAGCGGAGATCTCACCGGGGCTGCCTACCAGCAGGGACTAAAGTGGCACAGGCAGCACTTCGCTCGCATTGTTTTAAAGCGTTTAAACTGAATCTCAGAACTGAGTTGGAAGTTGCAAGGAAACAGAGGAACCGGTTTGCTGTGAAGCTCTTCCCAGCCCTGTAGTTCTCCCTGCTCCCATTGATAAGCCTGCCGCCCATACACCCTGTGCTCCCTGCAGCTGGAAGAGGGCTGGGACGCCTCTCTCGACCTTCCACCAGGCTCTGGCTGGAGAGAAGGCTCCGGTCCCAAAGCGCGCACACCTAGGCACATGCTCCCTGTTGCAGTTACACTAGAGTCTCAGGTAGCACTCTCCACACGCCCCTTCCCTTGCCCAAATCTGGAACCGCATCACCCTGACTGACAGCAGCCCTGGCCCTGCCCAGCTCGTGCAGCCCCCTTTGCTTTTCCAATCAGGAGGGACGGACCGGAGGCTGGGAGGGATTTCCTGCAGGGAGACGGACCGAGCGGGCAAGGGGAGGTGGCTTGCGGGAGAGAGACTTTTCAGAGTTCCTAGGCGCCCTGTGAAACTGACTAGACGGGTCAATTTCAGCAGCGGGGTCGGCGGTGCCCTTGGGAATCGCTAGCAGGCCAGGCAGGGCTCTGAGGACCAAAGGGGATATTGTTGCAGTAGCAGCAGCTTTGCTTTGCAGTTCCAGCGCCTGGGGACTTGATCCCCTCCTCCCTCCCCACCCCCGAGTCCGGGACTGTAAGAGATCAAAGGCATTTTTGTGTGGAAGTGGAGATCTGCTCTTGGCTTTTATTACACCAGCTCTGCGGGGTGGTGGTGGTGGGAGAACGCTCCCCAGCCGGGGGCAGACGTGGCAGAGAAGGAATTGGATTTGCAACTTTGCCTGTTGGAAACGCAGGGGAGTTCCTGGGGAGGTGAGTTATGGAGAAGAAAGAGCGGGGCGGGAATTGGTGCGGGTTGTTTGCTGCCCGCAGAGAATGACTTTCCCTTATTCCCCCCTACTGGGTCACTGATGCCTGTGCTGTAGCTTTCAAATTCTTTTAATAGGCTCAGCTCCGCTCGGGTCCCGTTCAGCGTTTTGATCTGAAAATATTTGTTTAAAGCCCCGAGTAAAAGAAGGAGTTCGACTATCCCCTTTGTCAGAGCTGCCTACTAACGTTCTTCTGCCCCGGGTTAATTTTTTCTTTACTCTTTTATAGTTTGAGTCTCTTAAGAGAAGTGCTCCAGGTTGCCTTTTTTTTCTCTTTTTCATTAGACTGTTCCTCCCCCTCCTCCTTCCTTTATAATCCCCCCATTTGGCTTTTGTTGCAACTTACTCCTTGTGTGGTCTTGGGCAAGTGCCTTGAACATCCCAGCCTCAACTTCCCCATTTGTGATACTTGGTTTTGTTTTGGGAGGGGGCCTAGATTTTCCTAGGTCTGTATAGTGCCTGGTAGAGGAGATGCCTCAGCGCTAAGTGTTTACTGTTATGATTGTAGTGTGTTTCCATCATAGTAACCTTTGCATCAGGTTTTCCCCTTCTGAAGGCAGGGGGGTGTGGAGAACTTCCCCAGACTGCCCTTTAGGGTTGGGTTTTGTTTGTTTGTTTTTGTTTTTAAATTGCTGTTCAGCATCTCTACTCCTCCCCTTACATAATTCTACTGTTCCCCCACCCCCCACTCTGAGTTGTTTGAAGGAATATTTCAGATTCCTGGGTTCTCCAGGTGAATTCCTGGGTTGAAAGATTAGCTTTCTCATGTAGGGGGAGGCTTGTTTGCTATCACTGTATACAGCAAATCACATTCCAGACTATTGCCAATAAACACCGACAGGGAGCGGAGGGAGAAATACTTCTAGCTCAGGACTACATCTGATACTGCTGCACTCTTTTGAAGCTTGAGAGGTGCAGATTGTTAACCCTTGGTTACACAGAGTTCCTGGTGCCTATTATGGATCTTGGCAGCGTCTTGGATGAGGTTGGAGGAGTAGCCGGCATTCAGATATGAGCCTGCTTCCTAGTGTAGATTGACTTAAAAAAAAAATCTTAAGTATAAAAAAGTCAAGTGCCAGTGTGTTCGGATGATATCAAAGTGAAGTTGGGTAAGATGTGCTGAAGCAGACTGAAACCAAACAGCTTTAAGCTCGTGCAGTAACTGAGGTTCCAGGAGATGTTCTATTAACCCAATTCATGTTTGCTTATGGCAAGAAGCAATGAGGATGGACACAAGCATTAGACTTAAGACAAGTGGCCGCAACTTGATTATAATGTGAGGATAGAGAGAAACCCCTAAAGCAGCCTGACCTGGCAGCAGTGAAGTGGGGATGTGACCGCCAACCTGAGTTGTGATGCACATCACATTGCAACCCACTTGCGATGTGCAAGTTCAGAACAACCTAACTGCCCAGGGCCAAATCGGCCAGCATAAACCCAAGGCCTGTAATCCCATGTAGGCTACTGCATGGGAAAACCCCAAGCCTCACCATGCAAGTCTGGGCATCCCTGCAAATCCAACCCCTTCAGCACAGAAAGTGAGCTGGCCTCTAACTTGTAGGAAAGGCTGCTGCCCCAGCCCTGGTGTTTGGAGACTTGGTGTCTCCAAATAATTCTAAGTGTACCAAGCAAGGAAGAGTCTAACCCCTCTGCCAGGGCAAACACAGATGCCACTAGGCATGAGTTTAGCTGGTAAATTCTACCAGCAAACCAGTTCTCAATTTCTGACAGTCTGTCCAGGTTGAAAAGATCTTCTATTTGCACGATGTGCGCCCATAAGGCCTCACAGGCTGAGGTTCAGCATCTCAACACCTGCTGAATGTGCAGATGTCCTTGATGCCTTTCTATGGCCATTTGACAACCATTGGTCTGCATGTGCCTCTCCAAACTGCTCAAACCAAGATGCAACATCTGCTGGGAAGAGCTGCCTTGTCACAGCCCAGCCTCCCTTTGCTCCTAGGAGCAGTTCAAGCCCCTTGTCCACAACGAAAGAGTTTCCCCCAAGATGTATGATGACGACTTCAGGAGTGGGGAGAGTTGTTGCCAAAGCTCATAAATCAAGGGCATTGGCTAGTCTTATCCCACACCTTGGTCCGCATTAATCACCTGGGGTCACAAGGGGAACTCAGTGGCAGGGGTATTTGGCAGCGGTGGGGGGAGCAAGAAGAAGCCCAGTTCCACCTAGTAACGCTTTTATAGACCGCACCCTGCCAGTGAGAAGCCAATCACAGTATTAGTAGTGCCAAGACTGATTGATGGTGCCCCTCCCCGACAATGTCATTGCCTGGCGGGTGCCACTGTGCCGCCCAGAGGTGTGGCTACCCTCTCAGCCCCATCCTGCAGTCACGCACTGGTGTGTGTCCCTTACCAGGCAATGATCTTAGCTTTCTTGGTTTGCCCTCTTCCCTTTGCAATGTTTTTCCAAGAGTCCGACTCGGTGCTAATATGTGAGGGTGCAGGAGGCTAGATTTGTCTCTCCCCTGATCTACTTTTCATCCCCATTTGTTAGCCTAGGTAGTTATAACATCATATGAACTTTCATATCATTTTTACAGTTGATTTTAGAATTTGGGTAGATTTGTAGTCCCAGTTATTACAACGGAACCCAACATTATAAACAGCCAAGGATGCTTCTCAGGAGCTTTAAGAAAGGGAGATCTAGGAGAATCCATGGCTCAAGTGACTGGTAACAGAAAGTGGAGCCTTGTAGCACTAGTTTGCTGGTTCTAATTTGGTGTTAATGAAGAATTGTAGCTATCTGACAGCAGTTTGGCAGCTTGTGTCAATCTTTCTTATTTTCTCTCTCTCGCACACACTCCTTCTCCCAAGATTTCATGACAGGGTGAAGAGAAGCTGCCAGATGCATGGCTGAAACATGGGAGAAGTCTAGAAATGTACAGAATGCCATTTAAAAAATTTCATGTTCGGATAAATCTAAATTTAGAGATTGGGAGTGGGGAGACTTTTGGCGGGTAGGAATGAGTGTGGTGGGGCCCCCATCCTGTAACATTGGGGGAGGGGAAACCTCAGTTTCTGAAAGAATGCCCTATGCACTGAGATGGAGACACAGTCCACCAGCAGGGAATTGGCTTGCTGGGGGCTGAATTAAATTTTGATTCTCCTCTGAGTACAGTCACTCTGCCAGCTTGTGCTCAGCTCATTGCCTGAGAATGCTCGTGCGCTAATAACCTTCTTAATGGGTATCTTTTAAATCCCAGTGCGCTTGAGCTTCCCAGTTAATTCTCAGGGCAGTATCTATGTTTGCAAGGCATAAGGAGAGAGGAAATGTTCGGCAAGGCCAAGGCGGCCTGACTAAAAGTAACGGGCTGAAATGCAGTCCTCCTAAATGTCCAGGGAAAGGGCTGGAAGCTCATCACTGGGATTCTTTAAACCTGCTGGGAGAAAAAGTAGCCGTAGTGAATATAGATTACAGTCCTATCCTGTACTGGCTGGTGGAGTGGTTCTCAGTGAGGCACTCTGATACCGTAGTGATGGCCATATCAGTACCTAGATAGACATTGAAGTCCATCACACTCCAAGAGGGTTGTTTATACTTTGCACTTCCATCACACCCAATTACAGCTCCCAGCTCCCCTAAGAGAGGGGATTCTTAAAGCCACATAGAGATGTGCACAGAGAGGTTAAGTGACTTGCCCAAGGCCATGCATCGAAACGGTTACAGAACCAAGAGAAGAACCCAAGGGAGTCCAGACTCCCTGTCCCTGGCTCCAGCCCCTAGACTGTGCTCCCACTGTAGTCTGTCTCCCCCACGGCCAGGGCTCTGCTGGGGTCGGGAGGAGGCACAGCACTCAAGTAGTGGTTGAGGAAACATTCTGCCTGCTTGTGTCTTATGCAGGCAGAACACTTCAAGGGCGCCGGGGGGAGTGCACTCCCTGGAGGCTCGTGACCCACCTTTAGAAAGGGTGTAGCGTGCCCAGACAATTGCTGGTGTGCAAGGGGGGGGCAAGGCTTGTGCCCACACTCTTGCTCCTCCCACTGCTGGCCCCATTCCCTCCTGCATGCATGTGTGCCAGGACAGGGCACTCGTGACCTTCCCAGAGCATCCATGCTGGGGGTCCAATCTGATCTCCTGTTTCTTGTGCCCACCAGGCCAGCCCACAGCACCTATTGTTAGGACGTCTCCAGTACAGGGCCTCTCCCCCTCCGCTCCTGCAGCCCTTTTAACATGAGGATAGTCTGACTTCTGCCAGTACTAAATATAGTCAAACTATTTGTTCTTCGGTGTGGCCACAGAAGCAGTCGCAATGGACTGTTTTAATGAGGCTGATAAGTAAATAGCCTTTGAAACCTGACCCTGCTGTTGATGTTCACAGGTACTGGGAGCACCGCTACAACCTCTCCGCTAGGGCTCTGTGACCAAGGTTCTGATCGCCCAGCAGGGGGTCTGCAGCGTGGCTGGCAGAGACGGCACCGAGAGGAATGCCAGCATGAGGGGGATAACAGAGAGAGAGAGGATCTATAACTTCCAGATGGAAAGGAGCACATAATCCCTTTGGGAAGAATTAGGGAATCATCAGCGCAGCTCAGCCTGGCGCGAAGGAAGCAAAACATGACCCCTCGATCTCTGAGAGCTTTACACAGGTTCGGTTAAGAGGCCAGACTCTTCTCAATGCAAACGCTCCCGGCCCCCTCCTCCAAACTGCCTGGCTTTGTCTTGTGGGGCCCTGTTGCTGCTGGGAGTCAGTCCCCAAGCACAGAACTATTTTTTGTTTAAGTGATTGTATGTTCTTTAACCAGACTGCATCCCCACCTCCGTCCCCTTCAAGAGGAAAGTGGCTCCTAGCTGCATTTATCACCATTAACGGAGAGATCTTTTTATAAAGGCTTTTTTTATGTCCCGTGGGATTTTAAAATATTTTTCTTGCTGGGCTTTTCCTCCATTCGAGAGCATTTTGAGGAGTTGCTACGTGCGCGCCCATGGCTTTATGAACCGGACGGATCTGAGGACCTCTTCCTTTCACTCCCCTACCACTCCGACCTGTCCATGATGGGACGAGAGCAGGAGCTGATCCAGGCTGTGAAAAATGGGGATGTACCTGGTGTGCAGAAACTGGTGGCCAAGGTCAAAGCATCCAAGAGCAGTGAGTACCTTTGCCTCTTAATGCAGCAGCAGGGAGCTGAAGGAACCTGGGCATTGCTGCTTGCTGCATCTCTTGCCAGTTGCTGTGAATTCTACTCTTAGGGCCTTGGTGTGTGAGTCCTTGGGAACAGGGCATGTGAAGCCTGGAACTCGTGCCCTGGAGTGGAGACTACTCTGCAGTCAGGGACTGGGGGTGTGAATCCAGATCTTGCTGATAATGTAAAAGATGATGCATCTAGTAGCCTCTGTGTGGGAACCCTGAAATGTGGGGGACAGATGGGGGGGAAGGGTGGCAGAAAATCACCAAAGGAAAGTGAGCACCACAAATGTGGGGCATGCTGGCGCAGAGGGTCCTTCAGTCATTGCCACTTACTTCTGGTCAGATTTATCTTGTGAAAAATTACCATCCAAGCCAGTCAACTGGAACCAATTGTCAGGCCTTGAATTTCAGATTCTTTAAGTCTGGTAATGTTTAACCCTTCAGTAGTGCCCGTCTCTTTCCTGTATGCTCTTAAAGGTCAGCTGCAGAACTGAAGTAGGAATGAATTTAAGGCCGTTTCTTTGTGCTTGCACTGACCAGGCTGTGATAAAGGGGGAGACCCCTGTCACTGCAGCAAAGAAACTCATGGGGACTGCTTATGTGCGTTCATTGTTGGCCTGTTGAGTGGGAGCCCAGAGGGCCCCCCCAAGCAGCATTCAAGGGCTGAAAAGGTCCTAGATGAAATATGGAAGTGGCAGGGGAAGGAGACACAGGTGAGAGCTGGGTTAGTGTGTATAAAGGAGATAAAGGAAAGCAGGATCACTGGGATGGGGAGAGAATTACACAGCCCTATTGAGCACAACCCTCCTTATGGGGAAAAGACATTGAACTACACCCAGGAGAGGGCAGGCGGTATTGGTAGGAAACACCATGGTTAGAGTTGTGGGTGGTACATTATGCCGTCACACCCCAATCATGCGCTGATTCTCCTAAAGATCAGGATACAAGAGATTGTGTCCTCAGTGGACGAGTTCCTGGTTAGGAGCAGGGAAGAAACCCCTGTAAGTTTTGGGCCAACAAAAGAACAGGGCGTTGATAAGACCTTGTCAGCAGCCCGTGTCCCAGACACCCCCATGCAGGATAATAATTGGAATGAAATAGAGGTGGGTGGGAGGGTTTGAATTTTATCCTAAAGCTGGGGCCCCAGGGACAAAGGTTAAGATCTGAACTTCTCAAAAGTGCAGGGTGTCCAGCTCCAGAATCTTGGTTCAGCTCCTTCATTCTTGGGGTTCTTCCAGGAGTAGGTGGGATATGTGAGACAGGTGACACCCAGCGCATATAGGTGCACCAGAGTGTTGGCTAAGAAGAAGGAAGACTGAGCTATAGGAATAGCTCATATGAGTGTGAGACTCAACAGACGACGGCAGAAGGGTAGTGGGAGGAAAAGCGAACTAACCGGACTAATCAGCTGAGTGGATAAGGAAGCCGTTAGGATGAAGAAGTAAAACAGGGTAGTCTCAAGCAAGTGAGATA
The DNA here is from genome assembly GCF_028017835.1 of Emys orbicularis. Taxonomy (NCBI): domain Eukaryota; kingdom Metazoa; phylum Chordata; order Testudines; family Emydidae; genus Emys; species Emys orbicularis. Next base: position 35,981,421 of record NC_088695.1, read on the forward strand.
ACTGAGCCACTGGGGAACAGTTGGTGACTCGGGGTGTGTCTGTTTGCAGGGGAAGTTCTGAATACGCCTTATGGCTTCTCCTTTGACTGTAATGGTCTGGGTTGGTGGGGTGCTGAGGGTGAAGAACCATACTCTGGATCTACAAAGCCATCCTGCTAAAATGCTCTTTAAGGCTAATGTTAAAAGACTCTCCTTTCTTCAACCAGAAGGGATATGGATTTAAGCTGGACTCTGGGCCCAACTGGTGGGGGGAAGAAAGTTAATGTAGGGAGAGGGGGTCCTGATCCAAGTCCCCAGAGACAGGTGTTCACATCATAAAAACGACCACATTTAATGGTGCTCTTGGGGCTGAATGGGCCAGGGATAGCCAGCAAACCTTTCATCCTGGGAGGTGTCCATCCAGGGCAGGGTTGTGGTGCAGCATAGGGGAAGCTTGCCCTCCTGCGGCCTGTGCTGTGCTTGTGCTATGAATACAGGCATCCTGTTGCAAGGTCTGTCAGGCTGGCACTTCTCATGAGTGCAAAAGAATTCATGTGAAAAGCTTCATAGGAGGAGGAAAGTGTGTGTGTGTGTGTGTGGGGGGGGAATAATTGAGACTGACTTGGAGAGACTAGGAGCAGCTCTGGGCTGTGTGTTCAGTGCTGGGAAATCTACGTTCGTGAGGCTGGGGATTCTAAAAAGAAGGCGGGGATAAACTCTGCTGGGTCAGACACTGCAAAGCTCTGAGCGGGAGGAGGTAGGGGTTAAACTCTGAAAATCCACAGCGCTGGGGTTACGGAAACAAAACGCTCCCTAGACGGCTGCACCAAATGCAAATTGGAAAGAACTTTCCCAGTCAGTACAAGGAACTAGCCCGGCCCATTGGGAACATCACGCACAGGTCTGCTCACCTGCTTATCGCAAGGCCAGGTGGCACGGGGCAACCTGAATGATACAGGTTTGGCAGAGGGCGGAGAGATACTTAGCTCTCAGGAGGAGGAGGAAATAAGGATCTACAGCTATCTGAGAAAAAACAACGAGGAGTACTTTTGGCACCTTAAAGACTAACAAATTTATTTGGGCATAAGTTTTCGCCCAAATAAATATGTTAGTCTATAAGGTGCCGAAAGTACTCCTCGTTGTTTTTGCTGATACAGACTAACACAGCTACCACTCTGAAAGCTTTCTGAGAGAGGCTAGTGATGCCTACAAAAGGCGAGCAGGAGCTGACATTAAGGAAGGGCTGAGAATAAGGACAACCCCAGTTTCTATCTCCAGATTGAATACTAAGGAAGAAACTAGTGAAGCCGGAACTGGCACAGCTGGTGTGCTTGGCTTGAAAGGGGAGCCTGATGAGGTGTAACATGCAATGGGGTGAGAATGCCCCCATGCTAGGAGGGGAAGAAGCAAGGCTGGCCTCCTCACCTCCATCCTAGGGCCTTAATCACCTGATGACTCTATCTCAATCAAATGCAATTGGAGAGCATTCTCTATTGCCTTGCTCTGGTTTTGTCCCCTCCTTGCTGCCCCCAGGGGCTGAACCCCCAGCCAGAGATGGGATCAGTCTATTACATGGTGGCAGGAGAGGTCTAAAGTTTCCCCTGCTGCATGAGGCTCTGTCCCTCCACCAGAGGAGCCTTCTACTCCCAACCCCTTATGATTCATTCTCTCTCTTTTTGTTAAGATGCCGGGTGAGCAGAATGCTAGCTGCCTTTGTTGCTCATTAAAGCGCCTTTCCATATGACAGGCCGAGATGCTGATTTTTAAAATCCCTCTAAGAGTCCTTCTGCTGTCTCAGTGCATTCGGAGCCGCATCTCTGTGATTAGCCCTCAGGGATCTCCTGTGCCTAAAAAAAGTCGCTGCACGTAACCAAGAATCAAGCGCCAGTCCCGGCAGCGGGAACTTCAGGGACACACAGTTAAATATTCAATGTGCATATTCTTAGGCAGTGCATGGCGTGGAAAATGTTGGTGCACAAATGGGTCAGAGCACCTATTATTTCAAAGCCCTGGGGGCACATGATGATTTTTTTTTCTTGGTGGGTGAGAGCACATTAATCCTGCAGCTCTATGGGGCTGGGGGACATCAGTATTGTATTTATCAGTACAGATATTGTAAGGCAGAGGGTGTGGGGGATGCCCATTGCTAGAGCTACTTCTGCAAGCGGGGAGGGGTTCTCTCTCTCAAACCATATACCTCCAGGGAGGGCGTGGGCCATTGTCCGTGGACCCTACTGCTGTTGGGGTTGTCACCTGGAGCAGTGGTAGAAGTTTTAATTTCCTTCTCTCTCTCCCTCTCTCCTCCCCTTCAGTGTCTAAGCGCTGCAGAGTTTAATTGAAATTGTTAAACGACCCGTCGCGGCTTTGGCCTTTCTCCCTAGTGATCAATCACTTTCCTGGCTGGACGCGCTCGTTAACAATGAGCCAGTTGGCTGGGCAGGGACGGGCTCAGTAGCCCTAGAAAAAAAAGAGGGGGATTGGGGAGGGGGGGGTGTCACAAGATTAGATTCCTGGGGGAGGAGACCAGCAGAACAATTGGGGCTGCGGCCATTGTCCCTTGGAAAGGGGGAAGTCTCTCAAGCTGTGCCAGCCGTTATGAGGGGAAGACAGAGTTTAATTCAGCTGAGCGACAAGAGCAGGCTCCTGGATGAATTTACCCGGGGGATTTGCTTGCTAGTCGTTCATCCTGAAGAATCGCAAAATGTCTCCAAAGTTTGCATGCTCACAGCTTTGCTGAAATTTAGCCACTTCTGGGGTGAAGGCAGTCAACTAGTTTCTCCTCTACTTGCATGGAGGAGGAGAAACTTTAGACCAAGCATGCTGGGACAAATCCATACTCTCAGGGAAAGAGCTTTAATATCCATGCAGAGCGGGCAGGATCCTGGATTTTAAGGCAGAGTCCAAGAGAACGGGTATTTCCTGCTTCCAAGTTCCCAGGAGGTCTGTGAGGTTAATTTAATTCATGTATGTAAAGTGTTTTGAGATCCTCAGATGGAAGAGGCTCCAGTCGGGCAAAACAGTATTAACTTGGAAGGATAAAGAGCTACATCAACCCTGTTAGGCTTTGAACCTGATTCTGTGCAGTCCAGATATTTTCAACCTGACGCTGACCTTAGCCATCCACAAAGCATCTAGCGTGGCTTTCTGAGCTCCCAGATCTCGTATGTATCAAGTGTCCTTCGTTAGAAGGCATGATACCTGTATTTTAGCAGTTATTTGCCATTGTTCTAGTCCAGGGGTTCTCAAACCTTTCTATCATGTAGATTCTGTTCTAATCGAGTGCTAGTAAGCTCTCCAGGGCAGGTCTCTGTTTTGTGTTTGAACAGCACCCTGTGCAGTGGGCTCCTGGCCTATGACTGGGGCTTCTCCGGTAATACAAATAATTCATAATGAGCTTGTCCAGTGGTCTCCTCCCCTTCCAATGGCCACTTCCTCCTCCATTCAGTCACATCAGATCCCTGTGGTAACTACAGCAGTCCCTTGTGTGGAGTAGTAATGTTAGACATGTATTTTTAGCCGCTTCTAATGTGATGCAGTAGCTGGAAACAAACAGGCGAGCTAGCACCATGTGACCAGCGAGCTCTGCACGGACCTCACTTTGATAATTGCTTTGCTAGTCTGTCTCTCCAGAATTTCTCAATGGGCTCCTCTCCTGCCTGCTTTCCAGCTGTGGAGCGTTGGCAGGGGTGCAGTGCGGGGCTTACCCCTCTGGCTGCTGGTGCCACCATTCTCTTTCTGCCATTGACAGAATCGCACGGGTAATGCCCCTGTAGAGCGTTACCTGTCCCACAAGCCATCTAGTCCAGTATCCAGTCCTTGACAGTGGGCGGCGCTAGTTGCTTCAGAGGATGGTTTAAGAACCCTGCTGTAGGCAGATGTGAGGTAAGCTGATCCCGCAACTGGCTATCTCCTAATCCTTAGTAGTTAGTTTGGCTTAAGCTCTGAAGCATGAGGCTTAATATCTCTTCAAGTATTCGTTAACTTTAACTATTGTAACTCTGGATGTTCTTGTTATCCATATAAATATCCAGTCTCTCTTTGAATCTTGTTGATTGCGTTTGCCTCAGTGACATCCTGTGGTGGAGAGTTCCACAGTTTGTATTATGTGGGGGGGAAAGTATTTATTTTTGTTGGTTTTGAATTTGTCATCTTTTAATCTTGTTGGCTGGTCCTTTGTTCTTGTGTTGTGAGATGGTGAGAACAGATCTACCTTCTTGATCGTGTGCTATTTTATAGATTTTTTTCGCCTCTTATTCGCCTTTCTAAGTGAAGGAATTTCATTCTCTTCATGTAAGAGTTTCTCTAGGTCCCTAATCCTTCTCATTGCCCATCTCGGATCCCCCTGTAATGCCATATTCTTTTTGAGATGGCGTGACCGGTAAGGCACATGTTATTTCAGAAGAGGCCAAACCATTAATGTGTGTGTCCCTGCTTAAAAGCTAGTCCTCTCCTAGATGGTGTGTGCTGGCTTCCCTGCCCCATGAGCTGGAACAGTCAATTATCTGCTTCCACTTCGGATTGCAGCTCCATTCATTGCTCCATCAGCCCCATGTGGGAACTCATTCTCTTTCTGTGTGTGGAGGAAGGATGGAAATCATCCGAGTCTACTGCTGCTGAAGCAGCAGAGTCCATAAACTTGGGCCAAGCCATTCTTTCCTATACAGATCCTCTGCCTCTGTCGGGTAACAAAGCAAGAAGTCGCATCTTCCACCATGGCTTTCTGTTCAATCTGAATCACCCAGGCCATTAGGCAGCCAGGGCAGGATTATTTCCTGTTACGTTATGCTTGGTTTGTGTTTCCTCTAGTCTAGTTTTAAAACCCCGAGGCAGCCTAGTTTCTATTCCTGGGCCTGCCATCGACTCAGTGTGTCACCTTGGGCAAGTTCCTTCACATTCCTAGGCTTCAAGGGTTAGCACCTGACTCTCCTTAGTAAAGTGCCGAGAGAGCTACAGAAGGAAAGTGTCCTAGGAGTGCTGAGTATTAAGTGACAGAGATTCTACTGCTTCCCTTGAGCGTCTATTTAAGAGCCTTCTAAAGTGTGTGGCAGTATTACATGGATCCCTGTAAAAACTTCTTGATGTGAGTGAGAAGGAGAGAGATGGCCTTGAAAGGTTTCTGTATGTACATCTCCCTACTCCTAAACCACTGCTTGGAATAGAGTAAACTGTAAGGCGGAGAGACTAATGGTGTGTTTAAAATTATTTAGTCCTCCTCTTCCTCACCCCCGCCCCCTATCCCACGGAGGAGGTCTATTCCAACGCTTGCCTAGTCGTGTGCCAGCCGTCGAGGTCGCTTGGCATTCTCTGTGTTGGGACCTCTGGAATGCCAGCTGCTTCTCGCGGTGGGCAGGGTCCTGCTGACAGAAGGAATGCGTTCCTCACGCCTACTGCATGCTTCCACTTGAGCAGAGAGTTCAGCTATTTGAGCTGGGAACGATTTTTATCCCTCGTTTCCAATCTCTTTACGGGTGGTGGGGGGTGGGGAAGAGAGCAGGAGCAGAGTCTGCAAAAGGAATCAACTTACTGTGAATGTACGGTGTCTGTTCAAAGCCTGCCTCTAACGTTTGTTGTGCTTGGAAAAGGGCCACCCCTGTCCTTGGCTAGTCGGGCCCTGGCTGGGCTGCCTTTGATGGGCCGAACGAACGTTAGCAAAGCTGTGGCTGCACTTGCTAGCACAATCAGAGACGCCTGAAGCAAGTAGGGAGATAAGGGGCCTGCGGGAGGGGAGGTGGTTCTGGGATAGCGCTCCCTTCCTGGGAATTGCCCAGCTCCATGGGGGAAGGGGGCTGGGATTGGGAATTGCTGCTGTCCCTGTGAAGCCACCAACGTGTCTGTCTGATCTTCCGGGTGGGTGGGCGGGGAGAGCTGTCCTCGTGGCGATCAAGGTGCACGGGCAGTCTCTGCCCTTTGTAGAGGCAGCTGGAGTTAAGCTTGGTGGGGGGAGGGGGAGGCTGTCAGCCCATACGCAGGTTTCCCTTTGAGTTAGTGCAAGAATTCAGCTGCCAGCCGCGGAGGGCAGGCGAGGGGCAGCCGCTCGCATTTCGCTTGACCTCTCGTGAGAAGCATCAGAGCGCCTCACTGCACGGGCAGGGCTGCCCCTTGGCGCCAGGCCCACGCTGCCTATAGCTCAGCAGGAGGAGGAGCGTGTTGCTAGCGGGTTCGCACCGACTGCAGCCGAGGCCCCATTCGGGTCCTGTACGAACTCCCGAGAAGCAGCCAGCGCTCTCCTCTCCCTGGGTGAGAGACAGGCTCCCTTCCGCAACCTGCTGAACAGGGAGTTGCTTTAATAAACGGGCCAGTGGCCTGGGTGAAAATCCAGCACCCTACTGACTATAGGGCAGCCCTGAGTCAGACCTCTGTGCTCACCTGAGCATAGGCAGGCATTGCTGTGTTTGAGGGAGGATGACTTTACCCTGCATCGTTCCGCAGTGCCCTGCCCTGTATCACCTCCCCCAAACACTCTCTAATGGGTGTTTTTCTGGGTACCTCTTGGCAGGCAGGTCTTGGCATTGCTGCCGTTGGAGGGTTGCCCCTCATAGGCGTGTATTGGCATTGCAGTCTCTGGGTTTGCACCCTGAGTGAAAGCTGGGCAGAGCCAGCCATGGTTTCTCTCCCCCCTATCTGGACACAGCCAGTCTCATCTCTTGGCTTCCCTTTCCCGGCAGCGCTTTGCAATACCAAAAAGTTCCTGCAGATAGAAGGTGAAGTTCTACTTCTGGCACTGCTCCCAGAGGGTTTGGCTGTCCTTATTCCTTATTATAGCTTCAAACATCCCAGGGCAGAGCTGGGCCACGCTGTACTCCGGGAAGGAGTATTCTGGGGAGCCATACGTGTGCGGGTGGCTGAGTCCGGAGTGTCCCTGCCCTGGCACAAGGAGGCTTGTGGAGCTGGATTCTGTGCTTAGGGCAGGGAAGAGATTGTGGGCTTCATTCTGGGCACTACCTCCTGTCCCTTTAAGAGCTGCATTCACACTAGCCTGGTGCAACCCCATTGATCTTCCCGAGTGCCTGCACCAACAGGAGGCAGGGCTCTTGCAGCTGGTGGGAACTATCCTGATGGTGGGTATTTCCTATGCAGCGAGTGCAGGATCTGCTGCTTTGGGGCTAGCTGGAAAGTCGGTCTCCTCTTCACTCCCTCCTGCTTGACTGTTAAACTCCCCATCGCCCCTGAATACAGGGTCCCTGGTATGGATGCAGCACTGTGCAGCCGACCGATGGGGGTCTTCCTAATTTGGGCATCTCTAAGCGCCTCCCAGTGGCACTGCCCCAGCCATAAGCTAAGCTAGACAAAAACATCCTGCCCCCTTTTCCCCAGGAGCCGTATGAGAGACGACTTGAGCAAACACCTCTGTAAAGAGGGCAGATCCCCAGAGGGCTGCGTTTGAGGAGAGGGCAAATCCTAAATGCCTCCCCGTGACTCCTCAGTTCGCTGGCAGGCTAAGAGATCCCTGCCACTCTGTTCCGGCGGGCCCTGGAGCAGCAATTGGGATGCGCAGATGACAAGGATGATACTGATCAGGCTGCAAGCTGAACGAACGCTGCGCAGGTGTGCAGCCTGCAGTCTCCAAAGAGTTAACTGCGTTAGGGGCCTGGCACGAGGGCGTAAGGACGCTGTTCTTCTGCATCCACAGTGTGGCCCATAGGACAGTAGAAGAGCTCATTATGCAGCCGTGGGAGCAACCAGAGAAGAGGGAACTCGCTTAGCTCACAAAGGCCAGAAGCCTCCTGTTCTGTCAGGCTTTACCTGGGGCGTTCCTCACCTCATCCACACGAGGCTGGGCTGGGACTGCGGACGTGGAACTGTCTTGTTTCCTCTGAAACAGTGATGCAGAAGCCGAGAGTACCCTTTCCCTCCTGCACCCACCTGGCCTGCCAGGGCAGGGGCAGCTTGGGATCCGGGTGTACAGATCTCGCCGGTTCCAGTGGCTGGCAACATCCCAGCTGTCAGAACAGCAGCAGCCAGTGGCCTAAAGCTTCGCTGCCCGCAAAAGTAACTCCCCTGGCCAAAGCCTGTCTCCTAGCAGCTTTCCCAAGGAAACCTCCCTCGCTGAAGTGATTCCTGGGTGGCCGCATGACAGCTTGGAATTTGCTCTGAAGAGAGAGACAATTGCCAGGCTGCAGGGTGGGCAGCGTCTGAGTCTCTAGTGGGCTCCAGGTGGCTGGGGCCAAACGGACGGAGTCACGGACGCCGGGCTGGCAGCATGGTGCCAAGACCTGGGAGCTTGGCTGCTGCCCCGTCCCTAGAGCCCTAGTGCTTTGTGCTCTTACCAAACAGATGGGATGGTGTTTGCATTACAAAGCAGCGGGGGGAGGGGCTGTCCCTAGCATCTAGCAGTGGGGCCCTGCATGCAGATGGACTCCCTTCACCGCAGCCTGCCCGAGGAGTCCCAGCTCCCTAGCATGTGCACGATACTGCTGCCCCCATTTGTGCCCAGGTATGACGAAGCCTGGCCACCTCACCCCCCCACCCCTGCCTCAGACAGCTGCGCTGGCTCCCTATTGGTCCAGGGTGGGGATCGAACCCTTCCATAGGTGTGCACCAGCTGACCTCACCGACCTCCTTTTCTTCCACCTCCCTCTGCTCACCTAGCCCTGGCCTCTTCTCTGTCCCCGCTGTAGGTGCGAGAGCCTTCTCCTCTGCCACAATCCCCATCTAGAGCAGCATTCATGTACCTGTTCCCCCTGGCTGACCCTTCATTTCTCCTCTCCATTGCTGTGTGGCCCTTAATTCCTCTGCTCCTTTTCCAGCTGCCTTTTAACAAAGCGGGCCTTGAGGGATACGCCTGGGGGGGGGGATGAAAGGTGCTAGGTCAAGTGAAGGTCTTGGCATCACTTCCACGACGGGTTTTTCCAGCTGGGTCAGACAGTCTGGCCTGCTTGATTTGGGGGTTTTTGCGGGGAGGTGCTGAGCGACCCTAGCTCCTGGGGGCTGCGCTGAGCTCATCTCCCATTTAACTTTGGTGGCAACTGTAGCTGCTCAGCACCACGTCATCTCCCTTGGGGTCTAACATTGAGCATCCTTAACTCAAGGCACACACAATTAGAGGTCACGCTTGAGAACTGGGCCCTAAGGGACTTGCCTAAGGGCGCCCCGTGAGCCTGTGTCAGAGCTGCGAGTGGAACCCAGGCCTGCTGACTCGGACCAGTGGTTCTCCCCTCCCATGCTTGGGGGCCGGGATGAACAGCACTCCTCTTAAGAAGTCATCATTCTACCCAACGCCCCTTTCGCTCCATGTTGTCTCTCTCTCCTCTGGAATTTTATTTGCATCTCCAGTAATAGACAGGGAGCAACATGGGACATCCATGGCCTAATGACTTCCAACAAGGGGTGTGGCAAGGCTCAGCCAGAGACCACAGGAGTGGGGATGATGGGCAGCTGTTGAGTACAAAGTCTGATCCTTACTGGGATTAGGGGGAGGGGGCGTGGTGCTGCTGGAAGCCTGAAGTATGGAGGGGTGTTAATGCTGTGGAGCACTGCCCGGCCACGAGATACAATAGCACCTCCCGGAGATCAGTGGTTGGGGGATGGATAACCGGGGGTCATGTAGTGGGCTGCGCAGGTGTAACCCACAGACCTTCTGGGTGTGGTGTTCTGCCCCATCTAGTGGCAGTGAGACCACTTAGAAGAGAGAGAGTTAAATGAGTCTGCTCTACAACCTTAGCTAACAGCCTGTTGGCTTTTAGTTCATGCAGTAGAGGCTCATGCACTAAGCTCCAGAGACCCCAGGTTTGATCCTGACGACCGGGGTCTGTCGGCGTTACACAGGTACTAAACTACCTGTCCCAAACTTTACCGTGGTGAAAAGACCATTTTATCCCATAAGGCCCTGGGCGACCTTAGGCGTTTTCCGTGGGATCAGTATTACGAAGTATATGATGTCCAGAGCATCGTCTGGGCTCAAAGACAGCGTGAGTTCTATCGCCTGTTACATCTCCTAGTGGGGCAATGTGAGCCAGATTCTGCTGTCAGTGACACTGGTGTAACTCCCAGCATTTCACATCAGAATCTGGCTCATGCCCTTGCCCTGGCAGAGCGGATGGACATAATGTTCTAATGGGTCTTTTCTAACTGGCTCCTATGATCTTTGGATAGGGGCATGGTTATGGAGGAATAGCAGTCACTCCATGCTCATTGAACCTGAGTTTCCATCGTAAGCCTTATTTTTCTGCCCTCCTCAAATCCACCAGAAAAGCCTTATTGGCATCGCAGCTGGCGGGTTGGATTTGGGGTCAGGGTAGAATTTCTGAAGTGACTCAGACACAGAGTTCCTGAAGCGTGACTCTGCTTGGGAAATCCATCCTTGACTCTGCCCTTCTGGGTTCCTAACATCCTTGAAAGGTAATGTCCGCCCAAAGCACTTATCTGTGCCTGCAGCCTTAACTCCACCTTAACAAAGGTTTGTGTGTGTGGAAATAAATAGTATTGCCATTGCAGCCTCTCAAGACTACTTCCGCTCAGAGCGTGAGGCAGCTTCCACCCTTGGTCTCTCTCCTCTACGTAGATTGTAATATGTTCTGCCTCCTGTTCTCCTCTGGGCTCACTATGCTGCTTTGGGACCGAGAAGTCAAGTCCAGGTAACTGCAGCTAGGAGTTCAACTCAAGCCGTGGCGTCTGCTGTGGCTTCTCCGGGTCTCTCATCTCCTTGCCAGGATGCTGCCTGGTTGGCTGCTGCCCTCTGCTTACTGGGGGAAAAGATGCCACCAGACGGTCAAGAACTGATTTAATTTTTCTTCCCTCTCCCTTGGATTCCTGACCATCGTCCAAGTTTGAAAAGCTCAACCGTGCCCCAGAAACGCTATCTAGGGCGCGCCCCAGTGGCATCAGCCTCGTGCTCTGTTGTGCTGGAGACTCCTGCCTTCCAGTTTTCTGTTTGCTCCCCCACCTTCTCCAACAGCTCAGTGGAATCTGCCAAAGGCACCAGCTCACATGCTCCGTGGGCCTGATCCAAATCCCACAGAGCAGTGGAAAGGCTCCTGCTGGCTGCAGCAGGCTTTGGAGCAGGCTCTTGAAGAGTCTGACTGGCAGAAGGCTAGGGAGAGTGGGAGAAACTTGTCCTTGGGAAGGTTGGGGGAGCAGGAGGTCTTGCATTCTTCCACCTGAGCGCGTGGAGGTGAGGCAGTGCTAGAGCTACGTGGCGCACTCTGCTTGTCCCTATGTGATACCCTAGGAGGTGTTATGAGGCCCAAGACAGCAGGACTCTTCGCTGCCTCCCTTCACTCCCCCTTGTCCTCTGTGCTGCTGAGAGGGTCTTGGGGGAGGGGAGGTCTCCTCTCTTGCATCAGGTTCAATTTTATTATTGAATTCCAGTGTCGATTGACGGAACCTCCTGCAGAAGATGGTTTCCATCTGGAACAGAATCTCTGGAACGTGCAAGGCGGGTCCCCAGCCACACTGGGAAGGCCGGGGAAGAGTTAATACACCGAGTTACTTTATATATTCATTTCCATGCTGTGTTTTGTTTTAAAAGAACCCAGCCTGCCGTGGCATGGTGCCAGCCCTGGAGCTGCTGGCGGCAAAATGCAGCATACAAGTATGAAAGTGTGTGTGGGGGGGGAACAAACCACCACTGTTCCCTACTCTCCGAGGGGGTCCTGGCTGGGGGAAGCAGGGACTGTACCCCAAAAGTGCAGGAGATGCATGCCTTCTCACCCTCAAGTCCCCCACATCACATTCCAGCAGGGAGGCAAGGACCCACTTGGAGCTGGGGTTCTAATGCAGCGTGGGCCTCACCTGAGTCTCTAGGCGTCCCAGCAAGTTGCAGGTCTGGAGATGCCCAGCACCTCCCGGCTCCAAGCAATCTAATCTCCTGGCAGAAGGTTTGAGTGTATTGCCGCGATTCAGGGCTTACCGGAAAGCTGAGCAATGCTACAGCTCACGTGTCAGGCACGGTGAGCGTGCGAGGAGCCGTTTGCAGGCAGGGATAAAGGCTTGAGCTGCGAAGAGGCGCTGGAAAGATAAAGGAGCAAGATGTTCCCCTGGGAACGCTCTCCCTGGGTGCATAGTAGGTACGAGGATCCCGCAGGCACCAAAAGATGTCTGGCGTGAGCTGAAGCATGTTCCTTACAGCCCTGCCGGACTCGCTCCCTCACAACATGGGAGTGTGAAGCCATCCTGTGCAGCCTGTGTATCTTACAAGCTGGTTCTTAGCCTGAGCTCCGACCCCACTGTCCCAACAGGGTCCTCCAGCTGTGCTATAAAGCTTGAACGTCCCTTCTCTGGATGGGCTTTGCCCTGAGGAGCAGCGGCAGCAGCAGCTGCGGAGCAGGTGATACAACAAATATTGACTGGCGTGTCAGGCCCAGGACAGCAGAGCACTGCCCGGGGTGTGAAAATTCCCGTGGTTTTGTAATGCTGCCCTTTGCCTCTGCCTGTGGGTGCTGCGAACTCGCAGAAGTTGCATAATGTTTTTTGGCTTCTACGTCTGCCTTCAAAACAAATCCATAAGCTCACCGTATAAATGTCAGTGTGATCTAGTGAGGAGCTGCCTATGTATGTGTGTGAGGGCAGGCTGGCCTAAAATGACTTCTGAATTCCCTAACCATTTACCATGTGGCTCCCCTGGACAGTGCTCAAGCCCCCCGCTTCCCTCTGGCCTGCAAGAAGGGAGGCCTATCCAGGGAGTTGGGGGGTGTCCATGGACAGCCTCCTGCAGGGCAGATAGAAGTGTCAGCCTGCAGGCCTGTAGTTGCCATTGTCTTAACCTCCCTCTTGTAGTATCAGAGATGCAAGGCCTATTAGAACAAGGAGAGGCCAGTCTGGCCTTCCAGAAGTGTTCTCCAGTCCCACTGCCTTGCTGTTTGCATCCCTCCATCCTTCATTCTCCTCCATCTCCAGAAGCACAGCTAGGTGTCTCTTGGTTATAGCTCTTGGGCCTGCTTCAGGGCAGACCTTCCAGGCTGAGATAAAGAGGCAGGCAAGATTCAAAAAGCAGGGGACCATAAATCAGGAGATCTGGAGTCAGTGGCACTGACTTGGTGTCCTTGGTCAAGTCACTTCATTTCCCTGTCTCTTTATAGCCCCACTTGTAAAACAGAGGTGCTGCTTAATTCCTCTAAAGCAGCGGTTCTCAACCTTTCCAGACTACTGTATCCCTTTCAGGAGTCTGATTTGTCTTGCTTACCCCCAAGTTTCACCTCACTTAAAAACTACTTGCTTACAAAATCAGACATAAAAATACAAGTGTCACAGCACTGAAAAATTGCTCACTTTCTCATTTTTACCATATAATTATAAAATAAATCAACTGGAATATAAATATTGTACTTACATTTCAGTGTATAGTGTATCTAGAGCAGTATAAACAAGTCATTGTCTGTATGAAATGTTAGTTTGTACTGACTTCGCAAGTGCTTTTTATGTAGTCTGTTGTAAAACTAGGCAAATATCTAGATGAATTGATGTACCCCCTGGAAGACCTCTGTGTACCCCCAGGGGTACGCATTCCCCTGGTTCAGAACCACTGCTGTAAAGCTCCTTAGATCATCCACTGGTAGATGCTGTTGATGTTACGGGTTGTCATGTTTCTTGCCCAATAAGGGTACGTCTACACTGGAGCTGCAAAGTGTGACTTCAGGTAGATGTAACCCTGCTAGCTTGGATTGAGCTAGTGCACTAAAAATACCACCGTAGCCGAGGTGGTGCCAGCGGTGGGATGGGCTGGCTGCCCCGAGTACGATCCCACCCAAGACTCTAGGTATGGACTCAGGGCAGCTTGCCTGCCCTGCCACTTGCGCTGCAGTGGCCGCACTGTTATTTTTAGCACAGTTGTTCGATCAGGACACGCGCTGATATGTCTGCTCAAGCTGGAAGTTACATTCCCAGTTCCAGTGTAGCCATAACCAGAGCCTGGTGCCTTCCTGTGTATCCTGCTTCTCTCTCCAGGCCACATCTGTGCTGTCCCCACTCAACCCCTCTGTCCAGGCCTGGGCTCCCCAGCTACTTTTCTCTCTTCGTGCCACATCTGTTTGCTCACCAGTGCCTCAGCCCCCACCAGTGCCTCTTTCATTTCAGCCTGTGCATCTAGGACCATTTGCAGCCCCTCGCCCGTGTCTTATTCCCCAGTCTTTTGGCTCTTGTGCTGCATCTCCAAGCTTCCTACCCCACCCGCCGGTTACACTATTCTGAGTCATCTGCTCTGAATAACGTGTGTGAGACACGCCCACCGCTGAAGGAAATTATTTTAATGTTGGGAGGGTCTCGCTGTCATAGGGACAGAAATAAACTGAGGGTGCAATTTGTCTGGCTAGGATTGTGCATACTCAAATTCTTCCAGCTACAGTCCCATGGGCTGAGACGTGGCCATGTGACCTAAAGCCCTGCACTTCTGCCCTCAAAAATGGTCCAGAGTTCTTGCACGCATTGGCTAATCATTGCCTAAGAGGGCAAGCGTGAGCCTTGTGACCTAAGGGCACTCGGCACAGGGTAATGCTCGTGCCACAGCAATTAGGGCAAAGAGATCTTGTAGTTAAGGCAATGAAACTTACTCCATGCCTAGCTCCTGTCTATGATCGTTTGCCCGGGGCACCCATTTTCTTAGGGCTGGTCTACACTGGGGGGAGGGATCGATCTAAGATACGCAACTTCAGCTACGCGAATAGCGTAGCTGAAGTCGAAGAAGCTAAGATCGAATTACCTGGGGGTCCACACGACGCGGGATCGACGGCCACGGCTCCCCCGTTGACTGCGCTACCGTCGCTCACTCCGGTGTCGACGGGGAGCGCGTTTGGGGATCGATATATCGCGTCTTAACGAGACGCGATATATCAATCCCCGATAGATCGATTACTACCCGCTGATCCGGCGGGTAGTGAAGACGTACCCTTAGTAGGTGTTGATCCTGCTGTGAAAGGGTTACGTGGATTCTGCAGCCTCACTGGGGCAGGTGGCTTGTCTATCCTATCTGGATATAAGGGAGGTGGGAGTGAGTCTGAGGAGACATCTGGGGCATGGCATGATTAGCCCTCGGGGAGGAACCCTCGGCCTAGGTATACCCAATCCTGAGGAGAAGGCATGAGCTGAACTTGAATGCTGCTGTTAATTTGTTAATAAATCCAAGCCGCAGGAAGGGGGTAAGGTTTGGGAGGGGAGGGGAGTTGTTTTGTTTTTTACAGTGTGGGGACTTTATTTTAGGGCCAGTTGGGAAAGGCACCGGATCCCAGATTGGTTATGGAAATGGACCACCGAACTAAACCCTCAGATCCAGATGCTTTGGGTGAATTTTGGAACTGGATCAAAAGTCAGGAGCGTCTCTAGCTTTGTCTGTGCTAGTCCCTTTCCAGCAAACCGTGCTTAACCTCTGGTCTTGCCAGAAAAGCTCTACCATCGAGAGCACAGTGTAAATGGGGCGTTAGGGCTTGGCTGGGGTACGTATGCAGCCATATTGAGGGATCCGGTTAGAATGGCAGTGTCCCCTGGTATGGTTAAATCTTGCACCTTGCAGTGTAGATGATACCTGAGACACATCTGCAAGCTGTGCTGAAGCCTAGACTGTCCTACAGCCCCTTGATACTGTAGGCAGCCCCCCTATTACCTCCTTCGCTATGCTCCTTTGCACACAGCCCTGATTTTTAAAGCTCTCTTGCCCAGCTGACCTACAGTCACTGATGCATACACAGGTCTGGCCCAGTTGCTGGGAAAGGTTTGCCACTGATTGCTGTCCATTTGGCAAGGGGTAGGATTTCAGAGACAAATGCAGAACAGGCTGCCCCCTGGGGCTGATTCCCCACCCCCAGCATCCTTATTCACAGGCAGTGGGATGTTTACCATGCTAGCATTAACCTGCCATCTCCAAAGCTCCATTCAGGATCTGGAGGCAGGATGTGGGGAGGCACCAGAGTCCATCTGCACATGTTCATGCGTGTGTGCAGTGACATGCTCCTTTGAGTTTGCTCTCAGTCCTAGGAAGGGAACACGCCATTTCCTTGTGCACTGCTGGTTCTCTGAGCTAATGCTCTATTTCTCCCTAATAACCTCATAGCTCTGTGTCTCCCAGCATCTGTTTCCATGTCTATATTTAGCAGCACTTGCTGGATCACACATGGAGGGGTGTCTTGGAGGTGCCTTTTTGTTCTCTTTCCTGTTCCCTTCACCCCCAGTCTGGAACCTGGGCAGGGATGTTTCTGGATCCCCACCTCCTTACTCGCATGTTATGTCTGTGCTCCATCCTGGCTTGATCACAAAAGCAAGCCCCTCTGCCTTTCTAGCCGCGCTGGCCTGGAGCCCTGAGAATGCAGGGCTAAGTCAGAGCCAGGCTTCCTAGTCTCCATTGGGTGTTCTCTTAAGTGAATGTTGACTGTCTCCTGCTAGATGGGAGGCGTCACCGGGTCCTTGTAGTGGGGGAAAGGGCCTTTGCTGGTGATCAAGAGAGGGAGCTTTGCCTCCAATCATTTTCCTTGTTATGCTGAGAGCAGGCAGGTGGCTCTGCACGTGCAAGTCGCACATGCTCTTTCCCAGCCTGGGATTGCTGTGGAGATTGCTGTGACTTTCAGGGCTTGTGCCCTTCAACTCCCTCTTTCTAGAGGGGCCGGTGCAGATCCCAAAAGTGCCTGCTGGCAGGGTGGGGGTGGGGGGGCTAGAGAATCTGAAGGCACCTTTCCCCAGTGGGGTGTCTCACTGAGCGTGGGTGCATTCAGCTGCTTATGCCAGAGGAGCCCGGCTGAAGGTCGCTTGTACACAGGACAGCCGTGATTCTGGAGGGAGGGGAGTGAAATAGGCCTAATGAAAGCTGACCCACCTCTGTTGTTCTCCCTTTCCCCTCCTATTCTGTCTCCACTGTCCCACCCCATCTGGGGGGAGAGAATTCTGCAATTTGTTCCACTCACTAGTCAGCAGGCGGATTTTTCTGTGCTAAGCTCCTGCCCTCTCCGCTGACTCGGGCTTGCCGGGGCCATTCTCAACAAGCACCTTCGCTGCTCACTGAATGAGTAAACAGATCGGGTTCCTGGCAGGGGCTCCAGGGGGCTGGCAGGCCTCAGCTTGAGTCCCAGCACTGCTTAGCTGGTTTGGAATGGGCCAGGGCAAAGGATCAGCATGAGGTCCAGGCCCTCTGTACTACCCACCCTTTTGTGTCTGTAACTGAATTGGAGGAACACAGCCCCAGTAAGAGCGAGCCCGGCACAGGCTTCTGGAAACTGTCTCCATGCAGAGATGGTCGACCTTTCCTATTGGGACAAGGGGTGCTAGAGTGGTTAAACCAGGGGCCTAGGTTCTATTCCTGACTCTGCCACTGACTCACTCAGTGACCTTCGACAAGCCACTTCACCCCCCTCGGTGCTTCTGCTTCTCCTGTGACTCAATGGATCGTGCTGATGCAGCTCTGTCAGACCCTTGGAGGAAAGGGTCTGATTTGTGCTGGAGGTTGGAAGAGGAAGATGCAGTTTACTTAATGGATTTCCCTGGAGGCCATTACTCCTCCTGCAGCACTGGGATTCAGGGGATAAATAACCATCTTGGGCCAGAGGAAGGGCAGGGCCCCTCTGCCTTGCTCACTGTAAGCCCCAAGCCTGGGAGCTCTTGCCTTTCTCCAGTTTGGGCTGAACTTGGAAGCTGTACCCCTGGGCCAGGAAGAACCCTCTGGGGTGTATGGTGCTGTTATGGTATGGTAGTGTAAGGGTGGGAAGGAGGACCCAAGGCAAGGTACAGGCACCTTAGGGGATAGGTCCTGGGTGGCAGCATGTTACCAGCTGCTTGCTGGGAGCAGAGGCTGAGTCTTAGCTGCCTGCCACCTTCTGGCAGATGGAGGAGGACTGAGGCACTGCTTTTGGCAAAGGCAGGGATTGTCTTTATCTTTGGTGCCAGTCTGGCCATCCTACTGTGCCCCAGTCCCGATTTCATGTGCCCACCTGGCTCTGTCTCCCTAACACAGCTGGCATCTCCAGATGCCTCTTCCTTGTAGTGGCTTTTTACTTTCTCCTTCGCACTGGTTGAGATCTGGGGGGTTGTTTTAAAGAGATTCCTTCTTCCTCTTTCCATCTGAACATAGGAACAGACCTTGTGGGTCAGACCAATCGTCCATCTAGCCCAATATCCTGTCTTCCAACAGTGGCCTGTGCCAGATGCTTCAGAGGGAATGAACAAAACAGGGCAATTATCGAGTGATCCATCCCCTGTGGTCCAGTCCCAGCTTCTGGCAGTCAGAGGTTTAGGGACACCGAGAGCGTTGGGTTGCATCCCTGACCATCTGGTCTAATAGCCATTGATGGACCTATCCTCCATGAATTTATCTAATTCTTTTTTGAACCCAGTTATACTTTTGGCCTTCACAATATCCCCTGGCAAGTTCCACAGGTTGACTGTGTGTTGTGTGAAGAAGTATTTCCTTGTGTTTGTTTCAAAGCTGCTGCGTATTGATTTCATTGGGTGACCCCTGATTCTTGTGTTATGTGAAGAGGTAAATAACACTTCCTTATTCACTTTAGCCATACCAGTCATGATTTTATAGTCCTCTATCATATTACCCCTTAGTCATCTCTTTTTTAAGTTGAACAATCCTAGTCTTTTTTTAATCTCTCCTATATGGAAGCTGTTCCATACCCCTAATCATTTTTGTTTCTCTTCTCTGTACTTTTTCCAATTCTGCGACCAAAACTGCATTTAGTATTCAAGGCACGGGCATACCATGGATTTCTGTAGTGGCATTATGATATTTTCTGTCTTATTATTTATCTCTTTCCTAATGGTTCCTAACATTGTTAGCTTTTTTGACTGTCACTGTGCATTGAGCAGGTGTTTTCAGAGAACTACCCATGATGACTCCAAGATCTCCTCCTTGAGTGGCAACAGCTAATTTAGACCCCATCATTTTGTATGTATAGTTGGGATTACGTTTCCAATTGCATTACTTTGCATTTATCAACATTGAATTTCATATGCCATTTTGTTTCCCAGTCACCCTCTGTAACTCTTCGCAGTCAGCTTTGGACTTAACTATCTTGAATAATTTAGTATCCTCTGCAAACTTTGCCACCTCGCTGTTTACCCCTTCATTTAAGTGATACGTTACTACAGCTAGTAGTTCTGCAGTTTCATATTTGTTTCTTCAGAACTCTTGGGTGAATGCCATCTGATCCTGGTGACTTATTACTGTTTAATTTATCAATTTGTTCCAAAACCACCTCTGTTGATCTCTGTCTGGGACAGTTCCTCAGATTTGTCATGTGGAAATAATGGCTCAGGTTTGGGAATCTCCCTCACATGAAGACTGCAGTGAAGACTGACACAAAGAATTCATTTAGCTTTTCCTCAACGGCTCCTTTAGCGCCTTGATCATCCAGTGGCCCCGCTGATTGTTTGGCAGGCTTCCTGCTTCTGATGTACTTTTTTAAAAATGCTGTTGGTTTTTGTGCCTTTTGATAGTTGCTTTTCAAATTCTTTTTTGACCTAATTATGCTTTCACACTTGACTTGACAGAGTTTGTTCCTTTCTATTTACCTCAGTAGGATTTGACTTTCAATTTTTAAAGGATATCTTTTTGTCTCTCACCGCCTCTTTTACTCTGTGGTTTAGCCATGGTGGCATTTTTTGGTCGTCTTACTTTTTGTTTTTGTTTTTATTCGGGGTATACATTTAGTTTAAGCCTCTAATATAGTATTTTTAAAAGGTTTCATGCAGCTTGCAGGCATTTCACTTTTGTGACTGTTCCTTTTAATTTCCATTTAACTAGCTTCTTCATTTTTGTGTAGTCCCCCTTTTTGAAGTTAAATGCTGCTGTGGTGGGTTTCTTTGGTATTTTCCCCTCTACAAGGATGTTAAATTTAATTACATTATGGTCACTATCACTGAGTGGTTCATCTCTTGGATCAGATCCTGTGCGCCATTTAGGACTAAATCAAGATTTGCCTCTCCCTTTGTGGGTTCCAGGACTAGCTGCTCCAAGAAGCAGCCATTAATGATGTCTAGAAATTTTATCTCTGCATCCTGTCCTGAGGAGACATGTACCCAGTCAATATGGGGATAGTTGAAATCCCCATTATTGCTGGGTTTTCTGTGTTTTTTCTAGCCTGTAATTTGCAATCACTGGCACCATCCTGGTCAGGTGGTCAGTAGTATATTCCTGTGGCTGTACTCTTATTATTCAAGCATGGAATTTCTATCCATAGAGATTTTATTGTACATTTTGATTCATTTAAGATTTTTACTACATTTGACTCTTTCACATATAGTGCCACTCCCCCACCGCCAAGACCTACTCTGTCATACCTATATATTTTGTACCCTAGTATTACCATGTCCCATTAATTATCATCATTCCACAAAGTTTCTGTGATGCCTTTTTATATCGATATTTTCATTTAATACCAGGCACTCAAGTTCACCCATGTAGGTATTTAGACTCGCATTTGTATACAAGCCACTTATAAAATCTGTTAACATTTAGTTGTCTGCCTTTACGTGATGTAATTGAAGTGGTCTCTTTTTTGTTTGACTGTTTCTCTTTATCAACGTGTATCCTCCCCTCTTTACTAGGATATAGAGTCTCCTTTAATAAATCTTCTCCTAAGGGATGTGTCTGTCTGAAACGTGTGCTCCTCTGCATCTGTCAGCTTTCCCCCAGCCCTTAGTTTAAAAACTCCTTTACAACCTTTTTTTAATTTTACATGCCAGCAATCTGGTTCCGATTTGGTTTAGGTGGAGTCCATCCTTCCTGTATAGGCTCTTCCTTTCCCAAAAGGTTCCCTAGTTCCTAATAAATCTACATCTCTCCTCCAAACACCATTGTCTCATCCATGCACTGAGACCCTGCAGTTCTGCCTGACCCTGCATTTCAGAGAATGCTACCATGGAGTCCTGGACTTTTAATCTCTTAGCTAGCACCCTAAATTTGGCCTCCAGGACCCCTCTCTCCTACCTTCCTGCATCTGTATCACCATCCGCACTCCCACATCATCCAGGGACCTGCCTCGCAAGTCAGCCTGCTGATCAGAGTCCTTGCCAGCGCTGAGAAGCGCTCCAAAGGAAGAGGGGCTGCAGTGGGTAGCATGGAGGTGATGGGGTGATAGAAATCAGCTATCAATCAGTTACTAAACTCTGGAGGAGGGGTTGGCAAACCCAAAGCATTTGGGGGTTTAGTCTCAAGGTAGAGAGAACCCCAAATCCTGAGGGGGTGGTTACTGAGCCACTGATGCCCCTCCAGTAGCGTCCAGGGTCTGGGCATGGAGTATGGGCGGTGGGAGAGAACATCTCCATTTGTCCAGTTGCTGGCCACCTTCTCCCTATACTCAGGGAACGGGTTCCACTGAGCACGGGGCTGTTCTGAGTTGGCATCACTGCCCGACAGTGTCCTGACCCAAACCTGGTTCTGCTCTACCCTGCAGGTCTTGGGCTCTAGAATGGCAAACTCAGCCCCTGGGGCGGGCTGGTGTCTCCACCCAATCTACCTGTCCGGCCCAATCCTCGATCCAGTCTGTCTGATTGATGGAAGATAATGAGAGGAAGATGGAGGCCCAGGTTCCCTCGTGGGCTTTGGTGCCCGTGAACTGACAGAGCCTCCTTTTGAGGAGCCGTAATGTGAGTAGGCCCAGCCATACAAAGGGAGCAAAGGAGTTCCCCGAAATCCAGGCTGGAAGTCAGGAGGGTGAACGCACTCCCCCCATGCCCCTCCATGCATGCATGCACACACGTGTGCGCACGCACATGAGACCTGCAGGTGCCGTCTGGGAGGGGAAGGCACTGAATTAGGGAGAAGGCAACCTCCAATGGCCAGTCTGGTAGTTAGGAGGTGGCCCCGGGCCTGTATCCAACCTGGGATACCAGGCTGAGGTGGAAGGGGAATCCCTGGC
The DNA here is from genome assembly GCF_028017835.1 of Emys orbicularis. NCBI lineage: Eukaryota > Metazoa > Chordata > Testudines > Emydidae > Emys > Emys orbicularis. The sequence continues at coordinate 36,003,176 of NC_088695.1, forward strand.
CCCCAGTCCCTGCCAAGCCAGACGTTTCATCATTAGATTAGTGTAATTCAGCCTGCCCCTGTGTCTGACCCAGTGTGTCCATTCTCCTGCTGCACTCTGCTCCCCGGGCAGGTGAGCACGCAGGGAGGCAGCGAGCTGTAGTAGTTGAAACAGCAGATTGGGTGTGAGGGCTCCTGGTTCTGTCATTGCCTTACAACAGCATCCTTAACCCCTCTGTGCCTCAGTTTACCCACCAGCAAAATGGGGGGAGAGGGGGCTAATAATACAGCGGCCTCAGTGGAGTGCCGTGGGGTTTAACAGGTGTTTGGGTGCTGCTCTGAAGGGCTGGGAGGAGCTATAGAAATGCACAATGGTGCTGCTCAGACACACCCTGTTCACTTTGCTCCTCCCCACAGCTGTGTGTGAGTGGTCTGGTGAGCTGTTGGGAATGAATTGGCTCTGAGTTTAGTGTGTGTGTGCACGTGCGTGTTGGGGTGCGGGGTTCCTGGCTTCCCCACACACCTAAACCCCCTTTATTGTCCCAACAGGGCCTTGCACTGATACCTCCAACCTGTCTGTAAATCAGCAACTGTCTATTATGTGGTGTTCATTTTGCGGTGGGATGGGGGAGGTGGCCCCCTCCCACCATCACCTCATCCCTAGCTGGTCTCTAGGCAGCTGCTGGCCCTTCCTACAGATGGCCAGCTCAGGACACAGCATATGGAACAGTAAAGCAGAGGCTGGACAATGAGGGGAACCTAATAAAATCTCCTTCCCCCTCCCCAAGAGAGCAGGTGTTTGGCAGGGAGGGAGGAATAGCACAGCCCACAATAATTGTGGCCAGCACCGCACTGTGCCTTGAAGGTGCCGGCGAGCTCAGTGCAGCGTCCCTCAGGGAGTGTGGGGAGATGAATGGGATTGTGGGGGGGGGGGACCCAATCTGTGCAATCAGAAACCAAGAGGGACTGATCCAAAGCCCACTACAGTCACTGGGAGTCTTGCCACTGATTTCAGTGGGCTTAGGGTCAGGTGTTCGTGGGGGAAGATGTGGACTTAGGACTCTGGGTCTGGGTCTCCTCCCACCTGGACCTGTGGTGCTGGCACCTCCTTGAATTCTCCTGTCATCTCATCCCCAGCTTGCGTCTGTCCAGCACTTCAGCTCCCCTGTCCCCCCAGTGCACCTTTCCTCACCCTGATAGCCCAGGCTTGCAGATGTGGGGCTGCACCAAGCTGGGGTTCTGTTCCCCCACAGTGAAAATGGATGGATGCTTTGTCGTCGTCCCCCCGCCACCCCCAGGTAAGGGAAGGAGGGGTCTGTGGCAGACACTGACTGCAGGTCAATTTAGGACACCCATAAGGAAGTGCAGGAGGGCTGCGGGATTCCTCCCCCAGGAGGTTAGTGAGGCAAACGCTGTCGCTAGGATTCAGAAGGGGCTGACAAACGTTCTGCCCACTACCGTCTGCAGCGACGCGCTGTGATATGTTGTACTGATGCGAGTTACACTATCTGGGGTTTGCTTCAGCTGGCTGTAGCTACAGCCCCAGGGCTAAAGCACCCCACTTCAGGCAAGGGCTCAGATAGTCTCCTGCTTCAAGATCAGGATGGGATCCCCCCCACATACACACGCTCCTGTGTACCTATATACACATTGTATATAGCACTGTCCAATATGCTAGAATGCCAGAGTCAAAGGACCATTGGTTTTACCTGGCTGACAAAACCCATGTTCTTTCCACAGGCCAAGCCAGACTCTCTCCTCCCCATTCTCAGCTGGAGTGATGAGAACAGAACAAAAGGCAAACTCCTGTCCTCTAATGTGCATGTTCCAGACCCCTGGAAGCAGGGCAGTGAATACCCTGCTGCAGCCAATGGATTTCCAAAGGCTTTGCCCTCCCATCCTGTCTGGAGAGTCTTGCCTCTTCATTACCTGCCTCTGGGATCCCCTCCCCAGCTGCCAGAACTCACTCCTGACTTGCTGGGAGGGGAAGATCCAGGGATAGTGAAGGTACCTGTCAGGTCCTGGGCAGCCAACCCTGGCTACTTGCTTGGGCCAGAGGTGGTGCCTGGTAGCTCTGTTGAGGCTCCTCTGGCTGAGTTCCCAGAAGCGAGGGTGGCGGGGGGACCTGGCTGGTTAAGCTTAGACCCCTCTGGCTGCGTTCCAGGGGTGGGTTGAGTTTGAGGGGCTGGCTGAGTTCCCAGGGAAGGAGGTACCTGGCATGTTCAGTTGTGGGGGGCTGCCCTTGCTGAGTTTTCCCCTAAAGAGCATGAGTGGCAGGGAGGGTGCCTAACCCTGATTGTCTGACTGTTTCTGAACATCCTGGCAGACTAAACATGTTGGCATCACAAAACAGCAAAGAGGGAAGGAGTGGGGGGTAGGGAGGAGGGAACATCCATCTTGGGCTGTCCCGAGGTCTGGTCCAAATTCTGTGCTGTTACACTGGTGTAAATCCAGAGTAACCCCAGTGGAGTCGTTGGTGCTGCTGAGAGCAGGTTCTGGCCCACAGTGTGCTGGGGGAATTCACCAGCTGCAGATAAACCCTGAGGATGATGTGAACTGCATTAATGCTCCAGTCCCACTGGATCTCTGGGAGTCCCCACGAACTAGCTGGTCCAGCAGTTCCTTTCTCCCTCTGAGTGCTGGGATGTGACTTTTTCCTCTCCAGTGCTCTCTCCTCAGCTGTTCCATCCTGCCCCCACCCCACGGGCCTGACTTAACCCCAGTGGCAGACATATCCGTATCTCTTAGAACATTGCTGTTACTGCAAATTTCCATTTAATCTCCGACTCCCTTGAGGACTCTTTCCTTCACCGCCTGCCTTACGTCCCCCCTGGATGTGTGTGGGGAAAACTCAGGTTTTGCCCTTTGGTACCTGATCTGTCCCTTTCTCCCCTGCAGGGGGCAATGTAGAGCAGAGAGGTCATTTCTGCTCCGCTTTCACCTGTCTAGGTCCACGGTCCACAATGGGGATGGGAGCGAGAAGGAACAAAAACCACATTACTCCCTTCTTATTGTTCAGTTCAAGAGCCATTCCTGATCCCTTTTACAAGGGGTAGAGAGAGGATGTTTTACAAGGCGTATTTTATAGCCCCCTGCCCTTGACACGCCTTCTTTGAATCCCTTCTTTGCTGGAAACTCCAGATCCTCCTGTGTCCAATTGAATCCTACCCCAAATTGCTGCCACCCGTCCCCCATAACTGCCAAGGGTGGATTTGAGAGGCAGGAGCCCTCACTGTATACGTCCAATCCCGAATTCCCCAGTGTCTGGGGTGTTCGCATATGGAGTTTCGGTTCAGTTCACGACAGACGGGCAAAATGGCAGAGTTTAATTCCAAGCTTCCCTGCTTACTGGAGCTCTTCAGATCTGGGTTTGGTTCAGGCCCCTCACTAACAGGAGCCTGCAATCTGTGCATTGTTTGCCTGAAGTTGGCCATAAAAAATAAACTACCTATTGTTTTGCCTTGGTGGCACTAGCCCCAAAGAGAGACAGCAGCCTCTTCCTGGGGGTGGATGTCCTCCTAGGAAGGAAGAGGATCTGCATTAATCCTCCCTTTTCCTCTGGGAATCTCTTGATCAACAGCATCACACTAGTCCCTTCCCATCCCCTGCCCAGATTGGACAGAGTGTGAGTCCTGCAGGACCTTGGCTGCACATTCCTGAGCCAAGCTGGCTGATAGGAGGATAAGCCTGGAGGGGTCAAAGTTCAGGAAAGGCATCTGTGAGGTATTTTTAAACACTTACAACTTCAGACCCCAGCCATAATGCTGCAGGCTGGTTGCAGTGGTTTGAGGTTAGCCCTCCGTCCCAGACAGCTTGTCATCCCAGGGGCAATGGCTGCAGAGAGGTGAAAGGGTTTATTTCAGGGGGATTTGCTCTTGATTCTCAGACACTCCAGTACTGGGCAAGGAACTCAAAGGAGAGAGAAACTTTAAAAACAACACTCGGCCATCATGTGATCTTGAGCAAGTCCCTGCACTGCTGTGTGCCCTCCCATCCTGTGCGTGTCTGGTCTAGATTGTAAACTATCCAGACTGCCTCACGCTCTATAGCGCCTCGCACACTGGGGACTCCAGATTCTACCGTCATCAAGATCATTGCTCCTAGTCAAAGCACTTGACAGACTAATGAACCCCCGCGCCCCCTGGGAGTTAGGTGAATATCAATGACCCCTATCTCTGATATGGCAAACTGAAGTGCAGAGATTTACCTAAGGCCATATAGCGAGCTAGAGTCAGAGACGCAATTAAAATTTATGGTTCCCAGCTCCTGGACCTGTGCTCAGACTCTCTCGGCTAGACTGTGCCTCTTTCAAGTAACCGCTCCAGGGGGCAGAGTCATCTAGATCAGGGCTCTGGTGCCCTAATGACAGCAGGCCCCTGTGTGATGTGGCAACACAAGCTAATGGAGCCCAGGCGTCCCCCTCTGCCCTTCACCTTTTACTGCTGCGCCTGGGTATTGTGTCATGATACACCCTGAGTTAACATACTGAGTTACAGATGGAGGGGTAAGTCTTAGGCCTTCTTTTGTAGACATTAGTGATGGGGGAATGCCCAGATCTCGCCCTCAGGAAATCCTTCACAACGCTCAGCCTCTGCTCTTCCTTTCATCATTTCATCCCATTGCGCCTAGTAAGGCCTATAAAATGATTCTTCCCCCTCCTTGGGGTAAAACCCCTCCCATGAGATTTGCAGACTTATGTCCCCGCCCACCTTCCCAAATCATTGCTGAGACAAGCCAGGTTTATTTATCTCTCTTAGTCCTTCCTTGTAAACCAGTCCCTCCAGCCCCCTGATAATCTCTGAAATCACTCCCCTTAGCCAATACTGTTCTGGTAACGAGGTGCCCAGACCCGCATGCGTGATGACTCCAGAGGTGGGTGCAGCAGAACTGTATAGAGAGGGGCTATCCCCTCCCTGCTCTGGGTTGCCTTGCCTCTGTTTATGCAGCCCAGTATTACGCTGGCCTTTTCTAAAACCAGTCGTCACATTGCGCACACCTGCCTCATTTGCTGTTGCTCTCCCGGATAGTCCTTTCTCTCAGCATCCTGCTTCCCTGGTTTCTCCTTTCCATTGAATATCTGCCTGCTGAATTATTTCCCCCCAGATGTTGTAGTTTGCAGTTTTCCCAAATTGAATCTCCTTCTGTTTATTCTCTGCCCATGTTCCTAATCCCTCTAAGTCCCTTTGTATTAATTCTGTGCCCTCCTCAGTGTCCCAAAGTCCTCCCTGTTTCGTGTCATCAGCAGATCACATTAACGTGCTGTTTGCTTGGTCTTGCCTAAATGAAGATAAAATCAGACCTAGCCCCGATCCATGTGGGCACCCCCAGTGCCTCCCCTTTGCCTAGATGTTTTGAGGTTTAGCAAAATACTTTCTTTATGGCCCTTTCCCCAGTTCCTGGGGCAATGTTAATATCCAAGCTGATCTGAGTAACGCTTGAGGCCTTTTGTCGAGACTGGATCAAACGCTTTGCTAATGCCCGGTGCTGCAGGGGGACTGTGGTTCCGTGTTCCCTAGCTATTTGGCGATTTCTTTCTCTTGATGTTTGTCTCATTATTTCACTGGGGGCAGAGGTTGGGCCATGTACAGACCGGTAGCTTTCCCACACCATACATCCAATAAACTGTCCTTTAAGCAGAGCGGGGCCACTGTTGGCAGCAAGGAGCTGAGGTTGGCTACTGGTCCTCCTATCGCACAGATCTCTTCCCACTCCGGGAGGTGTCCTGTCCTTTCGGAAGGATGGGGGAAGTGGAAAAGGGTCCACCTCTTCCCTGTACAAATAAACCTCTGCTGAGTTCATATCCTGGGGAGAGGAATGGCCGGATCCCAGCAGAGCTGGTGACTTCACTCCCCGGTAACGTGTTTCCCCGGCCAGCTGGGAAAGGAGCTTTCATATCTCTGAAGGAACTGCCTGGCTTCCCTACCTAAAGACTTTCCCAGCTGTTTCCATCTTGGCAGGGGCGGAGGGAGGGTGAGGACAGAAGATTTCAGCCTCCACAGGGAATGGGAGTTCCCTCCTGCTCCTGGTGAGATGTCCCCAGGCAGCCAGCAAACTTGGCTGGGGTGTTTTTCTCTTTTGTGACTTTGTTAGTAAGTCAATAGGGGTTGAATTGCAGGGGGGGGGGGGGGGGGGCTTCCCCCTTCCACCTGTGTCCTCTTGGTTTGTAGAGGAGTCGTCTTCCACTCCAACCCAGCTGACTCCCAGAGCCTGTTTGGCAATTAAGCCATGACTCTAGCCACCTCATGCAAGTAGAGGAGCCCGTGTGGGGATGTAAATCTTGCTGTGTGGACTTAATAAGGGATGCCCCCTAGTCTGTCTAGTTGGGCATCTCACCCACTGCCCTGCTGGATCAGACCATTGGTCCATCCTGCTGACACATTATGTGAGGGTGCGTTATGCTCACCCTCCTGTTGGCTTGCCCAGTGTCTAATGGATCTCTCTCACACACGCACAGCACTGAGTCCAGTGATCGCTGCACGAACAGACTGCAGCTTGAGAGGTTGTTTGAGGCTTAGAACAAGAGCTTCCATTCGGAATTTATGGACTGGGTGGAAAGGGTCGGGGTGGAGAGAGAGAGAGAGAAATCCAGCCAGTGTCGATCAGCATGTTTCACTGAAAGCATTGCAACTTCTTTTTGGTCAAACCCCATGCCCCATATTCAATAGCCAGGCCTGGTAAGAAGAATAAAGTATCAGATTCCCTATCTGCTCTGGGTAAGGAAATCATATTGTCCCCTTTCTAGGGAGAATGGTGCTTGAACATGCTTTGCTGGGAAGATGCTAACATGGTTTCCCTAGCCAGTGTAGACCAGGCTATAATGGGCAGTGGGGCTAAAGCTGGACATGGTTTGTGGACGTGGGGACCAAAATCCAGGCCGAGGGGTGGGCATGATAGGATGGAGATAAGAGATTTTTGCAATGAAATAGTCCTTGGCAAATCCACTTGTGCAATGGCTCTGCGTTCCATGGTGCAGTCCTGTCCAAGTCCCTGCCCTCTGTCCATTACCAACCCCGCCTTCTGCATCCTCTTCCCTGGAGGAGCTGGTCCTCTGTGCTGTTTCCTTAGCAACTACTATCTCAGTGCAGCCACGCCAGGTCGAGAAGTGAGAGCTGCACATTCCCAGCCGTGCGGATGGGGATGGGGCTTTCCACGTTTGCTTTCCTTTCATTGTTCTGTTGGGTGTTGGTATTTAATGAGCCGTATGTTTGTTTTCCTGCTCTGCTTTTGAGAGTTCTGTGTGGTGGCACCTTGATTCCTATTGGGATCAGGCAAGGAAGGGTGCAGAAGCCTTGCCTCAGGTTGCATTTTAGCCAATGCTGGGGTTGCCCAACGTTTTGGCTTAGTAATCATGATATTGCATTGCACATCTCTCCTCTCCTCCCACTGTTCCCTCCCCCCATCTTTATCTGACTTTCCAGAAGGTGCTGATGGAGGCAGAATAGCATGGAACAGCCCTTCAGCATCTGCCAGTTGTTTCTACTTTCTTTTAAAAATGGATTCTATTTGACTGGTTTTCCTGTAAAAGCTAAAGGGGGGAAAAAATCTCCCAGACCATTCTGTGGTCCCTGCTGCTTTGGGTCCTGAGTCCTGCATGCCTACCCCTCTTCCCTGGACTGGGAAGGCTCAGGGCACTGCAAATCATCCCTTCTACTCCAACCCAGGGCCAGCCAAAGGGGGAAGGCAAATGTCTTCAGCCTCACAACCCCCTTCCCCTATTCATCCCTGGGGTGCAGCGCACAGATCCCACACTCTGCTGACATGCATCCTAACACAGACTGGCCACGTGGTACATCCTTCCTAGGACAGATTAGGTGCTACTGTAATAGACGCCCCTCCCAAGATGGATTCCCTCACTGTGCTAGATGCTGTACAAACAAGTGAAACCATGACCATCCCTGCCCCAGACAATTCATGCCTTGTCATTCTAGATTGTAACAGGTGGATGAAAGAGATGGATGGGGCGGGGAACAGTAATGGAGGCCTGTTATGCATAAATCAGTGGTTAGAGCTGGCCACCAGCTTAACCAGTATCAGACGACAGCGTTTTTTGGGCATCACAGGAGAGGTGAATTGTAAAGAGGACAAAGGTGTTGGTTTTGGAGCTTGGCTAGGAGTGCTTCCCGGGTGTAAGAGGCAGCGTGTGTGAAAACACAGCGGTGCTCGTAGGAGAATCTGACACCCAGGGGATCAAAGGCAGAAGCATTGACAGAGCAAAGACAGGATCCACCTTGCCATAAGCTACTTGACTTGATAGGCAAGGCAGGATTAAATCATGAAGGGCCATAGTTACAGACAAGTATCAGAGGGGTAGCCGTGTTAGTCTGAATCTGTAAAAAGCAACAGAGGGTCCTGTGGCACCTTTAAGACTAACAGAAGTATTGGGAGCACAAGCTTTCGTGGGTAAGAACCTCACTTCTTCTTCTTGCATCTGAAGAAGTGAGGTTCTTACCCACGAAAGCTTATGCTCCCAATACTTCTGTTAGTCTTAAAGGTGCCACAGGACCCTCTGTTGCTAGTTACAGACAAGGAGCTTGTGTCTGATGCAGTGGAGAGAGGTGAAGGGGCGCTGAGAGTCAGGAAGACAAGCGTAGTTGCAGTATTTTGAATGACCGTGAGGGGAGCAGCATTGGAACAGTTGTATGAGATTCAAGGTGCAAGATGACAAGGGCTTGGACAAGAACTTTGGCAGCCTATATAGGCGGAAAAGGGTAGATCTTGGAAATGTTATACGCAGGAAGCAGCAGCTAGATTTAGATTTAGCTTGTTGGTATCAGTCCAGAATGTTTGACCTGAATGGGGTTACTCCAGACTGACACCAGCGTAACTGAGATCAGGAGCTGGGCTTGTGCGTGACCGGCTCTGAGCAGCTTGTGGGCACCTGAAGCATATGGTTCTCTGACCCTGCTCAGACACAGCAATAGATGGGAAGGCTGCTGTGTCATCTGCAGAGCTCCCAGACTCTGGCACAGTGAGGATAATCTGGGAGGAGATGGCTTGTGATGAAATGGAGGTTCAGTTGCTGGCTGTGGGCTGGTTGAGTCCCTTGTGGTCTCTCATGCATCAGATTCCTCATTCGACAAGGACACTGACTGGAAACCAATGGGATGCTGAGATCCTGCCTCATGCACTGCTCAGACCCGTCTCTCCACATGTGTTTTCCTTGTCTATGCCACTCTGTGCCCTTGAGACCGTTCTGTGTTTCCCTAGAGATCACTACCATGATCTCGAGCCAGCCTCTGAGAAAGGTCTGATCCAGTTAATTGTGTAGCGCAGCAGCTGGCATTGGCTCTGCACCTTATTAGACCCACTCATCAGGGGCTTAGCAGTTGGTTTTGTGGGGGACACATTTGTAGGTGTGGATGGTACAGTTGAGACCACAAACCAAGGCACTGTCCCCTTGTGGTTAGTAAGAATCCCATGGCATTTTCACTCGAGTACGGGTGTTAATCCTGGGGTCTTGGCTAGCTTCCAGTTTGGCTAACTGCACCTAAATTCACTCGGGGGAAGTTATTCCTCCCTTCACTTTCCTAAAAGTTGTTGCATTACTGGCATAGAATCCTTTGGAGGCACCTGCATTTCAGTGATCATTGAAATGACATGGGGTTCAGTCGAGTGGCTAGAGCAGACGACTGGGATTGGGAGACCTGGGTCCTTGTTCCCAGCTCTGTCGCTGACTCACTGTGCAGTCTTGGTCAAGTTGCTTCATTTCTTGGTACCTGAGGTTTTTTCCCATTAATCAAACGGGGATAATCTTTAACTAATCCACAGGGGAGCTGTGACGCTTAGCTGTTAAAGTGCTTTGAGGTCCTCAGGTGGAAGACACTGGATACACGCAGCATAGTCTATAGTCTGTAAAGCGCTTTGGGATGGAAGATGCTACAGAAATGTAAGGGATTGTTCTTACGGAAGGGGACTGGGTGAATGAAAACCACTTAGGGTTGCCTACATTGTAAGTGAAGGTAAGAATACCCATGCTAGCTTTAATCTAACTAGCAGGGTAACAATAATAGTGTAGGCATGTCAGCGTGGGCTAGCAGGTGGAGTACAAGCCTGCCAGTGTGCCACCACATCTACGCTACTGTTGTTACTTGTGCAAGCTAGATTACAGCTAGATTGGGTGTGCCTGTTCGTGCTATGATCACACCTTCCAGTGCAGTGCCAACATACCCTTAGATGACCCCTGTCCTGTCCTGCTCTGTGTCACCTTCTAACGTCCCAAATTCCTATGAGGCTGCAAATCTCTCCTGAGTGGCTAAATTCTCCACCCTTCAGAGAGGACAGGCTTTATCCTCCCTGCAATCTAAAACAAATAGTCATTACTGATATTGCCAGGGAGGTCACTGCAAGCTCCAAGGCCAAATCAAGGCATGACTCCTCCTCTGGAGTTGTTCCACGCAGGTAGGCGGGCTAGGCGATGCATGGTAGGGTTACGCTGGCCGCCCACAGGGCGAGCTGCACGTAGCTGAAAGTAGTGCCAGCAGCTGTCTTTCTGCCTTTTCGAAGCTGATTAGCTCCTACAGCCAGTTTATTGGCTTATCAGCAGCCTCCCCCTGTTTGTTTTCCCAGAGCTGTGCACAGGTAGTTTGTACTCTCAGACTAAGAGCACATGTTCTTTCCCACACCACCTTTTTACCTTTTCATACCTACCATTGCCACAGGATTGTGGCCCAGCAGCGAAAGAGCTGTGCTGGAGATGCTTGTGTACCGAGTGCTGGGATACATGGAGTGTCCTGCACTGAGGGACCCTGGGACAGAGGGACAGGTCCCATGTCACGGACTCATGTGAAAGGATTGTTCTGTAAGGGTGTGCTTTCCAGGGTGTACCTGGTATGCAGGTAGGCCCCTTGCTGCTGGAGAGCATGTTTTTGCACTGTGAACCTCATGCAACTCGTGATGAGGGAGGGTCCACACTCATAGAATCACAGAAATGTTGGGCTGGAAGAGACCTCGAGAAGTCATCAAGTGCAGCCCTCTGCCTTGTGGCAGGACCAAACAAACCTTAGACCATGCCTGACAGGTGTTTGTCCAACTGTTCTTAAAAACCTCCTGTAATGGGGATTCAGCCTCCCTTGGAAGCCTATTTCAGAGCCCAACTATCCTTATACATAGAACATTTTTCCTATATCTAACCTAAATCTCCCTTGCTGCTTCTTGTCCTACCGTCAGTGGATCTGGAGAGCAATTGACTACTGTCCTCTTTATAACAGCCCTTAACATATTTGAAGACTTATCAGCTTCCCCCTCAGTCGTCTTTTCTCAAACAAGCCCAGTTTTTTTAACCTTTCCTCATAGGTTAAGTTTTCTAAACCTTTTATCATTTTTGTTGCTCTCCTCTGAACTCTCTCCAATTTGTCCACATCTTTCCTAAAGTGCGGCACCCAGAACTGGACACAGCACTCCCGCTGAGGCCTCTCTAGTGGTGAGTAGAGCAGGACAGTTACCTCCTGTGTCTTACATACAACACTCCTGTGAATACACCCCAGAATATGAGCTTTATTCGCAACTGCATCACAGTGTTGACTCCTATATCCCCCAGATCCTTTTCAGCAATGCTACCACCTAGCCAGTTATTCCTCATTTTGTAGCTGTGCATTTGATCCCCCCCCCCCTTCTAAGTGTAGTACTTTGCACTTGTCTTTATTGAATTTCCTCTTGTTGATTTAAAACCAATTCTCCAATTTCTCAAGGTCATGGTGAATTATAATCCTGCCCTCCAAAGTGCTTACAACCTGGTGTCATCTGCAAATTTTATAAGCACACTCTCCACTCCATAATCCAAGTCATTAATGAAAATAGACCCAGGACTAACCCCTGTGGGACCCCACTAGATACACCTTCCCAGTTTGACAATAAGCCATTGATAACTACTCTTTGCATACAGTCCTTCAAGCAGTTGTGCACCCACCTTAGAATAGTATTGTCTAGACCACATTTTCCTAGTTTGCTTATGAGAATGTCATGTGGGACTGTGTCAAAGGCCTTACTAAAATCAAGCTATATTATGACTACTGCTTCCCCCGCATCCTCTAGGCCAGTAACCCTGTCACATAGGTTGGTTTGGTATGATTTGTTCTTGACAAATCTGGGCTGGCTATTCCTTATAACCCTATTATCCTTCAGGTGCCTACAAATTGATGGGTTAATAATTTTGTTCCAGTATCTTTCCAGGTATCACAGTTAGGCTGACTGGTCTATAATTCGCCTGGTCTGCTTTGTTTGCCCTTCTCCAGCCCTCTGGGACCTCTCCTGTCCTCCAGGAGTCCTCAAAAACAATTGCTAACTATTCCAAGATTGCTTCAGCTAGTTCCTTAAGTACCTTAGCACGAATTTCATCTGGCTCTGCAGACTTGAATACATTTAATTTATCTCAGTATTCTGTAGCCTGCTCTTTCCCTGTTTTGGCTTGCATTCCTTCCCCCTTGTTATTAATATTAATTGTGTTGAGTATCTGGTCACCATTAATCTTTTTAGTGAAGCCTATGGCAAAATAGGAATTGAACAACTCAACCTTCTTGATGTCATCAGTTATTAGCTATCTTTCCCTGCAAAGTAGATCACTTGCACTTACTTTCCTTCATCGAATGGAGGAGCACGTTTCATGGAATGTATTTGCTGGAGGCAAAGGATGTACCAGTTGAGCCCCCTTTTTTCAATGTAGCAGGGACTGTTTTCTCAGCACTTGTACATGGCAGAGGGGAGGGCTCACTGAAGGGTCTCACTTCCAAGGGCGCATGTGCTGTGTTATTCACTACCCGAGGCTAAACATTTATGAGCCACTCTGAGGTCGTCTTTCCCTGATGGATATTGGTTCGAAAGTAGGAATTAACATTCTGTCCAGTTACTCCACAGTGGCTGCTGGCTGGGGAATGAGCCATTGGTGTTGTCCGTCGGTTACACTAGGCAAACTCGGTGAAACTCCCCTAGTCCGTACAGTTTCCCTGCTCAGCTGTATTTGGAATTTCTCCCCCCTCGCTAATCTGAGCTCCTTTCCCCTCTCCAGATCTTGTTGGTCAGGCACCAAAGTGGTTGATAGGTTTATAACCTCTGGAAGGCACACCCATGCTCCCATAGGGCACAATGGGGCTGGAGTTGGGGCAATGCTTCATTTTTGGATCCCATGGCTGTGATGCCAGTCACAGAAATGTACTGTTTCCAAACTGCCCTTTTGAGGCCATATCTAGCTTTCACTAAAGCCCACGTTGGACCTGGCATTAGGCAGTACTTTGCCGAGAACGCAATGGGGGCGGAGGGGGGAGGGAAAGGGCATCAAGATCCAGTGAATAAAAGAGAGAGAGGTTGGTTTGGCATCAACAACAGGCTGACGGGTGGGGCAGCAAAACGTGATTTCAGAGCCTTTACAAATGCACTTTGGAATAGTTCAGTTCTACCCAGTTCAAAGTCCGAAATCAGATGTTCCAGCAGAGAGGGATAGGGGGTGCGTGTCTGGGTGTTAAGCCTTCATATTCCCACCTTTCAGGAATAGCTAGCAAATGTCTCCTTTAAGACCCCAGGAACTCCAGTGACCCCAAGAGAGCTGGAGTGGGCAGTGAAGGGTTAACTTCTAGGGGCAGGTGGCGGGAGTGTAGCGTGACTCACTCCCCTGAGCGTGCCCATACAGCACCAACCGACGGGCTGTCTGTCACGCCCACGCCACGAGTGCTAGGCAAGGACACGCCTGTCTTCGGCACCGGCACCATGGGCCAAGTGCCCAGAGGGAGGTAAATAAGAGTTCATGCTGGCACGCCTGCCACAAACACAGGTGAGGTGCCTGCCCTGCCTCTCCCATCCCCTTCAGCAATCTGCAGCCCTGGACCTGCACGTTCCTACTGCCTTGCTGATGGTCCTGAGACAACAGGCATCCTGTAAACATCAGCTAACAGAGTGCCACAGCACCCCTGGAAGGGAGGGGGTCTTGTTATCTCCCCTTTCGGGTGGGAAAGCTCAGGCACAGGGAAGGGCGTTGACTTGGTCATTGAGGACAGCCAGCACTCTGCAGGATTGGGCCTATCATGCTAATGATGCCTGAGCATCCATAGTCATCTTCCCCCTTCTTCCTGCAACCAGCCAGTGACTCTCCTGTGTCTGCAGAATTCCAGTCCCAGCTGTTTGCTCTGTGCCTCCGGGGGAGTCTGAAATTCAGCCAGTGGAAGGCCAATGCAAGAGTCCTTGATTTCAAAAGGGTAAATTAAAAAAAGAAATTAAGAGAATTAGTTAGGGAAGTTGCCTGGACTGAAGAACTCAAGGATCTGAATGTGGAGGAGGTTTGGAATTAATTTGTCAAAAGTGCAGAAACTATCTGGAGCCTGCTTCCCAAGCAAGGGGACAAAATTTGTAGGAAAGGGTTGCAGACCAAACTGGATGAACAAGCATGTCAAAGAGGTTATTAAGAGAGAGTAGAAGGCCAAGAAGGGATGGATCAGCAAAGAAAGCTACCTCTTGGGTGTCAGAAAGTGTGTAAGGAAGAAGTGAGAACTGCCAAAAGCCAAGCAGGGTTGGACCTGGCAAAAATAAAAATTAAAACCAATAGTAAAAGGTTCTTTAGTCATAAGTAAAAAGAAAACAAGGAAAGAAGTGGGACTACTAAGCATTGAGGACAGGATGGAGATTAAAGATTCTCGAGGTATGCCCCAACACCTAGGTATCCCCCAGTTTTTAATAAGGATAATTAGGAGCTTAGGGGCAGTGGCAGGGTGGCTAATGAGAACAAGGATATGGAAGTAGAAATTACCACATCCAATGTGGAAGCCAAACTCAAAAAGCTTATTGGGACCAAAGGAGTGGGCACAGATAATCTCCATCCAAGAATATTAAAGGAGCTGGTACATGAAATTGCAAGCCCAATAGCAATGATTTTTAAAGAATCTGTAAGCTCGGGGGTCAGACATATACATATATTTAAGAAAGGGAAAAAACGTGATCTGGGAAACTATAGGCCCATTAGTTTGACCTCAAAAGGTCTTAGAACAAATTTTGAAAGAGAGAGTAATTAAAGACATAGAGGTAAATGGTAATTGAAATAAAATACAATATGGTTTTACTAAAAGTAGATCGTGCCAGACTAGCCTGATCTCTCTCTTTGAGAAATCTGATTTTTCAGACAAAGGAAATGCAGTCAATACAATTCCATGTGGGAATTTATTAGTTACACTGGAGAAAATGGGGATTAATACAAGATTGGAAAAGTGGGTGAGGAACTGGTTAAAGAGACTATTACAACAGCTCATGCTGAAAGGTGAACTGTCAGGCTGGAGGGAAGTTACTAGTGGAGTTCCTCAAGGATGGGTCTTGGCACCAATGTTATTTAACATTTTCATTAATGACCTTAACACAAAAAGTGGGACTGTGGATGAGACACAGTTGGAAGGTATTGCCAAAACGGAGAACTGAAATATCATATAAGAAGATTTGGAAGACCTTGGAAACTGAAGAAATAGGACGAAATTTAATAGTGCAAAGTGCTAGGTCAGGCACTTAGGGACAAGCAACAAGAATTTTTGCTATAAGCTGGGGATTTATCAGTTGGAATGACAGAGGAGGAGAAAGACCTGGTGTATTGGTCGATTACAGGGTGACTATGAGCTGCCAGTGTGATGCGGCCATGAAAAAGATTTAATGCAATTCTAGGATGCATCAGGCAAGGTATTTCCAGTAGAGATAAGGAAGTGTTATTACCATTGTATAATGCACTGGTGAGACCTCATCTGGAATAGTGTATGCAATTCCGATCTCCCATGTTTAAGAAAGATGAATTCAAACTGGAATAAGTGTAGCGAAGGGCTACTAGGATGATCAGACAAATGGAGAACCTACCTTATTAGAGAAGACTTAAGGAGCTTGGCTTGTTTAGACTAATGAAAAGAAGGTTAGGGGAGATATGATTGCTCTCTATAAATACATCAGAGGAATAAACACCAGGGAGGGAGAGGAGTTATTTAAGTGAATGGCCAATGTTGGCACAAAAACAAATGGATACTGCCCAAAAACCGGTTTCGCCTTGAAATTTGATGGTCTAACCATCAGAGGAGTGACTGGAACAGTCTTCAAAGGGGAGTAATAGGGGCACAAAACCTAACTTGTTTCAAGAATGAGCTTGGAAAATGTATGGGGTGTGTGTGATATTAGGAGATTGTCTACAATGGTATATGGCCCATCCATGAGAGCTATTAACAAATATCTCCAACAGACGGTGATTGGATACTAGATGGGGAGGGCTCTGAGTTAGTACAGAGAATTCTTTCCCAGGTGTCTGGCTGATAGGTCTTGCCCACATGCTCAGGAACTAATAAAGGGGTGGGCAAACTTTTTGGCCCGAGGGCCACATCTGGGTATGGAAATTGTATGGCGGGCCATGAATGCTCATGAAATTGGGGGTTGGGGTGCAGGAGGGGGTGAGGGCTCCATCTGGCCGTGCAGGCTCTGGGGTGGGGCCAGAAATGAGGAGTTCAGGGTGCGAGAGGGGGCTGGGGTGGGGGGTTGGAGTGCGGGGAGGGCAGGGTGAGGGCTCTGGCTGGGGGTGCGGGTGCTGGGGTGGGGCTGGGGATGAGTGGTTTGGGGTGCAGGAGGGTGCTCTGGGCTGGAACTGAGGGGTTCGGAGAGCGGGAGGGGGATCAGGGCTGGGGCAGGAGGTTGGGGCGCAGGAGGGAGTCAGGGGTGCAGGCTCCTGGCGGCGCTGACCTCAAGCAGCTCCCAGAAGCAGCAGCATGTCCCTCCTCCGGCTCCTACACATAGGGGCAGCCAGGGGGCTCTGCACGCCCCCCCCCCGCCGTCCGCAGGCGCCCCCCCATCCGCGGCTGTGGTTCCTGGCCAATGGGAGCTGTGGGGGCGGCGCTTGGGGCAGAAGCAGCGTGTGGAGCACCTGGCTGCCCCTGCCCATAGGAGCCGGAGAGGGGACGTGCTACTTCTTCCGGGAGCCGCACAGAACCACAGCATGGAGCGGGGCAAGCCTCGGACCCCACTCCCTGGCGGGAGCTTGCGGGCCAGATTAAAACATCTGAAGGGCCGGATGTGGCCCCCGGGCAATAGTTTGCCCACCCCTGCCTTAAAGTCTTTGAGAAAATCCAAGCCAAGGCTGAGTTCCCTTTGAAAAGGGCACCGTTTCAATGGGCATGTGGGCCCGAAATTTGTAACTAATTGGCTGGAGCTCTCTTCCTGGCTGCCTCTGGGCAACAAATGAGATCACAGGTGCTTACTGCCTTCCCCTAAGGGCTCATCTCCCCCAGGCAAGGCAGGAGCGGGAGGACCAACAGCTGTGAGAGATTCAGAGCTAGGGCAGAGCAGGGAGTGTGAGCAGAGTAAAGGAAAATCCTGTCTCAGAGTATTGCCCTGGGGAAAGAAACGGGGGGAGGGACCCTGGCAGGGGAGATGGGGGCTCAGGGACACATAGGGCACTTGTGACATGGCCAAAAGGTGACGCCAAAGGCAAATGGGTATAAATAACCCCCTGGGATGGGCAAATTCTGGTGTGGTCCTGTGCCTCTGCAGCAAGTGGTTTCCTTGGTGGGGGCGAGGTTTTTCCCCTGAGCATCAAGTGAAATTCAGCACAAAGTCCATCTCAATTGTCACAGGGCGGATTCTATCTCAGACTCTCCCCATGTCTTTCTCTCACCCATTTCTAACCTCCCTTGGCCCTTTCTCTGCTGCATTTCACCCTCAGGTGCTCTTGGGATGAGGGCTGGAGCACAGGTCCCACTGGTGGTCCTAACGCGTTTGGGAAGGTCTGTGGGGAGCAATGAATTTTCAGGTGTCTCCTCCCAGAGGCGGGTGAGTCAAAAGCTCTGGGATTCCCACTGGGTCTCGTCCTGGCTTTCTTTCCTGGACTTGAGCCTGTTCTCTGCTGGAGATGGGAGCCACATGGCATGAGAGAGAGTCTGGCCTGGAGGGTTTTCAGCCCTGGATGACGAGCTTGGGGAAACCAAAGGCAGGCAACTGAGGGCCGTGAGGTCCCTTGGAAAGGTCAGGCAACCACATCACAGGGGCACTGCAGGATGCTCACCAGAGCACACAGCCCACAAGCTCAGCAGATGTTTCCCAGCAAGGGGCCTGCCCAGTCCTGTGGTCTCAGAGGCCAGTGCCACGCCTCCCAAATAGCCGTCTCTGAGCGAGCGCTCTGCATGAGAACCCCACGCTGTGGCTCCCCCCACCACACTCCAAAATATCACCGTGGGAACCAGCCCCTGCATCGCGATGGGGAAATGCGCCAAAGGAGAGGTAGGACCAGGCACTGATAAGGACCCCAGAGATGGGAGAGGGAGGCTGGGCCTTGGGGTTTCTCCTCAGAGCCTCTAGCTTGTGACAAATATAAACAGGCTGACAGGGAGGGAGAGAGGCAGAGAGCTGGGTGGGGCGAATGAAGGAAGGGGTGTGTATGGGTGGGTGGGAGGGAGGAGAGGGATATTGGAGGGGGCATGGGAGACAGGTATGGGGGGATGGGTGGTGTGTCCACTGCACAAACCTGCAGGTGGTTTGCTTGCCTTCAGACACTGAGCACTGCACAATGCGTTGGTGGGATGGGAGTGCGTTTCCCAAATTCAGTACCTCAGTTGTGGCTGTAAACGCTGCCCCTGTAATAGCACATGCAGAAGGCTCCTTGGATGTGCCCATGTCCTGTTTGCCTGTCTCAGGCCTCTCGCAGGGAGAAAGTTTGAAGATGTGGAGATTTTAGACAATGTCCCGTTCTTCACCCCTTGTTACCCAATCCCTACGGCAGAGGCCCTAGGCCAGGTTTGGGGCACAAACCTCTAGAGCGTGGGAATCTGCCCCCTCCTCATCTCCTCTGCTGTTTCCAGTTAAACCCGTAGAATGAAAGGATGTGACGACAAAGCTTCCTGCCCAGGCATTGGTATCAGGGCCTCTCTTCCCTGAGCTGCTATTTAGTGTTTGACTCTGTCTTCAGGTCCCTCCTGAGAACCAGAGCTAGGCCCGGGGCCAAGACCTCCACGCTCCAAGCTGGGGGACGTGACGGCTCCAGGTCAGAACTTGGTGCGTCAGGCCCTTCCCTGCTCTGAGCCCCAGTTCTTCCACAAAGCCTTGAAAAGCAGCCCCATGGGCACGTGACTGAGCTTGTGATTCATCCCTGGCATAGCAGGTACACTTCTCGGCGCAGGGACTGCGCCGCCATCTCTGCAAAGCGCCCAGCACTCCGTAAGTGACAGTGAAATCTCCAACTGTCAATCTATTTGGGATCCAGTCTGGTACAAGACCAGCTGTGTTGCATCTCCTCAACCCCTGGTTGTCCTGCTCCTGGGGCTGTACAGGAGGCAGCGATCTTGGGCACTTCTTTATCAGTCATGACTGGAGTACAGGTATGGAAGGGTATGTGCTGTTTAGGAATGACCGGAAAAAAGGTAAAGGTGGGGGAGTGGCATTGTATGTCAATAATGAGCTAAAATGTAAAGAAATAATAAATGATGGAATGGATAAGACGGAGTCTGTATGGGCAATAATTACACTGGGTAAAAGAACTACTAGAGCCTCCCCTGAGATAGTGCTTGGGGTGTGCTATAGACCGCCAGGATCTAGCCTGGATGCGGACAGAGAACTCTTTAATGTTTTTAGGGAAGTAAAAACTAATAAGAACTGTGTAATCATGGGGGACTTTAACTTCCCAGATATAGATTGGGGAACAAATGCTAGTAACAATAATAGGGCTCAGATGTTACTAGACGTGCTAGCAGATGAATTCCTTCATCAAGTAGTAACTGAACCGACGAGGGGGGATGCAATTTTAGATTTGGTGCTGGTGAGTAGTGAGGACCTCGTTGAGGAAATGGTTATAGGGGACAACCTTGGCTCGAGTGACCATGAGCTAATTCAGTTTAAACTAAATGGAAGGATTAACAGAAATAAAACTGTGACTAAGGTTTACAATTTCAAAAAGGCCAACTTTAATAAATTAAGGCAACTACTTAGGGAAGTGGATTGGGCTAACACACTTGGGGATCTAAAGGCAGATGACGCCTGGGATTATTTCAAGCTGAAGTTGCACGAGCTGTCCGAGGCCTGTATCCCAAGAAAGGGAAAACGGTTAGTAGGCAGGAGATGTAGACCTAGCTGGATGAGCGGGCGTCTCAAAGGGGCGATTAAGAAAAAACAGAAAGCATACAAAGAATGGAAGAGGGGAGGGATCAGCAAGGAAACCTACCTTATTGAGGTCAGAGCATGTAGGGATGCAGTGAGAAAGGCCAAAAGCCGTGTAGAGTTGGACCTTGCGAGGGGAATTAAATCCAATAGTAAGAGGTTTTATAGCCATATAAATAGGAAGAAAACAAAGAAAGAGGAAGTGGGACCGCTGAAGAATGTAGATGGAGTGGAGATTAAGGATAATCTAGGCATGGCACAATATCTAAATGAATATTTTGCATCGGTCTTTAACAAGGCTAATGAAGGGCTTAGGAATAGAGGGAGCAGGACAAAGGGGAATAAAGGAGGGGGGATTGACATTACAGTATCAGAGGTGGAAGCCAAACTTGACCAGCTAAACGGGACTAAATCGGGCGGACCGGATGATCTTCATCCTAGAATATTGAAGGAACTGGCACAAGAAATTGCAAGCCCTTAGCCATAATTTTTAATGAATCTGTAAACTCGGGGATGGTACCGTTGGACTGGAAAATAGCTAATGTGGTTCCTATTTTCAAGAAGGGGAAAAAAAGTGACCCGGGTAACTACAGGCCTGTTAGTTTGACTTCTGTAGTATGCAAGGTCTTGGAAAAAATTTTGAAGGAGAAAGTAGTTAAGGACCTTGAGGTGAATGGCAATTGGGACAAATTACAACATGGGTTTACGAAAGGCAGATCGTGCCAAACCAACCTGATCTCCTTCTTTGAGAAAGTAACAGACCTTCTAGATAAAGGAAATGCGGTGGATCTAATATACCTCGATTTTAGTAAAGCGTTTGATACTGTACCGCATGAGAAATTATTGGTTAAATTGGAAAAAATGGGGATCGATCTAAAAATCCAGAGGTGGATAAAGAACTGGTTAAAGGGGAGACTGCAGCGGGTAGTACTGAAAGGTGAACTGTCAGGTTGGAGGGAGGTCACCAGTGGGGTCCCTCAAGGTTCGGTTTTGGGTCCGATTTTATTTAATCTATTCATTACTGACCTCGGAACCGAATGTAGGAGTGGGCTGATAAAGTTTGCGGATGACACAAAGTTGGGAGGTATTGCCAATTCGGAGAAGGATCGGGATATTCTGCAGGGAGACTTGGATGACCTTGTAAATTGGAGTAATAATAATAGGATGAGATTTAATAGTGAGAAGTGTAAGGTGATGCATTTAGGGATGACTAACAAGAATTTTAGTTATAAGCTGGGGACGCATCGGTTGGAAGTGACGGAGGAGGAGAAGGACCTCGGAGTCCTGGTTGATCGCAGGATGACTATGAGTCGGCAATGTGACGTGGCTGTGAAAAAAGCTAATGCGATCTTGGGATGCATTAGGCGAGGTATTTCTAGTAGGGACAAGGAGGTGCTGCTTCCGTTATACAAGGCGCTGGTGAGACCTCATTTGGAGTACTGTGTGCAGTTTTGGTCTCCAATGTTTAAAAAGGATGAACTCAAACTGGAACGGGTACAGAGAAGGGCCACTAGGATGATCCGAGGAATGGAAAACCTTTCCTATGAAAGGAGACTCGAGGAGCTCGGTTTGTTTAGCCTAACCAAAAGAAGGCTGAGGGGGGATATGATTGCTCTCTTTAAATATATCAAAGGGATAAATACCAGGGAGGGAGAGGAATTATTTCAGCTCAGTACTAATGTGGACACGAGAACAAATGGATATAAACTGGCCGTGGGGAAGTTTAGGCTTGAAATTAGACGAAGGTTTCTAACCGTCAGAGGGGTGAAATTTTGGAACAGCCTTCCGAGGGAAACGGTGGGGGCGAAAGACCTCTCTGGCTTCAAGATTAGGCTAGATAAGTTTATGGAGGGAATGGTTTGATGGGATAACGTGATTTTAGTCAATTAGGCAATAACGTGCCATCGCTGGTAAAATGAGGGTCCGGCTGGAGAATCTTGCCTGTATGCTCGGGGTTCTACTGATCGCCATATTTGGGGTCGGGAAGGAATTTTCCTCCAGGGTAGATTGGCAGAGGCCTTGGAGGTTTTTCGCCTTCCTCCGCAGCATAGGGCAGGGGTCGCAAGCTGGAGGATTCTCTGCGACTTGAAGTCTTTAAATCACGATCTGGAGACTTCAACTGCTGAGTTAAGGGAAAGTGGGTGGGTCAGCTTTTGTGGCCTGCATCATGCGGGAGGTCAGACTAGATGACCATATTGGTCCCTTCTGACCTTAAAGTCTATGAGTCTATCAGCCTGAGCCTTTGAGCTACACTCCAAGCACTAACATTGTCACCACTAGAGGCAGTGCTCTAAGGGAACGTTGTCTTGCATGACTTCCAGTTAGAGAATTGGATTCACCAGGGAGGGCCCTGACCCACTGCTCTCTCCTCTCTGGCCTGGGATCCCACGCTAATCCTGCTCGGCCGTTAGATTCATGCATTCTATTAGGGCTCTAGGTAAAGGGACAGAGTTGAGGAGAGGCTTGTTTTACGAAATCAGGGAGACTCCCACGGCTTTAGTTGTCCATCTGTCCTGACTCTGTTGTGCCAAGAAGCCTTAGTTTCCATGATATGCCTTGATCAGCAGTGCAGAGTGCTTGCCAGGCAGTGATGAATTCCCCCCCCCCCCCCTTTCCTTCCGAATCTGTCAGTGCTGTAGCTTCTCTGAAGCGCCATGCTCTGTCCCAGGATTTCCTAATTCCCTGGATGGGAAAGCACTAACCTTTTGGAAATGGGAATGAAATCTCCTGTAGCCTGGCTGATTTATGTGGCCAGGGCAGAGGAACCCCTCTGTCCACTGTAAATAAGCTTGGCCTGCCGAGTGCTTTGATAAATAGGGTCCCTGTCTCCTAGGGCTGTCCTTGTGCATCAGCTGTTCAAGAGGAGGCCAGCTTTGGTTGTGGATGGCGCAGAGGAGCAGCTGGAGGCCAGAATGGCTTTCAAATGTTAGGCCGACTTCCTGTGTTCCTTTTCCCCTCCAATCTCTGACCCTCTTCTGAATTCTCTCTCTTCCCCTCCCTTCTCTATCTCACAACCCCTTTCCCCACCCCCATCTTTTTCTCTCTTCCATCAGTCACACCCTCTCCTCCACAAGGGGCTTTGGAGTCCGAATGCCTGGGTTCTATTCCCAGCTATGCCACTGACTTTCTGTATGATTTAGGGCAAGTAACTTCACCTCTCTGAGCCCTGGAAAATGGGGGTAAATTCTGCACCTCCTTCCCGGGAAGGATGTGAGCAGTAATTCATTACTGTCTGGGAGATGCCTTGATCTCCTTGGATGGAAAGTGCGAAAGATGTGCAAGTTATGACCACTTCTTTCTTTTCTCTTCCCCATCTGCTAGCCAGTCCTCTGTTAGTACCCCTTGGCTCCTCCCCCTGTGTGGTACCCTGGTTAGGAGCTATCTGGCACTCTGGAATGAAGAACTAATTTGAGGAATTCTCCTCTGTGCCGAGAGTTAAGTCTCAGGAATTCTGCCTTACAGATGTTGACAGCTGTATCCCTGGGGAGGGAGGGGAGAGAAGCTTACCTCATCGCAGCTCTGCTTTTCAGTCCAGGCGTCTCCAGGCCACTTTCCCTTGACGATGCTTCGGTAATGGAATTTCAAGGGGCAGGGGGCTGTTTGAACTGTGATTGCTGCTAACCTTCACAAACAAGTCCACTAGGGCCCCTAGGATCCTCCTGCTTGTGGCAGTGGAGGGAGAGGTACAGCAGTGCTCGGTGAGGAAGGGGCAGTGGCTTCCAGTGTGCAGTCAGTAGGGTGACAAGATGTCCCGATTTTATAGGGACAGTCCCGATGTTCAGGGCTTTTTCTTATATAGGCGCCTATTACCCCCACCCCGTCCCAATTTTTCACATTTGCTTTCTGGTCACCCTCGCAGTCAGCATATTGGATGGACTATCACATCTGCTTATGCTGCTGCTCCATGGATGCAGGTTTGAATGGGATCTCTTCTGGGCTGCTGTTTGAAGAGCGTGGGGGGCTCTGTTGATGTCTCAATGCATCTGGCTTGGCTGAGAGGAAATTGTTTTCTGTAGAGATTTTGTTGAAAAGTTTGGGGCTGAGGTAAAAAGAGAGTATAATTCTTCTTTCGTCTTTCTGGGGAGGTGTTCTCGCTCTTTCACTTCATCACAGCTCCATCTGCTGTCTCATTCGCACCTGGAAGAGCCTCCCATCTAACTTACGCCAAATCCTCCTGCCATTTTAAAAACAAGAAATCAAACCTCCTGACTCACCTATTCTGCTAAATGTTTGAAGTAGCATCACCGTGCTGTATCTACCTGCACATTACCTGTCCCTGTAGCTCTGTCCTAGACTCACTTGGGCCTTTGGAGAGTAAGCCCCTTATTATGTCTTGCTGATAGTGCATGCAACCAATAATCACGTGTTTTTAGAATTCTTAAAGACCCCATCTTTTTAGCAGGCATTTTCCCTTCAGTAAACCCCCCTTCCAGCATCAGGCATCAGCCGAAGTGGATGGATATAAACTCCAGAAAGTGGAACTGACCAGTCTAGTTCCTCTGCCTAAACTGCCTATAGGGCAAAAAGTAAACAAACAGCATACATGGTGCAAAGTAAATGATTGGTTGATTGGTGCCACAGAAATGCCCAATCAGCACAGATGTAAAGTTGTTTGACTCATTTAAGATGTTGTTTTCAGTAAAAAACCAAACCAAAAAAAAGTAAGGGAATTTTTATGTATTATATCTGTAATTTTTATTTTGACCATGCCCTTTTAAAATCCCCAACAGCCTTTCCTGGAACCCCCCCCTCCCCCCCTTTTAGGAACAATTCCAGAACAGTAAGCTAGACAGCATGAGGGCTATTTGTTACAGAAGCTTGCTGCTTTCCTGGCTTCTTCTGTGCCATTAAAGAGCAATTTGAGAGTGACTCTGTAAAACTGGCATCATGGGGTTCCATGTTTTGTCTCTGTGACTCAGATTACATATGGCCAGTTCACAAGTAAAACATTATTATTATTATTATTATTTTATTATTTTAACTGGCAGTTCTGCAAACTCAGCCTGGGATCTGAGAGTCAAGCTGGGCTCTTTTCTTCTCATGCATCATCACCAATAAAAAAAAGTCCCATGCCAAGTGATGTCCTCAGTGAATCTTGTGCGATCTGATAGCCTTCAGTGGCGGTGCACAGGTGTAGCGGATGGGAATTTAGTAAGTAACTCTCATGATGATGCACGAGTACGAACTGAACCCTTAGCTATGCTGGCTCTGGCGGGGGGAGGGGGGGAGTAAACACTTATTTTTGTTCTTTATATCAGCAGTTTTGACTAAACATCCCCAGGGAGCAGGTCCGTTGAGTAAGGAGATGTCATGTCTATAGAGACACTCTTCAGCATAGAACTGTGCATTAATGTTTGCCTGGTACTTTGAAGATGAAAAATCCCTAGAATAGCTAATTATTCTGATTCCATCTAGACCTCTCCAGTCTCTTCTCTGCTGTGGGGACTAGTTACGCTAGTCAGCGTCCTCTGCAAACAGCGACTTGAAGACCATTTTGCATTAATTAACCTATTTACAAAACATTTTAAACTGCAATAATTAACACAAAGAAAACTGCAATTACTTGGTTTCCTTTTCATTATAATTCGCATGAGTAAATGAGTCCCTCTCCCATTCTACTCTCTTGTTCCCCTAGCCAGGGTCATCTTTCCTGCCATACAGCACATCTTTATTTCGTATGGCATCTTCCATACAAATTTTACAGAGAAACTGTGAGAGCGAGAAAAAGAGAGATCTTAAGGGATGGAGAGTCAACAGAAGGGAGAAATACAGGGAGGCCGGCACAGGTGTCAGGAATTTCAAGGGAGGAGGTGCTCTCTCCAACAATGCATGATTGATCCAGCAAATTCTATCCATGCTTTGGCTAATTATTCCACCCTAAATTGAGAGTGGCTGGTTTAGGGCCCAAATTTCCCATATGGATCAACACAGAAACTCAGTGAAATATAAAACACTGGCATGGGCTTGGCTAAATGGCCACTTTGAAAGGGAAATGGACTCTCAGGGAAGTGGCTTGGTGCAGTGAGTGACCCAACCTGACACCCGATTGCAGGGGAACGCAATGAAAAAATTGGTCTAGAAATGATTGATTCTCCACACATACACCCCTTTAACCACCTTGTCCTCTTCCTTTCATTCTTACTTAGCACATAAATTCCAGAGATTTT
Organism: Emys orbicularis; assembly: GCF_028017835.1. Taxonomy (NCBI): domain Eukaryota; kingdom Metazoa; phylum Chordata; order Testudines; family Emydidae; genus Emys; species Emys orbicularis. Next base: position 36,029,397 of record NC_088695.1, read on the forward strand.
AATCTGCTCTCAAACCCCCAGATGAGAATAAAATACCCCGTGTAGGAGGAAAGAATTAATTTGAATTCATCACTGGAGAGAGTTGGGAGCTTAATTCATCAACTGTGTGATGGGGGGCAGGGGTCCTCTTCCTTTATATAGTTCTCCACACCCCAGATTCTCCGTGGGGGTGGGCTAGATTAAGGGAATGTGGGAGACAATACAGTTCTACATTCACAACCTGTGACCTCAGCCTCTGCCCTAGTAGTAAAAATGCCAACCATCTGGTCCGTGGGCCATTCCTTGGCAGTGAGGAGCGGGTAAGAAGCTCAGGGGCGGAAGCAAAACGTACCAGCTCGGCACTTTCCAGGCAGCGGACTTTATAAATGGAGCGTCCCCAGAGGGGAACTGAACAGAGGTGCCATCCCGTTGAGTGAAAGAGACAGGATCGCTCCTGCTGCTCCCGCTCTACGTAACGGGAGCTTGAGGGGCTGCGGAGATGCTGGAGATGGGGTGTGTTGAGCAGTGGTGGCAGAGGGAACGGAGGAAGAAAGGACTGCTGGGCTAGAGCCAGGTCGGGTACGCGCAGGTCAATGCAGAAGAAGCTGGAGTGAAAGAAGAAGAGACAGGGATGGGTCAGACGCTGGCTTGCTCGCAGGGAGGTCAGTACTGATGGGTTGCGGGACAGGCAAGCTCTGTCCTGTCCACATACAGGATGCTCTAGAAAGGGCTGCTGGATGTGCTCCTGTGCACAAACAGGAGCGTGGGGCAGGGTGGCCACCCCAGAGCCAGATTTGGGGCCCAGGAATCCCCTGGCCAAGGGGGAAGGCTGAACCCAATTTGTAGGAGAGTCTCAAATTTCTCAGGGGACCATGGGGTCTGCCACAGTCTGAGAGAGTGAGGGGACGTGGGGGCTTATATCCATCCCTCCCTGCAGCCACAGATGGTCCGTAGGGAGCGATTAGAGAGAGAAATTAAGCATTGTCCTGCAGGCACAGGTAAGCTGCTATGGAAAGAAATTGTGGGTCTAGATCAGGCAGTGACCAGAGTGGGGCCTGTAGGGCGAGCTTGGTGTGTGATTGCTCTGCCTTGCTCAACTGAAAAGGTAAAAATTCAGCCTAGCTTCTCAGTGTTCTCTCTAAAATACAGGCAAGGCAGGGACTGTGGTGTCTCCGGGGAACCCTGACAAGGTGGGGTATTTCCTCTGGCTACTAGCGGGTTCTTTTAATTCTTCAAACCAGTCATTGACCTCTTCCTATATCCCTCTGTCTAACCGTGCTTGCTGTATCATTGATCCGACTGTGCAAAGGCGGCAGGTGTGTTCTCCAGGGGTAACAAATGGGTCAGGCAGCATGTGTACAAAAGGCTAGCTGCACCCCAGCTGTGGACATGTTCTCCCACAGACCTGAGTGTTCCCAGAGTTTCTCATCAGAGGGCTGCACGTGTGATCCCTGTCTCAGCTGATGCTTTGTTAGGTCCTCTCTCCTGCTCCAGTGGGACGAGTTCTCCCATGCAGCCTGCGTTCATCATGCAAGGAGCAGTGGTTGTGGGAGTTCTGCGCTGACTGTCTACTCTTCTCTCTACAGAGCTCCTGGGATCAGCCAAGCGACTGAATGTGAATTACCAGGACGCGGACGGGTGAGTGTTTCCCAAACCTTCTCATTCAGTCTCAGTAATATGTTGGCATGAGCCGGTGGTGCCTCTGGGCCACTAGCATCCCTGGCTGTACTTGGTTGCTGGTTTAGGGTTGGTTTAACAGTAACAGGACAGCTGATGGGTTTGATGTAGTGTGTCCTCTTGCATTACTGACCAGAGATGCCCATTCTATATATTCTCCAGCTTGTTAAAACCTGCTCCCTGCTTTGGATAACTTTCCAGGGCCAGAGATGGGCACAGCATGGTGCCTGCCAGGAGCAGAGCATTTGGGGTAAAAGCCACTCCTGGAGCCTGGCGGAACTGGCACCGGAGCCCATTAGGAGGAGCGTTAATTCCCAGTGCTCCTCTTCTCCTTGTATGTGTTCTATAGGCTCCCTTGGAAATTCCTCTCTAGCCCGACCCTTTATTTGTATTCCACCCCCTCTCCAAAATCTTCTGGTAAAAGACAAGCTGAGATTGCTAAACCACAACATACCTGCCTCTCTCCCCACTTACGAAATCCAAGCACTTCTCAAAAATTATACTGAGTTCAGAAAACCACAAATGTTACACTGTCAATATAATATAGACACACTGTTCTTATCAAGTGTAAAGATATTTCATCCCCACCTTAATTCTTCATTCTGGTGGCAGTTTTTTATATATTCTATTTGTTACTTAATTTCAGTACCTACACGTTTTCTTTTAAGGGACTCTGTTAAATGGGAAACGTTGTCAGTTAGAATGTTTATCAATTGACCACTAGGATTTTTTGGTAAAGTACTTAGGATGGCTGTTTCTTGAGAATGATCTAGATGAATAGGAAAAGTGTAACAAGAAATGGTAAGTTATTGATTTTTTTGGTAAAGATGTAGGCAAGGCTGATCAATCTGTGTCAGACCCATTATGAATGTACAGAGGAATGTTCCCTTTTCCAGAAGGGTTTTGTGTGATTGTTTTGAAATTGCTGATGAAAGAATCATATTTCTTTTGAGTCAGAGAGAAGGTGGAGATGGTATGATGAGTCGTGCGTTTCATCAGACTTGATAAGAAGAGTGTGTGTGTTCTGCTAGGAGAGCAGCGTAAGGTTTACGACATCCTTAACTATACACTTCCTCGCTTGGGGTTTGTAAACGTTGGGGGTAGTGAGGGTTTATTTAGCAATCTTAAGCTGGCTTTTGAAACAAAGATGCGTTGACTTTGGAATTTCCCAGGTTTTTGAGTTTTGTCTTCCTCCTTCCCTTCCTTCTTCCTTTTAAATGGAGACAAAGGTTTTGAATTTGACCTCAGTGAGATGGGCAGATCACTCGAGTGTTAAGGGGTGAACAGTGCTGGCCAACGCAGTAGAAGCTCCAGTGGGCAGGGCCGGCTCTGGCTTTTTTGCCGCCCCAGGCAAAAAAGCCTCCGGCCGCCCTCCCCCCCCCCGCTCCGCTCTCCCCCCGGCGGCCGGGGGGGAGGGCGCGGGGGGGGGAGGGCAGCCGGAGCCCCGGGGGGAGGGCGGCGAGCCCCGGCGGGGGCTCTGCTCTCCCCCGGCGGCCGGGGGGAGGGCGCCGGGGGGAGGGCGGCGAGCCCGGCCGTGGCCCCGCTCTCCCCGGCGGCCGGAGCGCCGCGCCGCCCCCCTCTAGGTGCCGCCCCAAGCACAAGCTTGGTGGGCTGGTGCCTGGAGCCGGCCCTGCCACTGGGGGCCTGCTGTGGTCAGGTCACACCTGCAGAGATGTGCCCATTCACTAGGTAGCTAAGCTTGCCCTGCACAGCGTCGCTTGTCTGGACTCTGATTACAAGTGAAAGTTGCTTAGAGCTCAGCAAATGTGAGTGTCGGAGCCAGGACTAGAACCCATTTCTTTGGATTCCACAACTAGCGCCTCCTAGCCAAGTCGTCAGACCACTGTGGTCCCGGCTCTCAGGGCACTCTGCTCTCTCTGGGCCCTGTTCCCTCTGAGACATTCCTACGGATAACGAGACCGTGCAGTGACCCAAGGGGGTATTTCAGAATATTAGGGGATCTAACTCCTCCTGTACCTGGCATGAGCCAGCCACTACGGTTATGTCTACACAGCCTGTGGCAGCGAGCCTCTCAGCCCGGGTCAGCCGATTCAGGCAGCGGTGCTCACACTAGTGCTGTGCAGACGGTGCTTTGAAGTTGCGGCTCAGGCTCTGGAGCCTAGGGACGGGTGAGCCACAACTTCAAAGCGCTGTCTGCACAGCTATGTTGAGAGCGCTAGCATGAACCGGGCTGGGCGGCTTGCTGCTGCGGGCTGCGTAGACGTACCGCATGTGCCTGGGGTGAGGAGGGAGCTTCCCCTTCATCTGAAGCAGCTGCTGCTGGCTCCTGTTAGAAACGGGATCCTGGACTAGCGGGGCCCCTGGGCTGACCTGCTGCGGGAGTAGCTCCGGGATGGGATGCACACAAGCTCCTGCGGTGCGCGGGGCCGCCCCAAGTGAGCTCACCCGCTCTGCGAACGTTGCAGGGGAAAGTTCCGTGCCAGCCCCCGAGCGTTAAGGGAGCGAAGCCTGACTGAGCTCTGAATTCCCATGCCGCTCCCCGTGGGCGCTGAGCCTCCCTTGCTCAGATGCGGCCCTTCACATGAATGAAGCAGCCCGGAGCAGGGGGAGCGCAGGGGAAGGAGGGAGCGCTCTAGACAAACAGGCCTCTTTCACAGCCTTGGAACACAGGGCTCATTCATTCTAGCTGGCCTCACACACTCTGCCATGGGCTTCGGACAGGGGGAGAGCCGGCCATGCTGGCAGTGAGACTGCAACCGTCGGGGCCAGAGCGGGAGGCGGGGTTAGGCCAAGAGGGAAGTGGGACACACACACACCACCACCCCCTGAGAATCGCCTGGAAAACCTGTCCCCTGGCCAAACCCCTCAAGTGCTGGGTTTTCTGTCTGCTTGTCCTGCTGCTGCCCAGAGAGCAAAGCTGGCCCCAGCTGGACTCTTCTAATTGCCCCAGCCTTGCTTGTTCCCTCCCTCCCTCCGTCTGTAGAGGGCAAAGGCATTGTTCGGGGAAGGGGCGCTCCCACAATAAGACAACTCCTCAGCACCTACTGCACATAGACCTCTTCCCTTGGGATGCAAGGAGGTGTTTTCTCCCCATTTTGCTGTCAGGAAAACTGAGACCCAAGGCTCAGTGTCAGGGCCAACAGGACACCAACAGAGTTTGAGCACAGTAGCAGGACCTCTGCCGATGTGCAACGCAGAGGGGGTGCTCTGACCAAGGATGCCTCAGAGACAGGGATTTGGAAGCAGGTGCTTCCCAGGGCGGGGGATTGCTAGGAGTTCAATGAGAGTTGGGCCGGGTCAGGCTGGTCAGCATTGGAGAGCTGTAAATAGAAACAGATGGGGAGGCTGGAGAGAGAGAGCAGTGCTTGGATTGCCTTGGACTGGGAGAGCTTTTCCAGTGGAAAATGTGAGGGGGGCAGGATATAGTTTGATATATAGGATCAGGTCAGTCCCATCTAACTCAAGGCATTTGGCAGAGCATGTTGTGGCCTTGTGGAGAAGCTGCATCCCCTCTCAGGAGCTGTGCGCTATGGCCCTTGGTCTAAACTGTTCACAGACAGCAGCAGGAGAGGTGGTGGAGTAAGAGAGCAAGGTCTGGCTGGTGTCACCAGCCATGTACCGAGTGTGCCAGGTCTCAGCACGTCTCCCTCAAGCGTCTGGTGCCAGCTTGCTTTGGGGTCTCATGGGACAACTACCAAGTCTCTAGGAGCCAGTGTGAGATGATTGTGGGAGGAAGAGTCCTGCCAGCTACGTCGTGCCAAACTCCGCCATGGCAGAGCCCTGCTGAACTCAATGGCTTCACACCAGGGACCTGGTGTATGTAATAAGTGGAGGCTGATAGAGAAGTGGGGTTTGCCCCTGTTCTAGCAGCAATGTGGCCAGGAACTGTGGGAATGCCTGAGCTGTGGAGCAGCCTAGACTGAGACCAGCTGCCTGGAATTGGGAAATGCAGGGGCAGTGGGAAATCGGCTCTAGCCACTTTTGATTTGGAGAGAGGAGAGAAATGGCCACCTTTGCCCCTGTGCAGGGCTGGGCTGGGCTTCGAGGGCATGGAGCCACAGAGTTGGCTGCTTCTGAGACCCTTGTCTTTTGCTGTTCTCAGGTTCTCAGCACTGCACCATGCGGCCCTGGGTGGGAGCCTGGAGCTCATCTCCCTGCTGCTGGAGGCACAGGCCACTGTTGACATAAAGGACAGCAATGGTAAGCAGCTGGCTCACCTCAGACTGGGGCCCCTAACCGCCCTCCCAGCTGCTCCCCCTTACCTCCAGGAGGGGTCAGTGTCTCCGCCAGCCTACCACTTCCCCCTCACTCCCCGTGACTGGGGAGCACCCGTCTGCCTGCATAAGGTGGAGGTGCCCTCTGCCTGCCCCCATCCTGAGGGAGCAGTGCACCTGGGACCCCTCCCATGGGGCAAAGTGCCCGCTGCAGGCCCTGCTTTGACCTCTCATTGCTGCAGTGAGCGGGATTGGGAGACGGCAGCCATAGAGTCATCTCCAGCTCCTCACCCTGGGGAGCTCCATTCACTTTGAGCTGGGGGGCTGATCTGGAGCCTCAGAAGGGGTCAGTGTGGTACTCGTTCTTCAGGCACCCCCCTGGGGAGCTCAGCTCCTGGGCTTCATGAGGCCTAGCTCCTGCCAGCTGCCACCCTGGGGCTCCCACATCGCTAGTGTCGGTGTAGTGCTGAGAGGTGGCCCCTCTTGGCCTCCTCCTGACCTTGCTTCCCCGCAGGGATGCGCCCGCTGCACTACGCTGCCTGGCAGGGGAGGGTGGAGCCGGTCCACCTGCTGCTGCGGGCAGCCGCCTCGGTCAACATGGCATCACTGGACGGGCAGATCCCGCTGCATCTGTCTGCGCAGTACGGGCACTACGAGGTGGTGAGTAAGGGAGCCTGGGAAGAGAGGTGACAGAGGCTCTGGGAGCCTAGGTGCCCTCAGCAGCACGTGTGCCCGGTCCCGAATCTCCTGATGCCCCTCACCCGGATTTCCACTGGCCTACTGGTTTGCAGTGTGGTGACATCATGTCAGTTAGTGGTGAAGTAGCATTGGGCTGCCTCCAGGCTTCGGCCTGTGATGATAACAAACTGGGAGGGATTGCAACTGCTTTGGAGGACAGGGTCATAATTCAAAATGATCTGGACAAATTGGAGAAATGGTCTGAGTTAAACAGGATGAAGTTTAACAAAGACAAATGCAAAGTGCTCCACTTAGGAAGAAAAAATCAGTTTCACACATACAGAATGGGAAGAGACTGTCTAGGAAGGAGTACGGCAGAAAGGGATCTAGGGGCTATGGTGGACCACAAGCTAAATATGAATCAACAGTGTGATGCTGTTGCAAAAAAAGCAAACATGATTCTGGGATGTATTAACAGGTGTGTTGTGAACAAGACACGAAAAATCATTCTTCCGCTCTACTCTGCTCTGGTTAGGCCTCAGCTGGAGTATTGTGTCCAGTTCTGGGCACCGCATTTCAAGAAAGATGTGGAGAAATTGGAGAGGGTCCAGAGAAGAGCAACAAGAATGATTAAAGGTCTTGAGAACATGACCTATGAAGGAAGGCTGAAAGAATTGGGTTTGTTTAGTTTGGAAAAGAGAAGACTGAGAGGGGACATGATAGCAGTTTTCAGGTATCTAAAAGGGTGTCATAAGGAGGAGGGAGAAAACTTGTTCACCTTAGCCTCTAAGGATAGAACAAGAAGCAATGAGCTTAAACTGCAGCAAGGGAGGTCTAGGTTGGACATTAGGAAAAAGTTCCTAACTGTCAGGGTGGTTAAACACTGGAATAAATTGCCTAGGGAGGTTGTGGAATCTCCATCTCTGGAGATATTTAAGAGTAGGTTAGATAAATGTCTATCAGGGATGGTCTAGACAGTATTTGGTCCTGCCATGCGGGCAGGGGACTGGACTCGATGACCTCTTGAGGTCCCTTCCAGTCCTAGAATCTATGAATCTATGAATCCTCTTGCCCCACAAGAGACCCAGACCCGGGCTTGGGCAGGCGGGACAATCTTTTTGGGGAGGCCCTCGTGCCACTTTCCCACAAACCACCTCTGCCTAGTCTAACCCTGGAGGGGGTTCAGCCCAGCAGTCCTGCCTGGGAGGGGAGATGCAGGCAGGGGGCTGCGGAAATGGGGAAAGGGGGCAGGCCTTTCAGAAGGGGACAGGGTGCTCTTTGACACAGGCACCAGAGAGCACCCCTTAGGCTGCTGTCCCAGCAGGGCCCTGTCCGAGGGAGGGGTGGAGGTAGGAGCCGTAGGGAGAGGGGAACAGTTGAATGGGGGTGTCAGGAGGCTGCTTGCTGGATGGGGCATGATCGCCAGCCTGCCTGCATTGCTGCCTTACATGTCTGTTACTCCTCCACAGTCAGAAATGCTGCTCCAGCACCAGTCCAACCCGTGTCTCATCAATAAGGCGAAGAAAACCCCCCTGGACCTGGCCTGTGAGTTTGGCCGGCTTAAGGTAAAGGCCGCAGCCTGCCTGCAAACTGCGCAGAGTCACTCTGTTGCACCATCCCAGTCGTTCCTGACTGAGGCATTGTATTAGGGCCCATGTCTCTTCCCCTTCACAGTAACAATACTACAAGGAACTGGCCAATGCACCACTGCCCTCCACTGGATGGGATCAGAATTCCTCGGTGCATGTCGTAGGCCCTGTGGTGCTAGCCACTGATGTAGGTTCTCCCTTAGCGTCGTGTGTTGGGGCAGGAAAATCTGGGTTCTCTCCCTGCTGTGGCTGTGAAGCTCAGTGTAACGGCCAGTGCTTTGTCCTTCGATAGCTCCTTCCACCCCAAGGGGTTTTACACACAGCATGTCCTTCCCTGCGCTGAGGGAGGAGAGTATCATCAGCTCTGTCTACCCACGGGGAAAAACGGAGCTACAGAGAGATGCCAGTGAGCAGAGCCTGGACAGAACCCGTCTGCAATGAGCCAGTGGCAGAGCCCGGATAGAACCTGAGTCCTCTGCTCAAGCATGGGACGCTGCTCCCCAACCCCCATCTTTCCTCTGCTCCCATTTAAGTCCAGGCTGGTGGCGACCAGACAGGCTGAGCCTTCCTAATCTCCACAGGCGCTGAGGGGGCAGGCTCTGCACAGCTGTGTTTGCAGGCCTGAGATTCCAACCTGGCAGGGCTCGAGGGATTCCTGTCTCGGCTGCTGGGGACAGGTGCACCGGCTGCTCTGCATTGCTGGGGCGGGAAGGCTCCCCCCACCCTGAGGGAGCTCAGCAAGCCGACAGAAACGCACCCGTGCCATTCGCTGCTCTCAGGGGGCCTGGCCAGTGCAGCCAGCCCCACGGACTGTTTCGCTCTCACCATGGGGGCGGCAGGGGGCCGTCTTCATTTCTGTAGTTATAAATAGTGCAGTAAAAACCACCCCGCTCCAGGCCTCTGGGCTGCCCCAAGATACCAACAATTCCCCTTCTGTGTGGGCGTCTCCGGCGGGCCAGGCCAGCGCACGCTTGGGCCCCGGAATCCCTGGCCCTTGGGCCACTGTCTGAAAGGGGGTATCACGAGGAAAGCAATTCCTGTCTGTGGTGACTGCTAGGGGCTTCCAGGGATAGCTGGGCTCTGCCCTTCTCTGATCCCCCACCCACTGAGGCTCTCTAAGCACTGGCCATGCACGTGGGGCTGGATCTGGGAGGGGCAGTCCAGGAAGTCCCTTCCTACCCTTTGGAATGGGGCCGGCTGAGCAATCCACCGGCTGCTGCAGGGCTCCCGGGGAGAGTGGTGGGGGACATGGTGTTCATGTGCTCTCCTTTCCATGCTCCCCATCGTTCACCCATCTCTCGCCCACCCTAGGTTGCCCAATTGCTGCTGAACAGCCACATGTGTGTTGCGCTCCTGGAGGGTCAGTCCAAAGACACGAGTGACCCCAACTACACCACCCCTCTGCACCTGGCAGCCAAGAACGGGCACAAGGAGATAATCAGGTAACGCTCAGCACTCCAGCCACTGGCCTCGCCCTGCCGCAAGCGTCCTAATCTGCACAGGCCCGTAGCAGCGTCCACTGCCGATGCAGTGCCAGACTCCCCTCCTGCCGCTCGATTCCCCAGAGATCCCCACATGCTGCCCTTTGCTTGCCCCAGTCCTAGCCTTGGAGCTCTTTTTCCATAGAGCTTCAGGCCTTCTACCCCAGACCCCCGGCTGCCTGGCTCCCTCCAGCCCTGCCCCAGACCCCCTGTCCATCACTGATCCCACTGGCTGCCTGGCTCTCTCCAGCCCTGCCCCAGACCCCCGTCCATCACTGGTTCCACTGGCTGCCTGGCTCCCCCAGCCCTACCCCAGGCCCCCTGTCCATCACTGGTCCCACTGGCTCCCTCCAGTTCTCACCCTATGCAGTTGGAATTGACATTTGGCTTTGGTATCCGGTGAACCCAAATCACCTCATGATTTTACCCTGGTTGAGAGAGAGATTTACCCTGCTGCCCAGCCTCACTGCCCACCCTGTCCTCCTGGCTCATAGTACCCACTTGCTCCTTCTGAACCACCACGGCTTATTCCCCCCACCCTGCCCCCAGGCAGCTGCTGAAAGCTGGGATTGAGATCAACAGGCAGACGAAGACGGGCACGGCCCTGCACGAGGCAGCGCTCTACGGCAAGACGGAGGTGGTGCGCCTGCTGCTGGAGGTGAGCTGACAGGCCCTCGCGGGGATGAAGGGGGGGCGGTACCTCAGCTACCAAGTCTGCAGGCCTTAGGAGAGCGATCCACTATAAGAGACAGCAGCTGGAGATGGGGGAGAGAGACGGTGGCTCAGTTCTGGAGGGTGATGGGGGAGGAGAGGGGCAGGGGAAGATGCAGCCTGTGGCCTGACTGCAGTGGCTGGTGGGGGTGAGAACTGTAACAAGATTAACAGGGCAAGAGACAGAACCTCCCTCCATCAGTGCAGCTTCTGGGACTCGTTCCTGTCCTGGCCCTGCTCCCACTTCCTCTTAGTCCCCCAAACTGCCAGTGATAGGTGGTGAGAGAAGATGGGGCCTCTTCTCCCCCAGGCCTCTGAATGCTGGGCTCCCTGCTCCTCCAGAAGGGGTCTGGGTCTGGGTCTGCTGCACAGGAGGTGCTGACCTGCCTGTAGGCTGCCTCCCCAGCAGCACTTCTCGTGTGAGGCGTGGCTGCCCAATGGCCCTGGCACTGACAGGGTCTCTGCTGGCTCCCCCACGGCAGGGTGGCGTAGACGTGAACATCCGAAACACCTACAACCAGACGGCCCTGGACATCGTGAACCAGTTCACCACCTCGCATGCCAGCAAGGACATCAAGCAACTGCTGAGAGGTGAGCTGGGTCTAAGCGTAATGCCGGGCTCTGTTTCACGTGCTCTGTAATCCCATGGGCAGAACCAGGAGCCCTGCTGTAGGGAGCTGATTGCCCGGCTCTCACCTGGCATTGGCAGGGAGAAAGCCTTTCTATGGGGGCATGTGTGGCAACATCCCAACCCTCCTCCAAACAGGCCCTCAGCTAACCTGACTTTGAGTGCTCAGGTGAGGGGCTTCAATACTTATATACGCAGGCATTGGGGTACCGGCTTTGCAGGGACAGCAGGGGACCGAGTTCCTGGCCGTACTATTAATGTTCTCTCTCCTTCTCTTTTCCTGTCCCCTGCCCTGTTCTCCTGCCCTGTCCCCACACTTCTCCCATGCTCTTTCTTCCCTCTTTCCCTTCTCTTCAGAGGCATCAGGAATCCTGAAAGTCCGAGCTTTAAAGGATTTCTGGAACCTCCACGACCCGACTGCTCTCAACATCCGGGCAGGAGATATCATCACGGTGAGCAATCACCTGCAGCTGCGCAGAGACCATGGCTAATAAACACTGGAGTAGCTGGGAGCTTCCTCACAGCCAGGGACCCTGCATGTTCCCTACAGCACCTCTTGCTGGGCGTGGCTGGGAGCTTCCCCATAGCCAGGGACCCTGCATGTTCCCTACAGCACCTCCTGCTGGGCCTGGCTGGGAGCTGCCCATAGCCAGGGACCCTGCATTATGCCATGTCCTGGCTCTTGCTGGCGCTGGGACACCTGTAAGGAGTCTCTCGCTCAGGGGCCTAACGCTCTCGTGCCCGGTGCCTCGCGCAGGTCCTGGAGCAGCACTCCGACGGGCGCTGGAAGGGGCACATCCACGACACTCAGAAAGGCACCGATCGGGTCGGCTACTTCCCTCCCTCCATCGTCGAGGTCATCAGCAAGCGGACAGGTCAGTAACACACACACCGCCCTGGAGTGCATGAGGGGGGAAGGGGCGGGGGGGGGGGGCGCATATCTCTGACCTGGACTTCTCCCACCCTCATTACAACCCACCCGCTCCCTGGACCCAGCCCCCACCCCAGCAGCCAATGGGAAGTGGCAGTGGTGTGGCTCTCTGGCTGACAGCGCCCCCTCTGGCCTGGAGGACTGGGGGCTGGTAGCGCAGCAGAGATGGACAGTGGCTGCAGATGAGCTCAGGTGAGCTGCTCCCAACTAGGGACTGGGATTCAGATGCCCCTTTGTTTACAGCGGGAATGAGTCTGGTGTCAGCGCAGTCCCTGTGGAGGTTGGGTCCAAGTCCCTGCAGCAGCCCACAACTCATCCTAGCACTAGGGCAGCAGAGCTAGCTGCGGGTCAGGATGGTGGAGGTGAGGGTGGTCCCTAGGCATCAGGTCTGGGCTGAGGTGTGGCTGTGTGGGGAGCTCAGGACTGAGCAGCATTAGGACAAGCTGGGGTACAGTGGCAGGGAGGAGTTAGCAGAGCCGGGTATCCTGGGGCCCAGGCCTGGCCTAAGCATTATCTGTTCCTAGTGCGCTGAGACAGGAATGATGGAGCCAGGCCCCGTTCGCAGGGCCAGGGAAACTCTGGTACAGTCCTGGCTCTGCCCCAGGTTTGCCAGCTGCACACTCCCACACATGAGCCCTTCCTCTGCAGGGCCCCCCCTAGAGGCACAGTGCTGGGGGTATTTCTGGACCCTGCTATGACTGATGCTGCCCTCTCCCCTTCCACACACTCTGCTCTTACATGAGTGTTTTGTCTTTAAATGCAGGCATGACTCTTCCCCGCATGGTGCCTGCACACCAGCGCCAGGGCATTGCCGCCCCTCCCGGCGGGCTGCAGCCACTCCCAGGTGATGCTCCGCAGCAGGCACCCTACGGCCACCTCACCTTAACCAGGACGGCCCCGGGGCCTGATAACTCAGGTCGGGGTCGCTGCTGGGGAGGGCTGGACAGGGACTAGCGTCAGGGAGCCCTTCCCGTCGCCATCCCACCCAAGAGATGGAGAAAATCCCCTTCTGGCTCCAAGCGGGAAATTAGAGCAAAGCAACAGCCTCGGGGAAACCACCGCTCGGGACTGTAGCGGTCATTGACCCATAGATACCCCCACATCCACCCACACTCCCTTCCAGCCCTTTCTCTAGAAACGGGATTGTCCTGTGTGTGCTAAGGAACAGTGAAGCTGAGTGATTCTCTGTGCCCCAGCGAGGGCTGCGGGTCTTGTGGAGGTTGGGCCCTGGGCCAGTGGCAGGCAGAGGAGTCTGCACAGTGCACCTCTGCCAAAGCATGTGGATCTCTGCACAGGGAACGCCATGACCTGTGCAGGTGCCAGTTCTCTTCCTCTGGGCCCACAGCATCCTCTCTGTGCGGCTTAGTCCAGGCCCGGCCCCAGCGCCAAGGGGCTACCGGGATTGGGAGGTGCTAGCCTCAGGGCATCAGGCTCCTTCTCCAGCACTCAGTTACATGGGCCCCGATGCCTCTTCTCTCTCCATAACAGCAGGAGACAGGAACAGCGTGGGCAGCGAGGGCAGCATTGGCAGCATTCGCAGTGCTGGCAGCGGGCAGAGCACTGAGGGCACCAACGGGCAGGGCACCAGTATCCTCATCGAGAATGCCACGGTAGGAGGGCAGCTACAGAGTGCCCGCTGCTCTGTGTCCAGGCAGCAGAGCAAGTCTCACGGGAGGTTTAAGGTCCAAGGGGGACTGGGTCCACCAGAACCCCAGGGCTACCCTCAACTCCCCCCTCGGCTTTCTGAGCCTTGATTGCCTTGAGCTGCCCCTTGCAGTCCCATGGGTTCATACTGACTCAAGCCTCAGGGCCCCACTCCTACTGTATTCCACCCCACCCATTCTCCTTTTAACCCACCCTCTCCACCAGTGACTTGGACATCCCACCCCAGTTTCTCTGAGCCGACGGCTTGGTGGTGGTAGCAGCATACTGAGCGTCAGGGAATGTGTCTATATTGCACATTCTTGTGTCTGAACTGGCGAGACCCTTGCAAGGCCAGAATTGCTAAAACCACCCCGATGGAGAGGAGCCTTTGGAAACGCAGCCCTGCCACAGGGACGCACAGGGTTTGAGACCATCTCTGACCCCACCACTGGGACCCAGCCAGGGGTAGTTACTGCAGTGAGGGGTGTGCACATTACAAATCCATCTGCAGCCATCACTGTGCCAGGGGTACAGAGCCGAGTGAGCTCAAGGAGGATCTCCCTCAGACAGGAGTAGTAGGGCCTTTATCCTCTAGCTATAGCCCCCAAAGACTGCATAGGTTCCCAGGGCCCTGTTCTGTTGCAGGATACACAGACCTCCTGTCAAGAACGAGGCCCGGGGCAGGGATCTTACCCTAGGCTGTGCAAGGTAGTCCCAGTGCTGTCACGCCTGTGCCATCCCTTCCTCTCTACCGCTGTGTGAGAATTGCTCAGGGGCTGACCTAATACACCCAGTGCTAAGTCTCAAGTCCAGACCCACCATGTCAGACCCTTCTGATTGTCTCTTCTCTCTTATGAAGCCGCTTCCCCCTGGTGGTGAGGACCTACAACAGCACCTCTTAGGATCAAATAGCCAGAATGGGCAGCTGAACTCCTTGACAGGTAAGCAAAGAGACTACAGGAAGAAACACAGGCGGTGTCTTGGAGTAAAGTCAGAGCCACCCTCCATCCCCCACTGCTCTTAGAGCTCCGTGCCTGCGTACCAGGCTCACCACTCCCAGCAGAGGGGCAGCTACTCACTCTCAGGCCTTTCTTGGCAAGACAAAGCCCAAGCATGTCCCACTACTGCAGGGCCCAGCACTGGGCACCACAGAGTGGAACACACCTTGCCCTGCTGCTGCAGGGGATGGCGCTGGTTTGACATTGGAGGGTGCTTGCAGCTCATTCTAGACTGTTTTCCCTTTTACAATAAAATTGTGGCGGAAGGGAGGGGAAGGGTCTGGTGTACGGTTAAGTAAAGTACAGAAGGAGGGATCAGGATATCTGAGTTCTATTCCCAACTCTACCCTAATCTTGCTGTAAGACCGTAAGTCACATCTCTTCTATGAGCTTCTCCCTCTATAAAATGGGGGAGAGATTTGCCTTTCTGCCTCCAAGGGTGTAAGGACAATGCCTTGGCGCCTTCCCCCCAGTGAGATGGCTACAGGAATGCGGTTATCCCTCTTCACACTTAACACTGAGTCACTGTTTGCATTTGGTATTTTCTGTCACACAGAAAATGCAGGGGGCTGGGGAGAGCTTAGGAGGGCTTGCTGAATGCCCCCTTGCTGCTGGTCCATGGCCCACTTTCTCTCCAGTAGCGGGGGATGGGAGGGAATACTTCCCCTGCTCTGCTCCCAGCCTGCTCAGGGATGGTATCAGCTGCAAGAGACAAATTGTGTTTTGAGATCAGACAAACCAGGCTGCCGTGCACACTCTGGGCTGCTGCCAGATGCGTGGGGTCAGAGCTGGGTGAAGGCTCCGGCTCTCTCTGACATGCTTTGGAGGAGTTGGAAGCAGAGAGGGCTTTGAAGAGGGGATAAGACTCATGCTGCAGCACATGGCTGGCAAGCAGGACACCTGGGGTCTGTGCTCTGCCGCTGGCTCACTGGGTGACGTTAACATCCCTGCCTTCCTCAATGCAGCAGGGCTGAGAGTTCTGCCCCAGCGGAGGGTTAGTGAGTTGTGGAGCAAGGTGCTCTGAACTATTCACACTACAGGGCAAAATGTTCAGCTCCTCACAGTCTCTCTCTCTGCAATGGGGTTTCATCCTCTGGCCCATTCCAGTAACTACCCCCACCCCCTCTCTGCTCAGGAACCCTCGGGCGCCAGAACCTGGCCAACTGTAACGCCAGCAACAGGATCTTCTCTCACCAATACCTCCGCCCTGAACAGCTCCTGGAGGGAAAGGTACCTGGGCCCCTGGGAAGGGCTTCAATGCTACAGGTGGGGGTGACTATTTTAGAGCAGGGGTCCAAGCCTGGCCAATCCATGGGTCCACATTTTAAGCAGCTGCTACCTTTGATGCACTGGCATGGGGGAAACCATGGTGAAATGGCCACCTCTCACATGAGCCCCACCCTCCCTCCACAGGTAGCAGCAAGGGCTGAAGAACACTACGGCGCATGGGGGCAGAGAAGCAGGTCTGGTACAATATAGCTCTTTCAGGATGCTCTTGCCCTATTCCTTTTATTCCAGCCAGTTTGACAGTACAGGGGTGGGAGTCAATGTCCCTGTCCCAAGGGGACGTGCTGCATTGCACAGAGCAGCCTGGAACGTTTCTGCCCCTCCCCAGCCCATGCAGCCACCGTCATGGGCTGTTCTGTGTCGGCTTCTCTCTCCAGGATGCAGAAGCCATTTACAACTGGCTGAGTGAGTTCCAGCTGGAGTTCTACACGGCCAACTTCCTCAATGCTGGCTATGACGTCCCCACCATCAGCCGCATGACCCCAGAGGTAAGGTCAGGTGGGTTCAGGGACTACTGGGTGAGAGCATGGCCACAAAGAATAGGGCAGTGGCAGGGTCCAAAGGCAGGGCCCAGCCTCTGCTGCTTGCCTTTTCCAGTGACTGGCACCACACCATAGACACTGGCTGCTGGAGGGTCCCAGCCACTGCCTCTCTCTAGCTGGTATTTCTAGAGCATCCATTGCTCTAGTACAAGCACTAACCAGTGCATCGCCCAGGCATTCCCTCCCCACTGCAGTGGGAGCTGCTGACTCCTTGCACTACATCAGCTAACTTTTGAGCATCCCCATTAATGAAGGCAACCGCTGTGTTTGTTTTAGGACCTAACAGCCATTGGGGTGACTAAGCCGGGGCACAGAAAGAAAATCTCCACTGAGATTGGACAGCTCAGCATTGCAGAGTGGCTGCCCAATTACATTCCTGTGAGTATTGTGGGCATGTCTTGTCCTTTGCACCAGCACTATAGGTGCCCTGAGTCTGTTTTCAGCCAGATGCTGGGCTCAGTGCCCTGTGAGACTGCACTTTTCCTTGGGGTTGTGGCTGGTACAGGTTCCCACTGTGTGTTAATGAGGCAGCAGGCCCAGCAGACTCACATGCAGATTTTAACGAGAGTCCACAGTGGGTCATACAGCGAGCGATGGAGGGAAGAGCCTTGAGTGAACCGACAGTGATGGCTACATGGTTTCTAACCTTCCCCATGTAACAGCAGCAGGGATGGCCTAGCCTAGGCAGAGAGCTGCTCGCACGGAGCCATCTGGGACACTCCGAGATGTGTGGAAGTGTCTCAAAGGGCAGCAGGGAATGCAATGCCTCGTTCTCTCACAAGGCAGGTAGGAAGCAAATGTAGCAGGGAAGAGCCATCCATTGCTGGGATGCTAATGAAATGGTCCCTGTTGCTGTTCTCTGTAGGCCGACCTGATGGAGTGGCTGAGTGCCATTGGGCTGCCCCAGTACCATAAGAAGCTGGTGAGCAACGGCTATGACTCCATCAGCATCGTAACAGACCTGACGTGGGAGGACCTGCAGGAGATTGGCATCAACAAACTGGGTGAGTTGCTGGGAGATGCGCAGCAGCCATGAGGGTGGAAAGCAGCTAAATCTGTCAGTCAGGTGTAGAATGGTGGAGCCTCTGCCCTCTATGATGCTGGCTAAAATCCAGCCCATACCATGGTAACTGCAAGGTCTGAAGGCATCCTGTGTGCAAAGGTCTCAGTGTAATAGCTAGTGCTCAAGGGTCCGCAGCATTAAAACCACAATTGTCCTTCCTGTGGGCCACGGAAACTGAACTCTCCTTTCACTCCTGTACCATATGCAGGCCACCAGAAGAAGATCATGCTGGCTGTCAAGAAGCTGACAGACATCCGCAAGAACTTGAACCAAGCCGAAACCAATCCGGCAAGTCGCAAAATCCCTGGGGCCCTGGACATAGTCACCATTGAGTCTGTTGAGAATGGAGAGTCCCAGTCTCCGCACACGCCCAAGATGATAACCTTCCAGGACAGCGAGCTGAGCTATGAGCTCCAAACAGCCATGTCCAACAGCTGCCAGGAAACGCTCCCCATGAAGAACACTCAGGGGATGTCACGGAGTCAGGAGAGCATTGGAGTGCGCTCCAGAGGGTCAGGGCATTCTCAGGACAACATGTTGTCCAGGACCATCCTCTCCAGCCATTCCCAGGAGAGCCTGGGCAGCGGCAGCAGCGAGCACTCTTCCACACAGCCCCGACAGAAGGAGAACGCTGGCATTCTGCCAGGGAGACCTAACCAAGATAATTACGGGAAGGTTATTATCCAGCTGACTGCCCAAGAGGGACTGAATGGCTACTCCAATGGGTGTGGGGGAAGCCCTCTGAAAGAGAGGAACCTCCCCGAAGGGACCGATCAGTACCAGAGGCCTGTGGCTCAGAAAGGCAGCATTCCACTGTTACAGCCATCCAACTCTCTACCAGCAGCAACCCCCTGCACCCCACCCCAGATGCCCAATAAGGGCACAGCACCCTACGTCTTCATGTATCCTCACATCTCCTTGAAATCCCCCAGTGTTCCTGAGCAGCCGAAGAACCCAGCACACCTGTACCCCCAGTTCTCCTCTTCCCAGAGGAGCAATCTCCAGTCATCAGCTCAGAAAGCTTTCTCCTATCTCCATTCCCACTGCAGTGGCACGGAATCACCATACGTGTCTCCAAAGCCTGGTGCCACCCTGGGCTCCTGGCAGGCTGGAGAACAGCAAAATGGAGACACCTTCAAGTACAAGAAGCGCTCTCACAGCCTGAACCGCTACGCTCTGTCGGATGGCGAGCATGAGAAGGAGGAGGTACCCACTAGCACCTTGGGCTCCTACGCCACCCTCACCAGGCGCCCGGGACGGAGCCAAGTGCCACGCACCTATCTGCAGTCAGACACCAAGGTCGTTCGCAGCCAGTCCTTTGCCATCCGGGCAAAGAGGAAAGGGCCTCCACCCCCTCCGCCCAAGCGCCTGAGCTCTGTCTCCAGTGCCCAGGCTGTGGAGGCAGAGGGGGAGCAGGGTCTGGAATCGGAGAGAAGACCGACTGTTGCCCAAGAGTCGGTGGATGTGGCTCCCTCACCATGGCTGGGCATCAGCGATGCAAGCAGCAGCCAAACAGTGAAGAGCAAAGCTGCAATGCTTGAGGTGCCCACCGTAGGTGGGAGTCCACCAAAGCCTCTTCTGTTACAAAAGCCCACAACTCCAGATCACGAGCTAGTTTCTAGTACAGGCTCAGATGGTCGGCCCTGTGGAGCCAGGGTCTCTGAAGGCTCCTGCAGCACGAGGCTCTCGGATAATGAGAGAGACGCCTTTGAGAGCAACAGGCCCCGCCGACGCACGTTTAGCGAACCCAGCGTCACCACGACAGAGGCCTTGCAAAGCAGCCTGGAGGACGTCCAGTCTGACACAGAGGAGGAGCTGAGACCTGGCCCAGAGGACTGTGAGATGTCGTCGTCGTCCTCTCAGAACAGCTCCAGTGAGTGCATTCCATTTGCAGAAGAAGGCAACTTAACCATCAAACAGCGACCAAAGCCTCCCGGGCACCACAAGGCAGAAGCTACCAGCCTGGACTCTGAGTCCAGCTCCCCGACAGCTGCCAGTGTGGGGCCTCCCTGCTCTCCTGCTGGGAAGGAGCTGGGAGGAACCACAGCGAAAGAGTTGGAGGTGCTGGAATTCAACCTCACCGAGTCTGACACGGTGAAGCGGAGGCCCAGGTACAAGGAGAGGGAGCCACTACAGACTCTGCTAAAAGCGTTCAGCTTGGCTGGCCAGAGCCAGGCTCTTGTGAGTCCGCCCCCACAATATGCACAGGCCCAAGCCGTGAGCATCACGGGCCCAGCGCCGGAGCCCGGGGGGAACGGAGACGTTTTTGATGACGACAGTGTGGAATTCAGAATTGCTGAGATTGAGAAGAGCATCCTGTCTCTGGAGAAGGGGATCAAAAAGCCTCCACTTCCTCTGAAGTCAGCCAGCCCTGGGGAGCTGCATGGAGGTGCTGTCCTCCTGAGGACCTCCACTGTAGGGCCAGGTACATGCAACATATCGTTCGTGTTCAGAGTGAACTAAAAGCTCCTCCTCGGGGGAGGTGGGAGGGGTACGGCAGCTGTCAGCTACACCCCTTCCTAGTATGTGCGTGTAGAGGCGCTGGCACATGCAGGGGTGAGAGAGGCGCTTTAGCAGCAGAGGAGCTTACAGTGGCTTTGTCCTAGCTGACTGGGCTGGGTGTCTCCTCTCCCAGAGCCAATGTACCCTGCATGGGGCCAGGCCTGAACTAGGTTTTATCTGTTCCCTTCCAGATGCATCAGCTAAGCACATGTCTGTTGCTTCTACAAAACTGGTATTTTCAGGGCCAAAAACGATTTATCAGCAAGTCCTGCAGCCCTCCCGGAATACCATTGCCCCCTGGGCAACTGCTGAGATGGCACCAGAGGTGGCAGGATCCACGGCTGTTGCCTGCCCATCGAAGCTGGAGATTGGCAACAAGGCAGCCTTGAGCAGCGGGATGCCCATTTTTATGAAGCCTTTGAGTGTCGCTTCGGATGCAGCCCTGGCTCAGCAGAGACTGGAACAGACCAACTCCTCCCTGACAGCTGCGCTGCAGGCTGCTGAGAAAAAAATAACAGCCGAGGAGTTGGACAGGTGAGGGAACAGCCCTGGGGGGAGAGCAGGGCCGAGTGGGTAAATTATCCCTCAGCCACATATTCCTCAAGAGTGCCTAGAAACACTTGGGCCAGGTTCTCTCAACTTCCTCCACGGCTGGGCCAAGGGCCCATCAACCCCTGTCACAGCACTGTTAAAACGTGGTTCCATTGCGCGGTGGGGCCCATGCAGGCTACCCCCATTCCTGGGCTGTGCACAGGGCAAGGCTTGAGCAGTGGTTGGGTCCAACCTACCCCTTGGTTTGGGGGAAGCACTGGGGCCCCCTTGCACTGTTGGCTTCAGAGGGCACCAAGGCCTTCACTCGTCACATGGCCTTATCCATCCTGCCTTTTCTTTCTTTTCCTCTCAGTCACTACGGGGCTACGCACTCGGCTAATAACATCCTGGAAGACATCAGCAACATGTTCGATGACCTGGCTGACCAGCTGGACGCCATGCTGGACTGAGACTTGGTCCCCTGCCACTCATCCCCAGTTGCTGTGCTAATGCCTCTCTGCCCGGGGATCGCTACAGCTGCTCTGATCTTTCTCCCTCCTGCACTTTAGGGCTTGGAGTGTGCACCTCCCTCACCTTTCCTGGCCCACTCGAGGCATCCCAATGGACTGGAGACCCAGCAGCCCAGTCCCAGGGAATTTCCCATATGTCCCTTTGCAGCTGCAGGAGACGAGCACAAGGAAGAGGCAACTACACCTTTCCACCCTCAGCAGAGTTTGAGTGAGTGCAGTAACTCTCACTCCTGTGTCCAGCTCCCCCAAGAAGTGAGCTCAGCTGCCGGCTGCCAAGAGCTCCTCTTCCTCTGACCTCTACACAAAGCTTCCTCAGGGGCCTTTTCCTCACTAGCCCCAGTGCTGAGTCCTGCCTCTTATTATTTAAACCCTGCCAAAAGCATATTGGGGGAGAGGACCTCCTTGGGCAGGCACAGCAGAGCCAAGCACTTAATGCGCAGCCCCGGCAGGGCCTGTCGGCTGCTGAAATAAGACAGGACTTGTTGCAGCTTGGCAGCTCTCTGGGTGAGAAGAAACCTGCCTGCTTTATTTGGTGCTTTTTAAGCACGTCACTGTAAGGCAGCGTGTAATCCAAGTGGATTTAAATCCCCACAGCAATGCCCTCGGAGCTGCGCTGGCACAGTCTGTACCCCATAAAGGAGTACACAGGCTCAACACTTCACAACAGCTTTGTCAGGAAATTAAGATCTACCTGACCCCCTCCTTAAGCTTCCTGCATGGATTCATTCCTGGTTAAATGGCTGGTAGCCAAAGACTGGGAAGAGCATGTTTTGGGCTAGTCAGTGGCAGTCTGGGTGGAGCATGTTGCTACAGTGGAGGGTGCCCTCTGCTGGCTCTGATTGTAAGAGATCCCTACCCACACCCTCTGCAGTATTGCATATCCAGTCAGTTGGGTAGGAACAGGTTGTTTTTTTGTGGCAAACACGTTCTCTTCTTTCTATGTGACCACTCTAGCCCAACTCCAAGCAGGGAGGGAAATAGACCTGGAACAAGACTCAAAGCTGAGTTGGAAGCAAAGATTTTTTTTAAATGCTAGCAGCATTTGGGGACCTGTGAAGCTGCTTCTTAACCCTACTAAACACTGACCAGCTTCTAGAAGAATGGAGCTAGAAACGACCTCACTGCACTAAGTTAGTTTTAGCTCCCTGACAGCTACTGTAAATAGAAGTTGGATTCACCCACATTGACAGGGCTGAAGCAAAGGAATGGCAGCCTCAATTTTTTCATTCCTAGCAGCAGTTATAGCTGGATTGCTTTAAGAACAAATTTTTCTTGAAGGATCTGTATGGGGTCACCTGAAATGCCAAACTAATGAATGCACCAGAGCAATAAAAGGGAAAATTTGCACATTTTGTACTAAGGGGTCATTTGTTGCAAAAACCACCAAGCAAATCTAACTTTTTAAAATTAAAGCTAAATTATGAAGGTGACCGAAGGAAGCAGCAGCCTTCCTCATCCCCCAGGGAAACTTGCACCTCAAACTATTAAGACTGTTTACAGCCTCAACTCTCCCTGCACTGGAAAGAGAGCAGCCCCTTGTAAAATCCACCCATCCCAGCCCATGCATCTCTCAGCGACTTACTCATTTGTGTGGTAACCATGATCCCTACTGGCAGGAGATGGAATTCATGCCAACCTGGTTTCTATGTAAAAACAAAACTTGTCAGTTGGCAAGGTCGGGCTGTAGACTTGACGCTAACCCATCTTGGCCCTAGCTAGTCAGTAGCTTTGTACTTTACGTTGCCTGAAATACGGCCGTGTGTGAAACGGCAAGTGCTACAAAAGTGAACTTTAAAAAATAGCTGCAACCAGTGGCACTTTATAAAAAGGTTTAAAAATAAATCTTTTTAAAAGGGGTTTTCATATCCCACGCGTTGACTTGGGACTAGTCCAACTTTTTCAATGTTGATAAACTGTAAATGTTTTTTTAAAAGACAAAATGTATATATTTTAAATGTGATTATATATTTACTAACCAGATTTCAAAGTGTCATTATCTAGGGACAGGGCTAAGAGACACACTGGGGTAGAGCTGCAGTACTCTGAGCCACCACAGGGGCAGCAGCGTGCTGTTCTTACAGTCAATAACGGAATTAGGGATTTGTTTTTCTCTCAGAGGAATGCTTATTTTTCAAGTTCTAGATCTTTATTTTAAAGATATTGTATGCTGTGTAAATTATGTATGGGCATGACTGTGTCTAACGAACCCCTGTTCCTTGCAGCCAGGGAGCTAGGGAAAAAATAGTCCACGTAATCGCCAGACTGACAGATTTTAAACCATCTGGACTGTTTGTGTTAATCATGCGGTTTGTTTTCCACTAACATCAATTAAGACTTAATTCGATTAAACAGTGGGGCTTTTCTCCCCTTTGATAGTTCTGCCTAATTGACTCAGTTGTCTCTTTCGTGTTAATACCATTGTCCACTTGCTCTCCCTGAGGGTGGCTCCAGGGACAAAATCCTGCCATTGACTTCAGTGAGACTAAGATTTGACCTTACATGTTACCACTGTAGGGTGGTCAAAAGTAAGGGAACTGATGGCACAGAGTAATGGTTAGAGCACTGGGCTGGAAGCCAGAACTCCTGGCGGCTTTTCCTCCATCTAATGCTGGCTTATCATGCAACAATGAAACAAGTCACATCTTCTCTGGGCCTTATCTACATTTTCAAGGCAAGAAAATACTTCCTCCCTAACCCATTTTGAGATCCATGTCCAGCATTGTTACAATGCTGCAGTCTTGCTGAGCAGTGCATAGACGGTGGCAAGAGCCCAACCCTGCTTGGTCTCACTTTTCCCAGTGCCCGCTTGACTCAGCTCCAGCCAGTCCTTCACCTTCTCCCTCTTGACTCCAACACCACTAAAATGCTCTTCTCTAGCACCTTTCACCCAGCACCAAAGTGCTTCAGCCATTAACTAAGCCTCACAACACAACAGCTGATTGCCCAAGTTCATTACTAGAGTAACTGATTACTGCAGCTGTAGTTGGTACAGTGCTCTGGGATCCAGTGGAACAAGAAATGCTAGGCAAATAGTTATTCTGCAGAACAGAGGCGCACAGATATGAAGCGATTTGCCCAAGGGCAAACTGTGAGTCAGCAGCAGAGCCAGGAATGGAAACCCAAAGTGCCAAGCTCCTTTGACCACACTGCCTCCCACTACAAGATGAATCAGTTTCTCTGTGGGGACCGAGCTACAGAGCCCCTCCCCCACAGAGCATGGAAGCTCTCACTACTATCCACTCAGCCAACTGAAAACAAGCTCCCTCTCCCTGCTGCACAGTATCAGACAATCATTTATTGCCATTCATACATTGGGTGCTTGTGGGTTTTTTTTATACAATTTACAAGTTTTAATACAAATCAAAAAAAATTTTTACATACATCCAAAAAATTTTAATTTTCAATATAAAATATACACCATTTAAAAACATTTTGATGTAGGAAATTCCTTTCCAAAGCCGTGCACTCATGCCTTTCCAAAACCCTGGTTGGCTAAGGAGTGTGAGGTGACAAGGCTTGTACAGAGGCAAAGGCGACTACCAAAAAGGCTCAACTCTTCTAACATTTTGGCTCCATCTGAGTCTAGCCGCGGAGGGAGAGAGTGGCAAGAGGGAAGTATTTTCAGAGTGATCACCACAGAAAAGGAAATCTACAGGACATGCCCCCTCTAGAAGAGAGGCTGGCCAGCTCTGAGCTTTGGCAGCTGCTGCCTTTAAAATCACACTATAAAACTTCAGGGGAAACAAAAACAAGCTAAGATCTCAGATCCTTGAGAACAGAGCTGTGCGGCTTTAAGTGTGACTCTGGCAGTGGGAGGTTTCATGTTTGTGTCTGACTCCTGTTCAAATCAGCTCAGCTTGCAAGTAAAGAGAGGTTTTCCTACCTGCTAACCCTGCAAATTCACCCTGAGATCTGAAAGTCATGCTTGGTTCTTGCTGTCTCAGGCATCGCCAATTTTGTAACTGGAATTTAGATAAGTGTCTGGCCAAGGCAGAATCCAGCTCTCTCTCCTGGAGCTATGTCAGCACTGCAGGCCTAAAAGGAGTAAAAATAATAGAAGGCTTAGTCTAGTCTGTAAAATGAGCATATGTGACTGGCTACAGGCAGAGAGCCAGCTACTGGAGTACGAAGGGGCTGGTTTTACACGGTCACATTTCAGGCTGGAACCACATAGTACAACCCTGCTTTACCTAATCGCCGTTGATCAGAGTTCCCAGCCATCTAGAGTTGTTATCCCATGCCCCCCTGGCAACTATGAGCTTGGAGATGCAGACTCTAATCTTTTTCCCAAGTCCTCTAATTAGCTCCCTCCAGCTGCCCCCTTTAGGCCTTGTCTACACTGGGCAATCGCGTCTACTAGTATGTTTTAACTAACACATTAGACACGATTTTTCCTTCAACCTGGACAAGTACAGTTGTGTTCAAATGTCTGAACCCCAGGATTCACCGGAACAGGCCAATACATTTTAAAAACATGCTTTGTTCCTGTCTACACTAGCTGCCAAGTCATGTTTAGCATCACACTTATCAGTTCATGTGTCTAACATGGTACAATTTCCCAACACAGCCAAGGCACCTGCTAGACTGTATTGGAAAGGCAGAGCCTCCTTCACTTACTGTATCTGACCAAGTTCATGCTTCCAGTGACAAACTGCTAAGGGCCAGAGCAGAATGCCACCCTCCCATTCACAAAACCATACCCCAGCTATTCCAGTGTATTTACGTTGACAGTGGTGCTCACACACACACCCATTCTCCCCCCAGTACCTATTGGGGATATTGGGATTTGGGGATGTTGCTTAGAGTCCATCATCCTTGGTTTTGTTACTGCTCTCACTGAAACACAAGGCCTACAAGGGGGAGCAACAGGGAACTGGCTTAGGGTTCTCCACCCTCCCCGTCTGTCAGAAAATGATCAACAGCTACTATTCTGCTCCAGGCCCAAGGTGACATCTGTGTTTTGTGAAGTTACTATGGAAGCACAGATGGAGCCAGGATTTGCCTGACTTGGTCTGGTCTCCAAGCCTGGGAAGGAATAAATTCCATCACTGGCTCAGTATCAGCACTGGGAGTGGTCTGTTAAACAGGCCCACGCATTCCAGGCTGTAGCCAGAGCTAGCACCAGCTCTGTGCAAAGGTGCAAGGTGGCTCCTGCAACCCCAGGCTTCTCTGCAGTGGGGCTTTTTACCACTGCTGTAGCCTGAGTCTGTGCAAATGTGCTGTGCTAGTGCACATAATGACTTGCACCAGTGTGGCGTGGGATAGACAAGCCCTCACATGAAGCTCTCTCCCAGTTCAGAGGGATGCAGTCCACGTGGGAGTTCCCTTGAAGTAGGTCAGAAGGTGGGGAAGCAGAATGGCAGAGCTAACCCCTAAAGAACCAACTTTCCTACAACCAGAAGCCATGAGGAAAAGCTGCAAGGGCAGTGCTCAAAGGGGGGAATGGAAACATAGCTGTGGGGAGGGGGATATTTCGAAACACTCGTACAAAAGGACATGATCAGAGGGAATTACACTTCTGGGAAGGCAGCCATTTCCCGCCCTGCTTGTCATTCACAATTCCAAGCAGCAGGGAGATCCTGTCGCTGGGCCTGCCTGTAAACACACCTGCTTCCCGGAAAGGCTGGGGGCCCCTGAACTCAGAGTCAGCTGCAGACACTGCCTGGGGCAGACAGCTTAGTTTAGCCAGATGCATCCCCCAGCCCCTGGTCTCAGACAGTGCTGCCAAAGCAGGATGGTCACAGCGAGGGTGATCTGCACGAGTCTCAGTGAAAGACTAGAAATCCACCATCACATGAGGGAGACAACTGTAAAGCTGCCTTGTTTGGGGCTGGCATTAAGGGAGTCTCCCCCGACGCACGAGAGCTGGCCAGGCCGAGAAGATTATGAAAGCTGGACCACTTTGGCTCGGTCCCCAAAGGGCACTCCCTGCCCTCTGAAGGCAGGCAGGGCTTGGGATCTCATACAGATAGTTGTTAGAAATGCCCCTGGGGGGAGGGGAGCCTCCATCATGAGATTCAAATAGAGACTCTGCTTAAAGACCTGCCTCCATCCCCACTTCCACAGTTTGGGACCCCAGCAGCCCGCATCTGGACCATGCCACTCTCCAGTCGTGCTGCAAGTATGCCCACCGTCCACTAGAGGGCAGGCCTGACTGCAGCCAGAGAAACTAGGAGGCTTCCATGATGCAGTGTGGGGCAGGGGAGCCTGAGCAGAGCCAGCTTTGGAGAAGAGCTGCTTCCAGTCAGTAGTGCTCACAGAACAGCAGGAGACTCGAGGCTCTGACCCAGGAGAGCGTCGGGAAGGGCCGCCAAGATAGGAGGTGGGGAGGGCACATCTACACAACAACATCCTTTAACAAAAGGGCAAAACGGCAGAAAGAGGGTTTTCAATGGGGATTATACCAGCAGCCCTGGATTTCCCCCATCAACCCCTCCCTCTCCCAACAGACTCAGCAGCCATGCCAGGGCCCTGATCTGCACACACACAGCTGCTCCTGGAGGAAGAGTCCGCAAGGGGAAATTGCTTCATTTCAGTGTCATCGCGGTACTAAAAATAAATAAATAAAAGGAACAGTAGCCTGCAGGGCAGCCAGAGCTCCCGCTCCCCTGGAGCGCTGCAATGGGGTCAGGGGCCTCAAACCTGCTCCTGGACACAGCTTCAGCAGTGGCCTCTCTCTAAGGTTCTGTTGCTGCTTGGCTAGGAGCCCTGGCGGGTCCGCGTGTGTAAGGGAAGCCTTGCGAAGCCTCCAGCGCTATCACTCTTGCCGCGCAGGTCAAGGCTGTGCGGGGACGGGGCCATACGTCCCTCGCCCCGCGCGGCATCTCCACAGGACTCCTGCTGCCGGGGTTCAAAACGGAGAATTCATCCCCAGTTTGGTTTCAAACTGCAGCTTCTGCCTCTTTTGGTAACGGACCCGCACCCTGGAGAGGGCAGAAAGGAAGAGCAGCATGTTAGGGCAGAGGGGCAAGTCCTGCAGCTCACAGAGCAACCCGCCCATGCTGCTTACGTAATGGCATGGCAATATATTCCACATTATTCTCCATCCTGTTTCTTACGCATCATCTCAGCCCAAGAACTGGCCAGGAGCTGGGGTGGAACAGGTCGGCAGGCTCCCCTCCCACTGCCCTTCCTTACCGGATTTCGTGGAGTTTGACGATCTCGTTGACAATTACCACGAGGATGAGAGAGTGGAAACCCAAGAGCCATGAGACCAGGGAGATGTGAACATCGTTAAAGGTTAATGGAGAGTCTAAGTTTGTCCACAGCTTCAGATCCAGAGCCGTCTGCATCACCTGACCCAGCAACCTAATTCAATGAATGGAGACAGCAAGGCTCAGACGTGCCCACATGCCTCCTGGGACTAGTGATGTAGGGCTCAGGCCCAAGTATGCCTGTTCCTGCAATATTATACAAGGCACGTGCCCTTCCACTGACAGGATCAAACTAGGACCTGCCCCAGTGTCCTGAATCCCACTCTGCTGAACGTGTTTCCCAACGTGCTTAGGGATTTCATAGGAGTCTTTGTACAGACAGTACTGGGGTAAGTGTCTGAGTTAAGGCTGAACCAAAGACAGGCCCTGCCCCTCCCTGCAGTCTGTAATGGCAGCCCCTGCCCCTCCCTGTGCTGTTCAGCACCTGATGATACTCACACAACACCCACAGTTAGGGTCCACCATGTGTTAGTGAAGGGGCTTTTCTTCCACAGCGGTTTGGTGCGATGGACGTGGGTGATGGATATAAACACTGAGGAGAGAGATGGACGTGATTTTAGTTGCCACCACAGATGGACGGGGAGAAGGGCTTTGTCCCCAAGAGCCTCTAGCCTGAACTGAAGTGATACTGGTCTGATGGCCCCGCATCCTGCCTTCGTTGCAAGGATCATGAGGCGCTTCCCAAACAGCCTCACCTCAACGCGAAGCAGGCAAGAGTTACCCACATTTTGCTGGTGGAGAAACTGAGGCACAGACCTGCCCAAGGTCACTCAGTGCAGCAGTGTCAGAACCAGGCTTAGAGACTAGTTCTCCCAAATATCTGGGCTCTATGCACAGGATGACACTGCACTGCTAACATGCAGGAACCAGAATGGGCCCCGAAAGCACAGGGATCAGCACTGAAAAGTTAAGCAAAAGAAGTGGGAGAGGCATAGGTCAGTTAGGGGCTCCCCAATTTAACCCCAGGCCTTCTTCAGAGGCAAGCCACAGCCCGACAGAGAGACATTTGGCCAGACACAGAACTTTGTGGAGTGCATGTAATGCTTCGGGTCTCAGAATTCTCCAGATTCAGCAATGACAGCTCTTGCATCTCCTGCCCAGCAGAGGTTACCCACTTGCAACACTCCCTATTTGCATTCTTGCATTATCCTGACTGTAAGGGTTAACTGTACCGATAACTTCACACGCTTTCAGCAGAGCTCCCCAAAGAATAGCTCCACAATGCAGACTGCCTCTCTCAACACATATGTGGCCCAGCGATACTACAGGTCCCAGTATGCAATGCTCTTGCCTGCATCAAGCAGCCAGAATGGTTGGCTCAAGATGCAGCACTGCATGCTGCAGTCTGTTGTGTCCAGGGATCCTTAAAGAGGAGAGTAGAGGCAATCTGTGCTATTTCATTCAGATTAGATGCAGTTCTTGGGCGCCTGGCAGGATGCTAACTTAGCACTCAGTTGGGCTGTCCTTGTTCTAACAGGGAGCACAACCGTCTATGTCAGGAGCTCGGGAGGAAGCTGAAAGTGAATCACAGAAGTGTACGACTGGAAGGGACCTCAATAGGTCATCTAATCCAGTCCCCTGCACTCAAGATAGGACTACATAACTAGACCACCCCTGACAGGTGTTTGTCTAACCTGTTCTTAAAAACCTCCAATGATGGAGATTCCACAACCTCCCTAGACAATTTGTTCCAGTGCTTAACTACCCAGACAGGAAGCTTTTCCTAATGTCCAGCCTAAACCTCCCTGGCTGCAATTTAAGCCCATTGCTTCTTGTCCTGTCCGCAGAGGTTAACGAGAACAATTTTTTCTCCCTCCTCCTTGCAACAACCTTTTATGTACTTGAAAACTGTTATCGTGTCCCCTCTAAGTCTTCTCTTCTCCAGACTAAACAAACCCAATTTTTTCAATCTTTCTTCATAGGTCATGTTTTCTAGACCTTTACTCATTTTTGTTGCTCTACTCTGGACTTTCTCCAATTCGTCCACATCTTTCCTGAAATGTGGCGCCCAGAACTGGACACAGTACTCCAGCTGAGGCCTTATCAGTGCTGAGTAGCGTGGAAGAATTACTTGTCGTGTCTTCCTTACAACACTCCTGCTAATACAAGCCAAGGAAGCATATAGTCCCCATAGTACAGAGACCCAAATCCACTGGAAACAGAGACTTACCAGTGTGCAAAACAATCAGACCAGCTGTGAGCTTCTGCGCTAAGAGGAGAGCGTTGGAAAACTTTCCAAACCAGTCAGGGGCACCATCAGCATTGCTGGGAAATTAAATTGGTCACAGAGTCATTGCTTCTGACAAAACTTAAAGACACGGGTGTGCTTGATGATTCAGGCTGCCTCAGCTCCCCAAGTACAGTTACAGGGATGGGCTTCTCCTCCTGGAGCCCTGGGGGAAATAGGTAAGAGACCGCCCCTTCCCAATGTAGGACATGGGGAGCACAGGGGGCTGGAGAGCCAGCCTCCTCCCCATGTAGGGGAGTGGGGGTTCTAAGAATCAGAGGCAGGAAGCCCAGGATCACACTGCACCAGTAGGATTTAGATAGCTTCAGTGTACATCAGGCCACACAGCAGGTAAAACATGCCGGCAGGGCCCTGCCCCAGAGAACTTACAGGCTAGGCTCCAGTGATAGTGGCACAGAACCTGGTGGGGTTTGGGGGCTATTTGGAGGAAGAGGGTTTGACGTACACTACCTGAGAGGCTGCTCCAGCAAAGTGGGTCCATGAGAAAGAGAGGGGAAAGCAGCCCAGAGAAAAACGAAGATGGATCATAGGGAATGCAAGGAGCTGGAGGAGGGTGGAGGATGGCAGGATGAGGTGTGTGCTGTGGCAGGGTCTGTTCCTCACCTGTACACCATGATGGAGGAGCAGGCGCTGAGGTTGAGGCTGGTAGTGTTCATCCCTTTGCAGGACTCGTGCAGCGTGAACCCAAAGCAAACAAGGCAGGAGCAGATGGTCAGGCTGAATTTCAGCAGGAAGCAGAGCAGGAAGTAATGCTGAGTCTGCAAACAGGGAGCAGCAAAAGCCAGTCAGTCATTCAGGAGACTGGCCTGGAATCAGAGGCATTTACTCCATTTCAGCCCTTCCCCCCAGCTTTCTACAGTCTCCCCTGCTCCAGCCTCGATGGCAGCAGCAAGGGGCTGCACCACCAGGACCCAGCCAAGACATTGGCAGCCCCAAAAGGGACACAGGCTGCCCGGGCTTCCCTTCATCCTGTTGCCATCAAAGGATGGCGATGATGTGAGTCAAGTCAACGGGACAGAATGTCCAAACGGGGCAGCTGGAAAGCACATGAGTCCCCGTGACTGCTCCCCAGTCCTAGATAACCTCGGATGGGAAGTGCAGGCTGTTCCCATCCAACACGCTTCCTACCTTTTTAGGAATGGCGGTTAAATTTTTCCCAGTTGCCATGGACATGACGGAGCTGTGGGGGGGCTTGCCCAGAAGAGAGACACTGGGGAAACAGACAGAGGTTAGTCCCGATGGCGTCTCCAACCACACATCATGTCATCCAAAACAGCAGCCCTAGCACCAGAACTAAAGGAGAAGCAAATCTCACTGCTTCTAGCATTAGCAAGGAAAACCTCGGCCAGGCCCCCAGCCACGCAAAGGGCATTTCCACAGCATCACTTGGTTTGCTAAACTCAAAGTGCTCTGACAATATACTTCTATTTTCTTAGCCCTATACCCCAAGCAATCCAGGAAGTGGAAGGTTCAAATGGCAAGGGGTAAGCTAACCTCCAGGTGAGTGACTGGGATACATGGTCATATCAGCAAAAAGAATGGAGGAGTACTTGTGGCACCTTAGAGACTAAAAATGGATTTGGGCATAAGCTTTCGTGGACTAAAACCCACTTCATCGGATGCATGCAGTGGAAAATACAGTAGGAAGATATATCTACACACAGAGAACATGAAAAAATGGGTGTTGCCATACCAACTCTAACGAGACTAATCAATTAAGGTGGGCTATTATCAGCAGGAGAAAAAAAACTTTTGTGATGATAATCAGGATGGCCCATTTCAAACAGTTGACAAGAAGGTCTGAGTAACAGTAGGGGGGAAATTAGCATGGGAAATACCCCGAGAAGGGGTATTCTATCTGCTATCCAAGATCCATAAACCTGGAAATCCTGGATGGCACATCATCTCAGGCATTGGCACCCTGACAGCAGGATTGTCTGGCTATGTAGACTCTCTCCTCAGGCCCTACGCTACCAGCACTCCTAGCTATCTTCAAGACACCACTGACTTCCTGAGGAAACTACAATCCATTGGTGATCTTCCAGAAAACACCATCCTGGCCACTATGGATGTAGAAGCCCTCTACACCAACATTCCACACCAAGATGGACTATAAGTCATCAGGAACAGTATCCCCAATAATGTCACGGCAAACCTGGTGGCTGAATTTTGTGACTTTGTCCTCACCCACAACTATTTCACATTTGGGGACAATGTATACCTTCAAGTCAGCGGCACTGCTATGGGTACCCGCATGGCCCCACAGAATGCCAACATTTTTATGGCTGACTTAAAACAACCCTTCCTCAGCTCTCATCCCCTAACGCCCCTACTCTACTTGCGCTACATTGATGACATCATCATCATCTGGACCCATGGAAAAGAAGCCCTTGAGGAATTCCACTATGATTTCAACAATTTTCATCCCACCATCAACCTCAGCCTGGACCAGTCCACACAAGAGATCCACTTCCTGGACACTACAGTGCTAATAAGCGATGGTCACATAACCACCACCCTATACCGGAAACCTATTGACCGCTATACTTACCTACATGCCTCCAGCTTTCATCCAGACCACATCACACGATCCATTGTCTATAGCCAAGCTCTAAGATACAACCGCATTTGCTCCAATCCCTCAGACAGAGACAAACACCTACAAGATCTCTATCAAGAGTTCCTAAAACTACAATACCCACCTGCTGAAGTGAAGAAACAGATTGACAGAGCCAGAAGAGTACCCAGAAGTCACCTACTCCAGGACAGGCCCAAAAAAGAAAGTAACAGAACGCTACTAGCCGTCACCTTCAGCCCCCAACTAAAACCTCTCCAGCACATCATACTTAAGGATAGGTTGTAGATCCTTGATGATCCCTCACTCTCACAGATCTTGGGAGACAGGCCAGTCCTCGCTTACAGACAGCCCCACAACCTGAAGCAAATACTCACCAGCAACCACACACCAAAAACACTAACCTAGGAACCTATCCTTGCAACAAAGCCTGTTGCCAACTCTGTCCACATATCTATTCAAGGGACACCATCATAGGACCTAATCACATCAGCCACACCATCAGAGTCTCGTTCACCTGCACATCTACCAATGTGATATATGCCATCATGTGCCAGCAATGCCCCTCTGCCATGTACATTGGCCAAACCGGACAGTCTCTACGCAACAGAATAAATGGACACAAATCAGACGTCAAGAATTATAACATTAAAAAACCAGTCGGAGAACAGTTCATCCTCCCTGGTCGCTCAATTACAGACCTAAAAGTCGCAATTTTCCAACAACAAAAACTTCAAAAACAGACTCAGAGAAACTGCAGAACTGGAATTAATTTGCAAACTGGACACCATTAAATTAGGCTTGAATAAAGACTGGGAGTGGATGGGTCATTACACAAAGTAAAAACTATTTCCCATGCTAATTTTCCCCCTACTGTTACTCACACCTTCTTGTCAACTGTTTGAAATGGGCCATCCTGATTATCACCACAAAAGTTTTTTTTCTCCTGCTGATAATAGCCCACCTTAATTGATTAGCCTCGTTAGAGTTGGTGTGGCCACACCCATTTTTTCATGTTCTCTGGGTATATATATATCTTCCTACTGTATTTTCCACTGCATGCATCCGATGAAGTGGGTTTTAGCCCACGAAAGCTTATGCCCAAATACATTTGTTAGTCTCTAGGGTGCCACAAGTACTCCTGTTCTTTTTGCTGATACAGACTAACACGGCTGCCACTCTGAATGGTCATATCAGGGATACTCAAGCTGCAGCCCCTCTGGCTGTGCCTGATCATGAGTGCTCTCCACACTGAGCGCAGCTCCAACCTTCCCAGCCACCAGGGAAGTTGTAAGGACATTGGAAGAGGCAAAAATCTCCCTGCCCTCTACCAGCAAGGAGGGGAACTTGGAGGAATAAAGAACAATCACACCCTCTTGCCTCCTCGCTCACAGGAGCAAGAGAAGAAAGGAGAAACATCCCTCATCCCCTTGCAGTACCCAGGAGCACAGGAGGAGAGAGGGCATATTTAAAGGGTCATTGAAGCCAGAGATGAATAAAGCACCCCTTAGATCATCCATCCCATCCCCTGCCAGAGCAGCATTGTCACTGCAGAGTCACAGCCACACAGCAGACAGCCATACCACAATTTCCTGACCCCACACTATCGTATCAATGTGTGACCTCGTGTCCCGATGACACTGTGACGCTAAACCTCCCAGCATAGTGCCAGGACAGCTCTCCGACACCTTACAGCTCCAACTTTCCCCAAAGACAGCTCCTTCAGCTCCACGAGATGAGCACCACTGCTCTCTGCACAGAGCCACACTAAGAGGAAAGGCGTGCCCTTACCACGTTAACCAACACGCCGTCACGAGCACACGGGAAATCCTGGGATGGACAAGGCAGTTTGCAGTTTTCACGTATGATAGCAGGTTGAGGTGAACATCTGGGGAAGCCTGTTACAAGGGCTCCATAACAAAGGGCAGGGCTAACGAAGCCAAGCCACAGACGAGCATTAACAATCTCTCAACATTTCTCCTTTCAGCCAAGGAGCTCACAGCCCTTTACAGACATCAGTTAGCCCTCACAATGTCCCTGAGAGGCACTGGCAGATATTAGCCCCATTTTGCAGATGGCAAAGCCACAGTAAAGGGAAATGTACCCAGGGAGATGCCCTCAACTCACTCACCTTAGCAGCGGGTAACAGAAACAGGAGAGCCATAGGATGTCCGTGGTGCTCAGAATGGGCGGCAGCTGCACCAGGCAGGACAGGAACTGAACAAAGAACCCCCACAGAGAAAGGCACGATCAGCAACAGGACTGGGAGAGCAACCACAGCCCCACCTGCTTCTCCCTGTGCCCCACCCCAGTAGGCGCAGGGACAGGTTGGATACTGGAGAATCTGGATTGCTTTGGAGATGCGCTGCAAAGCCCTGCCTGCTGCTCTGGACTGCATGGTGGCAAAGGCTAGAGACTGCCTTCTCCGGGAACAGCAGTGCCTACCCAAATCCCCAGGCTACAACACAGGGCAAGAGGGGGCCAAAGAACATTCCCTGCAGGAGGTTAGTTAAAACCCTGCCTAAGCAGAAGAGCAGTCTAGGCCAGGAGGCAACCAGAGTCTTATCATGGCTAGCATAGTAACTGCCCTCATAAAAGAGTGTTCATTAATAGGATTATGTTCAATCAGCAATGTGCGTAACTGAAACAAGTGTACTGGATACACAGGATCCCGACCATAAGAGATGTATAAACCCTGGAGAAAGCCAAACCCCACCCCCTTCCAGGGCTGACCCACCCCATTGGGCTACATCCTCACATACCCCCCAGCTTTCCTCCCCTAAGCCCCGCGAGGGTCGGGGACTCACCTGAATGACCACCAGAGTCAGCTGGCACTGCAGCAAGAAGAGGAAACACTTGCGGATCCCGTACGTCGCATGCCTGGCCTGCAAGGAAGCACAAGCCCCCACAGGGCAATCACTGGGAGGGTACCTGCTGCAAGGAGCCCAAGGGGAGCTTATACCCACTTTGCATGGAACATCCACGCAGCGACGACCTCGACCTCCCAGGAAATATTTTGGGTGGTTGAGGCAGAGTCTCTGGCCCGTATGGGGAGAGTGGGAGAGGAGTTAAACTTGGTGTGGGGCAAGGGAGAGGGTCTCCAGCCCAGCTGTAGAGGATGGTAGGGGTGTAGGTGCAGAATTAAGCCTGGAGCTGAACCTCTGCAAACATCTTTGCCTTTCCAGGTTTAATGCTAACTTTGCAGTAAAGGCTTTTCTGCCTGGAGACCTCCATAGGCACGTTCCTTACTCATTTTACTAAAGTCAGGATCCTGGTGCCACAATGCACTCCCTCCTCCCATTGTCCTGCTGCATCTTTGAATAGCAAAGCTTTTACACCCGTCAGAGAACTCACTGCGAGGTCTCACCATAGACCCAAGACTATTTGCTATGACATTCTCATGCTGACTGCCTGGCTCTCCCATGTCTGACATGCTTCACTGGAAAGGGAGAAGTCAGGTAGAATAATATCTCCTTGATGCTGACCAAGCAAAGGGCAGCTGGGTATCAGCAGAGAGTGCTATGGATGTAGTTCACAAAGGGGCTAAAGAAGCTGAATGGGAGGCCTCACCACTGCTAAAATAGCCAAATAAGACTCCTGCTTTGCTCTTCGGGACAGACAGGTAGGATTATTAGGACTGGAGATCTTTATAGTCAGGCTGTGGTTTTGGATGGATAGACAGACCATCGGCGAACCAATGGGGGAATGTAGCAGACTCACCTGTTCTATAAGTCGGATGATACCGATGCTCTCTTCCTGGTGGAAGGATAAGGAGCAGGGCAAGCTGTTGAGCTGGCCTGAGAGCTGCAGAGGTGTAAGGTCATCTGAGACTTGTGCCATGTTAGTGCTTGTGGCATAGCCAAAAGTCTCCCAGGAGCAGCGGGATGGATAGAGGGGATCCAACGCTATGCTGCACAGACAACAGTGCAATGGTAAGGCAAGGCACCACCGCATGCGGAGAAAACTATGTGCACACTAAGGATCAAGTACATAACATGTATATTCACACATTACACACGTAAATACATCACCTATGGCTCCCTGTGGGAGTTTCGAAAGCGCCCAATGGATTTAGGAGCAAATCCCACCTGCTTTCAATTAACACCAAGGTTTCCAGAAGTGACTAAGGATTTTGGGTACCTCAGTTCTGGGGGCCCAATCTGAGGGCCCAGGTTTGTAAGAGATGGGTGCCCAGCACTTTCTGAAAATCAAGCTCCTAGATGGTGTCTCATGTGATGACCCAAGATCACTCGTCACCTCTGAAACATCTTGGCCTCAGTCTACAATTGATCTGACTCATGATGAGAGGCAGATCAGCCAATGACAAATGCAGTCTAACACACTAAGCCTGACGCTCTAGGAATCTTTGGTCAATCTTTTATTCCACAGTGCAAGAAGTAATGCCCATCTATTCATTGGTAATGCAATGGGCTGCAAAATGTGCAAGTGAT
Organism: Emys orbicularis; assembly: GCF_028017835.1. Lineage (NCBI taxonomy): Eukaryota > Metazoa > Chordata > Testudines > Emydidae > Emys > Emys orbicularis. The sequence goes on from NC_088695.1 coordinate 36,066,831, forward strand.
GCACAATGCACTCCTTGAAATGATCCTTGATACTATAAATGTCCAACGTGACCTGGGCAAAGCAGACAGGTAGTAATACCGATACATTACTGCCAAAAACGCCTCTCACAGGTTTAACAAGTTTACAGAAACAAAGGAGTAGATAAAATGTTGTAATTTTACCTAGGAGACATCACGGCATATGCATGAAAGGAATTGGTGTGGCAAGAAAATTGATATAAAAACAAGATACATTATTATTTTTCAAACAATTGTAGTCAATTTTACCCTGTATTTGTAGTTTTTAAAACAGGGTGCTCCTAAGTCCTTTAGGCTCTTTTTAAAAAGTATCCCTTCAATCTCCAACAAATACTTAACATGTGCATATCCTCTGGAACACACGGAAATCTGGCCTCGATTTAGATAGAACATTTATATGCAGACATCCAGCTGAGCACGTGCATCTATGTTTGCAGCATTTACACAGAAAGCTCCCCAGTTTTTTGTAAAACACACGTGCAAAAGTAAGCATACATCTCCCAAGGATCAGAGGGGTGGCCGTGTTAGTCTGGATCTGTAAAAAGTGACAAAGAGTCCTGTGGCACCTTATAGACTAACAGATGTATTGGAGCATAAGCTTTCGTGGGTGAATACCCACATGCGTCTGACGCATCTCCCAAGAGCACAAGTATGGACATTTGCACAGACGAGCGTGACTTGTATAGTGCAGATCAGGTGCTTTTCACACATACCTTTAAAAACGTGGGTCCAACTCCCCTTCCAAATAATTTATTCCCACAAACTAAGCTACACTGCTAAGCTGATTAGTATCGTTGCCAGGCGACATGAGCAATCACCCCACCCAAAGATAGGTGGTTTCAAAAACCTCTCAAGGCAGAAAAAAAAAAAAAAAGGCTGGTGCTAATGGAATACGTCAACTGTGAGCAGTGCGAGCCGCTATTTCCTCACCCACGCAACAACCAACCAGTTTGAGAAGTCCAGACCCGGCTTTCCCACCTGATGTCACTCTGCAGGAAGAGGCAGCTGTTCCGCAGGTTGGCAGAGCTCCCCAGACAGCAGGTCACCTCTCCATACTCCTGCATGATCTTGATCATCTCGCACATGGCTGCGAGAGAATGACAAAGGGAGACTTAATGCCTTACCGTAGCATGTAAAACACTGGCACAGCAGCATTTTAAATCTCCTCTCACCCTGATTTCATTTCTGGAGACAAACAGTTAAACCTGTTAAAGGTTACCAGATCAACACACCTCAAGACTGCTCTTTGGAACTGAGTCCTTCAGACAACAAAGGCTAAGCCCATCAGCTTTTTGACCTTAAAAATATATGATCTGAGGTTAAAAGATATTGCCCTTCACATTTACTAGGAATTCCCCAATGAGTTATAAACCAACATCAAGAACAGACCCTCCAAAACAGATCTCAGAAGCTTTATTTTAACTGTCCACACAAACCCCTCTTCTTCCCACACTGTGTTCCCCCACCAGGAAGCTCTATGATCTAGCCTCCAATAAAGGGAAGGCAAAAATCATCCTCTCACTTCACTAAATGTTCTTGCCACTTCAGGACAGGTGTATGCAATCCAATCCTAGCTAGTCTATGCCTTTGGAAAGAAATAACTGCTCTCCTGGTACCCTATGCACCTGCCCGTGGAGGGAAGGGGTGGAATTTTGATCCAGAGCCATTTGAATCTTTGCCTCCCCTGCATGGGGCACTGTTCCTTGAGCTTACAATTAACATGGACTTGGCTGCAGAGCACAAAGGCCTTGTTAAAAAAATGTCTGGGAAATAATTTAAAATAAGGATTTCCCATTTAAATAGAAACTTTCATGCAAGACTGAGTCACTTTACCCACATTCACAAGGAGTATTATCCCCATTTTACAGATGAAGGAATTAAGGCACCAAGGGGGAAGTGATATAAACAAAGTCATGCAGAAAGCTAGTGGTAGTCAGGTAGTCCACTAATACCACTGCCATAGTAGGAAATGACTTCTAGGAAGTGATTTCTGAGCCATGTAAGCAAATGATCACTGCAAGGGGAGATCAAAGCCTCCAAATTCCTCTGCAGGTTGCTAACACTTATTATTAAGTAATGAGCAGTATGTTGTAGATGCTCATTTCTGTAACTCCTATTAAAGCTAACAGCAGGGGGAGTTTCTTAGGGGTTGTGCTCACTATAGCAAGATAATGGTAAAACTCCCATTGATCTGGCCCTCAGCACATAAGATTGCTATGGAGGCTCACCCACCCAAAATCCCCCTCCCAGTTTGCTGCAGGGTCTCCCCACCCCTCCACGCTCTCATGACCCACAGCAACTATCTGGAGAAGATGTTTGGCAGCTGATATGTGGGACAGGCCCAGCCCAGCGGTCACTTACTCTCTGAGGTGCAATCCGTAAAGAGGGGCACCAGCAAAGGCACATTGTCAATGTTCTGCAGGTGAGGTCTGACCTGGTGGATCCCTCGAGGAAGTTTGGCCTGTAGGGGAAGAAGAAAGAGATTAAGGTGGCAGGAGAAAATTGTAAATTAATATCAAGGTGGTGATTACAGCCCCCCCCACTGCTGCACTCAAATCTCTGTGGGGCGAGATTCCTGCGATTGCAGGATCGGGCTTAAGTTGCTGTCCACTGTAGAGAGAGCTTGGCTTTCTTAAATGAGTAAAACACGGCTCCTGCTGAAGCATTACTTTGCAATTCACATGCCGATTGGCCCATGCTCTCCCCCATGATTCACTATTTGCCCTTTGCAGATGCAGCATGACCCAACAGTGGTCAGGGATTTAACTAGCATTTGAGCATCCAGCCAGAACACTAGTTCAGACACTGCATTAGGAAGAGATTGAATCCTTCAATTCAACCTGGAACACCAGCCCAGGACAACCAACTGAGTCAAGAGCGGATGTCAGGCTAGCCCGGCTGCTGGAGCTAGCCTTCCTGGGCAAAAGGGACCACTTTGCACAAGGGCTGCCCCACAAGGGGGAGAGACTGGTCAGGGATATGGGGGGGGGGGGGGGGGATGTTGCTTGATGGAGCAGGAGGGAGAAATTAACATGAAAAAAGGAATGGAAGGGGAATAGCTCCAGGGGGAGGAAGGGGATATAGACTGAGCCAGTGAGAGAAGGTTACTTCCCCTGTGCAAGTTTTTGCCTGTCTGAAAGCCAGGCTCTTTGGGATTCTCTGCTGTCTCCTAGTGTGTCTGTGGGGTAGATGGGGAGAAGGGGCAGGTATTTCATCTGCAACCCAGCTGAAATTTAAAAAGATAAGTTTTCTTTTTCTAAATAGCGTCCTACTGGAGTGGTTTTAAATTTGTGTCTCTGTGAGGCCAGTAGAAGCTACGTGCCATCTCCCAGACTTATGTGAGCCATCAGGCCTTCTGCTGCAGAAGAGCAGCATTTCCCAGTCATTGATCTGCTCTGACAGAGCCCCTGCTGCAGCCCAAGATTGGGGGAGGGGAAAAGTGTTTTCTGCCAGCACAGACCACCACCCATTAACTCCTCCCTCCCCTCCCCCCCAACACACACTTGGAGGAGGAAGGGTAGGGAATCCAGACGGAAAGAAAGAAGCCTCATTTCTCCTCACAGCCTCCTGGGCAGTTCTGTGTATGGTCATCTCAACTCCTAAATCACCTAGCACTCTTTAAAGCTTCTCATGGGAAGAAGCTTCTCATGCAAAGGGACAAAACTGAACTACTTAGTGCTGGGAGTTGTGCAGGTCCTTGATGTCAAGCTGGGAAGAATCGAGAGACACAACACGAACTAATTAACAAACAAGGCTTACGTGAGGGTGGTGCTCCTGGAAAGCACCAAGGTGTTGCTCTTAACCAGAGAGTCAGTGTGGCATGGAGAAGGAAAGATACACTCACCCTGTTGCAGTCCTCCAAGAAGCTGGGGATATCGCTGTCTGTTGGCTGAAAGCTGATGAGATCCAAGTGCCCTTCCTCTTCCATCAGCAGCAGGCCCTCCACATCATCTCGAGAGACTGAAGCAGAGAGAAAGGCAGCGGTAAAAATAAGCACAGCCTTGTCTACACTGCACCGTTTCCAGCCATGTGCCCCTGCAACACACACAGCACCTTCACGTGGAACTGTGGAAGCCTGGAAACACAAGCCCTGATTTTCTAGGTTAGCTGCAGTCAGATCCCACTCAGCTGTCTCTTAAAATAAAAGATTTTTAAATGACTAATCTGCTCGGAGGCAGATGCATGAGCCTAGTCTCTAATCTTTTGACACATGATAGCTCTTCTGGCTCTGCCGCCTTTCTCCCTGCTCACACTGTCTTCTGGGGAGAGATTGGAGAAATCACATCTAAAGTGAGGAAGAAGAGCAACTTTCAGTCAAGAGACAGACCCACAGGATAAGTCCAACATTGCAAAAAAAACAAACCCCGGTGGCATTGAGTCTCAGAGCCCAGGTCAACTGACTCGGGCTTGCGCTATGAGGCTAAAAATAGCCGTGTAGACATTCCTGCTCTGGCTTTGAGACCCACCCCTTCACCGGGTTCCAGAGCCCAAACTCCAGCCTGTGTAGGAACACCTACATTGCTATTTTAGCCCCACAGCGCAAGCCTGAGTCAGTTAACCTGGGCTCAAACATGCCCTCAACAACTACATCAAGGCTGTAGCAAAAATTGGAACTGCAAATGAACAACTCCACGGTAGGCTATTGCGTACACAATCATGATAGTTACATGCACAAAAGTGTGTGCGCACCCAGCTCCCATGATTGTGCATGGAACTGCAGTAAGTGTGCGCACAAATCAGCAGTTAGATTCCTAAACGGCCAAGTGAGTGGCCAAATTACCATGACTGCATGGTACTCACACACACAAGTCATGCACATTCAGGTTTGGGCTCACAGTTCTAAGAAGTTAGGACTGGTTTTAGTGGGTTAAGTACAGGTTAAACAGGACTGTCTTGGAAACAGTGAGGAACATTTGAGTGGCTGCCTAAGACCGCAGCAGCCTATTTTCTTCAGGGTTATTAGTGCAGGGTTTCACTATGTGATATACATATGCTGAAGGGATAAACTGGACAGCTCATCCTTACCAGATTCCTGGTTTCATCCTTCAATGGGAGCCACCTAGTCACATCCCCTAACTGGCAGCTGTGGCGAGAAGCCACGGAGTCACAGCTGAACTCCACTGCCGGTTAGTAAACCCCAACCAGAGCATCCTATCTTGCTTACCATACACCACATTCGTTAGCTACAGGCAGACACACCCCGCCTCTGAATCATACAGCCACCTTTCCCAGAGGGAAGTTCTCTCACCCTGATTCAGGTCATCATGCAAAGAACCTGCATGGCTGGGACTGGAGGGAGGAATCTCTGACCCGGGCACATCTCCGTTGGGCGTTAAGGATATGTGGCAGTTCCAGCCGGTCTCAAGACCCATCTTCTCAGCAAAGACCTGGGGGAGAGTGCACAAGATTTTACAGAGCTGATGCAGGGACCAGTGCTTTGGGGTCAATACATACAGATGCCCCCTGACCAGCATATGCCATTGAGACCATTAGGCAGCTCGGTAGGGTTACTCTCGGACTATATGGGGATGAACGTCAAGGCAGGGGTCAAGCAAGTTCAGAAAGGGATACAGCCGAGATGTAGCCTACCTTGCTCTTGAGCTCATCTTCCAGGGAAAAGTAGACAAAACGAATGCAGGCACTGACCAGCCCATCAATGAGGCGGACGATGTCAAGTCGGGCCTGGTACTGGGATGAGACCATTCCCATGAAGATCTGACCACTCAGAGCCTGGATACAATCCTCCTTCTCCATCACTTCCCCGATCCCTTCTTCAGGCATGCAAACAACACGCAATCACATTGAGACACAAACACCCACACGTGCGTGCACACACGGACACAGATAACGAGACATGACCACATGGAGACAGGCACCCATATGCACAGAAACATGCAGACACACATGTATAGATGAACAGGTGGAAAGACACCCATTTGCCCAAACATACACAGTCACAAAAGGAGTTTTAAACACCCCAACATGCCGCCAAGAACACAGTGCAAAAACACACACAGCACAAAAACACACACAGCATGGGAAGGAAGAAAATAAAATAAAGGATGCTAGTCAGTTACAAGAAAGGGGTGGGAAGGGCACAGTACATGTGCTGCATGATGTACACATATGCATTTTAAGTACATCATACTGTGCTTAAACAACACAGCAAGTCTGGAGGAAGCTGACAGCCATGAAACTGAAGGGGAGTTGATCTCAAGTAATTGGATCAAACACGTTCTCTCTAGGGATGCTGCAGTGGCTCCAGAATGACTTGTTAAGGATTTAGACTGACAGGATTCCTTCACCAGATCAGGGTGTGATTAACGTGACCTCGATGCAGTACGCAGTAAAGGATCCTGGTGTAGCACGAGAAATTGTACAATGAAACATTGTATAATCGCTAATTATGCCTCCCAACTCCCACGTGAAACCATGTTACCTCATTTTACAGAATGGGGAACTGAGGCACATAGGGGTTAGCGCCGCAATTTTCCAAAGGAATCAAAGGGAATTAGGCACTTCCTGACTCCTTTGAAAAACCCAGCATAAGTAACTTGCATAAGATTGCACAGATGCAAAGCCAGGAACAGAACTTAAAGAGTCCTGAGTCTCAGTCCCCTGCTTTAATAAAATAGACTACCCTCAAGTGTAACTATTGTCTTACAAATTTAGGTAACTTTATGATAGAAATACACTTGCCAGCAGCGTAAGTAATTATTTCCCTTTAAGGGAATGCTTAGATCTCAATTTCCAACCACTGCTTTGGAGAGCAAAGCTGCTACAGCTCCAGACTGATTGGGAATGGGAGACCCAGCTCAGCAATACATCCCACAAGAGGAGGAGAGAGACATACCATCAGAGCTCCAGCTGTTCCTTCTGCTGCTCTGTTTGATGGGTGTAGTCCCAGGAAGGTCACAGGATGTGAAGATGGCACTCTGTCCAGGGACCTGCACCAGTTCTATGCACTTGCCATTGAGCTGGGAGGACAAGGCACAGTGCATTGGCTTGTAGGCAAAGGCAGAACAATAGCCTGAGAGACATGCTCGCTGGTAGAAATCCAACACTTTCTTCCTATATGGAAGACACAAGATAATAGCAAAAGCTATCAGAGGCAGGCTGCCATTCTGACACCAGTATAACTTCTGGGAGCTCTGGGCTGGAGGAAATCAGCAATACCAGTTTCCTGGACCACTCCCTAGAAGTTTGTTTCTAACACTGATCAGAGACTGGTCTAAAGAGACCATTCCTATAGCTTGTATCCTTTGAGCTACAGCCACTAGAGGGAGACCTGAGCGTCTGAGCATCCTGTAAGAGGCAGTGATGCACCCACAGAGCGGGTGAACAGACAAACTAATGTAGCATATTCGTGATAGAATTAGAGCTGCCTGTGATAATTTATGAAACACTAGATATGTTATGTAGCTGTCTGATTATTGCCAGGGGGTTCGTTGCATGAGTACTTGGGATTAATTCACCAACAAGGCTGTTTACTTGTGAGTAGGAAGAGGGCAATAGGCCAGATAACACTTCAGCAAACACTGTGTGGACAATGCTGGAGCCACTGGCTGTGATGCAGACCTCACTAAACAGGTTTCCCCAGGCAGATCTCAGCCCCTATCAGGGGAGCAGGGAGATCAGAGGACTCATGAGGGTTTAAAGTCACACACTTCTCAAGGGAGAGACAGGGCTTCTGAGTAAATGTGAACCCAGACTTCGGAGGTCAGAGGGATCTGGGGTAAGACAGGCCTTTAGCTCAGACAGATATGCATCCAGACAATTTATTGTTTTAAAAACCCATTTCTCATGTTACGCTGTGCTCCCACTGTTAAGATTAAACAATACATTGTTTTAAGAAGACTGTTTTGGGACACACTATTCGTCACTGGTCACAGCTCCCGAAGGAAAGAACGGCAGAGAGCTGAATGCAGTTGGACCTGCTGAGCAATCATGGTTGGCACACACCCATACAGGATGCTGTAGCATCACAGGATTCTACCCAGGAAGGCAAAGGCTCAAGGCCTAAGAACTGGAGGGAGTGCACTCAGAGAGAAAGGAAGAAATGAGAGGTGCAGCTAGCACTGAACCATGACAATATTATATAGATTTGCATGGTGCAGCGACACAAAGCCAATGCAAGTTGAACAAAGAGCCCCTCCATCACAGTACACCAGTGGTGCAGTTCCAAATAGCTGCATTTAAAGGCACATTGTCAACATGCAGTCATTGGAGTAGCTTAAAATTTCATGTTTGTTTTAAATTTGCAGCGGTAACATTAGGCTGGGCCAGAACTACTCAACACAGAGTTTTTAATCAATGCCTTGTAAAAGAAATATTCAAAAAAGTAACAGGTCTTAACGCCTGAAGATAGCCAGACACACTAGCACAGTGGTCCCCAACGCGGTGCCCGCCGGCACCATGGCACCCGCTGGGGCATCTATGTGCACCCGTGTACTGGCCGGTGGACAAGCATCCGCCGAAATGCTGCCGACAAGCAGCATCATCCAGAGGCGTCGCCGCCGAAATGCCGCCGAAGCCTCTGGATGACGCTGCTTGTCGGCGGCATTTCGGCGGCGACGTCTATTGACATTGCCGCTTCTTGGCGGCATTTCAGCGGATGCTCGTCCACCGGCCACGGTCTGCGGTGGCTCATCGTCTGGCGCCCACCAGACGAAAAAAGTCAGGGACCACTGCACTAGCAGAATGTAATGCAGGCCAACAAAACAAATCAGGACTGATCTGTCAAATGACAAAAGGTGACAATAATGACATGAGGAGCACCAAATCCACCCCGGCAAGATACAACTAATAGCTGGTATGTACCACTCCTTGTATGCAGATATGGGACTTCCCAGAGATAACCGAACAAAATCCTATTGCCACCATCACTGAACTTGCTTAGAATTCTTGGGCACACTTTACAGTAAGGTTCCATTTATAAACAATTTAGAAAGGGTTTATAAATGATGAACAAATGTTTTAATAAATGGTTGGTAAATTGTTAAGAGTCCAACAGGTCAATAGATTGCTTATAACCATGTAACCCCTTTTAACGATGTGCTTATAACCAACTACAGACAACTCACATTTATAACAGCTATTTATCATTTATAAATGGCTTATAAAGTATTGTTATGTGGAGCCTTAATATAAACATAATTCTCTCCAGTAATTAATTTTAAACCAGCAACTCCTGTATGCCAATGAGGTAAGGCCACCCACCTGTCAGAGCCGGAGAGGGGGTAGATATCAGCACCATCCCAAAAGTCTGTGCAGGCCTCAAGAATGATGTCAGCTGTCCCGTGAGAAAGCATCTGCTCAGTGCCTAGGGGAAAAACGGGTAGGTGTCTCACCTGTACATTCCCAACCAAGGGATTGAATTCCAATGGCTCGTTTGACAGTTAAAAACTACAGAGTATTCCACAATAAGACAGAACGTCCTGATCTACCCAATACATCCCCACTGGCCATGTCAAGAGTGTGTCAGCCACTGAACAGAGACTGTTCAATAGGAGATGATGTCGGTTTGGCTGCTCTTTGCCTGGCTATAAGTTAACTGAGCTAGTGGTAAATTGTGGACCTGGTAGCCAGTTCCAGTACCTCTCCCCTTACACTGCAATGATCTTTCTCCTGCAGAAAAGTGAGGACCAGGTTGCTTCTGTATCCAGTACTCCTCCAAATCAGGGTATAACCAGGAGTAATGGAGCCATGAGATGAAACTAAGTAACGGGAAATTTGAGTTGAATAACAGTGAAAGCCTGTTAATAGACTGGAGCCTATTAGATTGGAGGCAGCATGGACTAGAGGTTAAGGACACAGGACTGGGACACAGGAGACCTGGGTTCTATTCATTGGCCTGGCAAGTCACTTCACCTCCCTGTGCCTCAGATAATGATACTGACCTCCTTTGTAAAGCGCTTTGAGATCTACTGATGAAAAGCACTGGATAAGAGTGAAGTATTAGTATTGTCAGCACTATTCCACAGGAGAAGTTGGGTGATTAACGGTCATTGCGTGGGGCATTTAAAACGAGGCGGGACGAAAGCTCTAGAAGACGTACTGTACAGGAGAACCCCTCGCACTGACCAGAGGAAGAGCCAGGTTTCCTTAACGTCCATGATCTTTTAGATCTTTCCATCTTTTCCAATTCTAGGATACTTTAAGGCTGAACAATAACCTGCAACTCATCCAGCTGGGCCTGGGTGTTCCAGGGTGTCTCAGATCATCATGTGATTTTCACTTATCTGGTACAAGACCAGGGCATGGTAGGTAGATCAAAAGTCAAGGATGGAGGGGCTGCCTTTCCTCCAGAGTTCCTCTCTCTCATCAGCTCATGTGGAAACATTAACATTACATGCACATAGCTTTCACTGTCAAGGTTAATTTGATTCCCTCCTCCAGCTGCTCTGTGACTGCCCCCAATGGCTTCAAAGCTGATCTAAAGAAAAAAAAATCACTTCCAAAAAGCGAGTCCAAAGACTCTTGCAGGCATTGCTGCCGAGTGCCGACACTCATGCTAGCCAATGAGGTCAAGAGCCAAGAATATCCGTTCATGCAAATCAGGCGGGGACCTTCATGAATACTTGAGGATTTTCCAAAACATACCAGCTCTCTGCTTTGTACTAAAAATAGACACCACACGCTGAGTTTATCAGCATAACAAATATCTGAATGCAATAGGAGCAGAATGTGAAAGAGGGGACTTGTTAGAGGAACACAATGGACAACTTGTGTGAGGCTTGGGTTAATTTTAGTGTAAAAACTTTATATCCTCCCATAGTGGATGTATGGTCAGATAGCCTCTGCTGTGAACAAAGGGGCAGGAGATGCCAGCTGACCCTGCAAAGTCCCCATGCCTCATATACAGAGTAGGAGCTGGTGGGCAAACACACAGATGCACACCAGCAGCTACATTTCTGCTTTCCATCCCACATAGTTTCTGTTCAACATCAACAGCACCTTGCACAGCCCACCCCACTGTCACTCTGTAGAAGTTAATGCCAGTGACACAGTGCGTGTACCGTTCCAATCTGTGCTGGGGTGGCATTGATTCCAATGTCATTGATGGCACCGTGAGCTAAACTTCCCCCCAGCTGGGATTAGTAAATCACAAGGTTAGTAACAGAAATGGGATTCTGCTAAAACAGGGGCCATTGTTCACTCTGGCTTTTGCCCTACAATCTGCACCTAAGCCACAAACAGACATCCACGTAACACTCACGGCCTATGCCTTACACAAACCACTCAAGGGACCAGAAAAAGAATCTACAAAGACGTACAGATCAGATGCCTCATGGCACAAGGAAACAACTAAAAAACCCCTAGGCTATAACTCTAGGTAAATTAACAACCTGACCTGGGAACATAACCATTAGCTAACGAGCGGTGGGATCGTTTAGAAATGGCTAAGGATGGGTATTAAACACGGTGACTGTTCACTATTTACATGTATGCCCTGCCAAATTACGCTGATTTACAAAGCAAGAGACTCCTCACTAGGCTCCTGGCAGTAAGCTGGGTAAAATCCCTGCTCCCACCTGTCATTGGGGCTGGGAGATGAGGTGCTCCTGCTGGCTGGCTGTGGTCAATACTGAATCAAGTTGTTTTCTTGTAGGGCTAGAGATAGAGGCTAACTGAGCAGCAGTGAGTCTGCTCAAGTGAGCCAGATCACTCTTTGCATTGGATATGGGCTTGTGTTAAAACTCTTCCTAAACAAGAGATTCCTAACAGTAACCCCAGCCTCCAGCGCTGGTGCAGTAATCAAAATAAGACTATGGAAAATTAAGATTTTAACTACAACAAGGGAAGATGGAGGCAGTACAGGCCATTGGGTCATTTCACTCCAGGAGCATGTGAATCCTTAACTCTCCTCCAGTTACTGTGGATTTGGGGTGAAATTAACAGGGACATTATTTCACTAAACGAGACAAGGGAACCTAGAGATGGGTTATGTACCATTTCTGCTAAGGGTACAGAATTTACTACCTGTCCATATTTGGTTTCCTTACGGAGGTCTCGTTATGGTGGAATAAATCTTTGAATCCATACAAGATTTTTAAAGCCAAAAGGGGCCATTATGATCTGGTCTGACCCCCTGCATAACACAATCCAGAGAATTTCACCCAGTAATTCCTGCACCAAGCTCATAACTTCTGGTTGACCTAGAGCACAATTTTAGGCCTGGTCCACACTACCCCTCCACTTCGGACTAAGGTACGCAAATTCAGCTACGTTAATAAAGTAGCTGAATTCGAAGTACCTTAGTCCGAACTTACCGCGGGTCCAGATGCTGCAGGCAGGCTCCCCCGTCGATGCCGCGTACTCCTCTCGCTGAGCTGGAGTACCGGCGTCGACGGCGAGCATTTCCGGGATCGATCCCAGAACATCGATTGCCTGCCATCGGACCCAGAGGTAAGTGTAGACGTACCCTTAGACAGCCACACAACCTTGATTTAAAGGCTTCAAGTGATGAACAATCAACCACATCTTTAAGTAAATTATTCCAATGGTTAATTACTCTCACTGTTAAAATTCTTCTTACAGTTCACTCTAGACAGCATTATTACGGTCATACACACACATAAGTCTGAACCCTCTAGGGAAAAAAACTTTTCAAAATTAGGAAATGAAGTTAGAATGATGCAAGATTAAAAGTGTTTCCCTATATTGAGAATCCCAACAGTCAACTCTGAACAACACATTTCAAAGCCTTTTCTATAAAGACAAGATGGCAGCAACTGGAACAGATATAAAAAAAATCTTCCCAGGTCAAGGTGTAAGATTAACTGCTGGACAGAAGGATATGGTTTACTCCCAGGGACTTTCAACTCTGTATAGTATTGATTTCGCTGGGACAACAAAGTCTGTACATAGACAATCAAGAAACTCTTCTTGTTCTGCTTTTCCAGGACACAGACACACAAGATCATTAATACGTTGGATATAACATTAGCCAGAATCAAATTACAAAGGTTATTCACAATCCTCATGCTTCTGGGCAAGAGCTGGTCACACACTGGGGTCAGGAAGAAATTCCTCCCAACATGTTATAGCACTGCATAGTGAGGTGCATTACCAAGAAATTTACAGCTTCCTCTTTAGCAGTTGGTATTGGCTGCAGGCAGACACAGGATATCAGTCTAGATGGAGCCTTGGTCTATTCTACTCTGGCAATTCCTAGATTGTTTTTGAGACTCGCAAAAGACTCCATTTCCCTCCCCCACTATATCCAACACCTACACCCGAGAGAAGGGAAGCAGCCTTACTGGTGGTGGTGTCCTTAACAAAAAGGCTGATCATGTGACTCAAAGGCGGTCTCCTCTTGGTGATGGAAGAGAGTTTTCCCAGTACTGTCTCCTTCACCATCTCGTCAGTCGGCAGGCGGTACAGAGCCAAGTGGTTCTCCTGCTTGAAAAGCTCTTTGGCTCCGGGTGTGAAACCTGAACCATGAATGTAAAGGGGAGAAAGATTAAACACAACCCAAAGCAAAATGGAGATCTCACTTTGCTGCTCCACCCTGCCCGCTAGCTGCAGTCATTCTGATACCTTCCCAGCAGCAGCATCCACCAGAAACCAAGCCAGTGACATTCTGTAGCCCCAGTGTGTGCTAACAGCCAGGCAACAGAGGTTAGACTTACCTAGCTGACTTGCCTGCGTTCTCACTATGTGCGTACACTAAAACGCTTTGAGATCTACTGATGAGATGTGCTATATAAGAGCCGGATGATATTATTAGTGGAGTCCTTAGCACTCCTGATTCCTTTAAGAGAAGCAGAGCAATCCAGAAGAACAAGCATGGGACAAGAGGTCAGAAACACTAAATGTTAATCCTGGCTCTGCCACTGATTCCTTGCGTGACCTTGGACAAGTCATTTAACTCTCCTGTGCCTCACTCTTAAATGGGGACATTGATACTTATCTACCTCACAAGGGTGGGATGCGGATTATGAAGTACTGAAGATGTGAAGTGCTACATATTATTTACGGCTAACCATTACCAGTTTCTCTGTAATACACAGAAGCCTAAACAGTAACACTGACAAAGATACCAGAAGAGCAATTCGTCCATTCTTATTGGTCATTCTTTATCCACTGTGGGGCAAAAAGCTTCTTCATCAGCACTGCTGCTGTCTGTAACACTGAAGGATTTGAACTAGAACTTTACAAAATTTAGCCTGTGTTGGCTGGAAAAACTCTTAGCCATGAATGTCACTCAATGACTGTAGCATCGTGTCTCAACCTGTCAGCGGTGAACTCTCCAATGACACTGGCAACAAGTCTGAGGTCAAACCTCTGAGCATTGACCCAAAGAGAGAAGATCAGAGTCAGATCTGCACTCCAGCTTTCCAACTAACAAAGGGGGACCATTCTGGTACTCTTCCAGTATTCAGCTGGCTCAGTAAGACTACCATGAAAGTTTGCTCCCATTTCTCAGCTGTCTCCTTGTTTGGTTCTTCCTTACCTATTAGCCTGGCAAACTCACAGAGCCCCCAGGGCACATGGACAGGCAGCACAGCACTGTGGGTCTCCTGGAGGGCAATGTTGCAGAGGTGGTCAGAGAAGCGGCATAGGCGCTCTGTCACACTGGCATTGCAGAGGTTGAGCAGCACATTCAAGCCCAGAGGCTTCAGGGAGGTTAGGTGCATCTGCCAGTTGGAGTCGTCAAACTGGATACAGGAGGGGTTCTGCTGGTCCTGGGACAGGCTGAGCATTTTGAGGTGATAGTCACACACAAAGTCTTCAGCCTCACAGGCCAGTCCCTCAGTGTCACCGCCAGCCTGATAAGACATGCAAGAAAATCCTGATTAGTTATAATGGAACGTAGTTGCTAGAGAGGCTCCAATTCCCATCCCAAGTTTAGTATCCCTTAGCAGAAGAGAGAATCCCAGATATAACAGGGAAGATTAACAGGCCGTTGCTTCCTCCACTTATCAAAAATAGCAGCTTCCCTAGTTCCACAATCTGAGATTCTCCAGAGGAGTAAAAACAATGTTTTTTAAATGGTCCAAATTCTAAGGGAGGAAAATGAATGAGTATGCGACGAGGGAGTGACTACTGTAAAGGGCCCGGGGGCTCTTCCAGGGAGATTAAACTACTTTCTAGTAACACATTTAGAAAAACAAATAGTAAGTTCCTGATCCTTCCCACACTGCAATCTGTGGGAGTTTTACCATTGCCATAAGTGGGAGTATGAACAAACTCAGAAGATAACCAGGGAAAGAACTGTAGGATTGATCTTAAGATGACAGAAGTTTGAGGGATGGGGATGAAGTCTCCTGAGAAGAAGGTGGTGTGTAACATCCCATAAATGCACAAGAATATATGTGAGAGTCCTCATCATAGACACTAGCAACAGGTACCTCCTTTAGTTCTGTCTTTAAAAGAACCAACCCTTCCCAGGGGGAAAGGGCCTTCAGTAAAGAGAACACTTTTCTTCTCTGAAAAAGGACATGCAGCCCATGCTGAAGGATGTGCAAGGGGAATGAAGTGAGATTCTTCCCTGATTGCTTCCCCTTACAATTCAGCAACTGAAGCAGGCAACACTAGACAGACACACAGACATTTGCCCCAGCAAAAAGCACATCTTTGTGAGCCCTGCTTAAGCACCAAGCCCATTACCAGTCAGGTGACACGGGCCGGGGTGAGTCTTTTATTGCAGTGTAGACATACCCTTAGGGTCATAATCTGTCACTAGAAGATATTATGCCCAACTCTCCCCTCGCTTACACTGGGGTAGGTCAGGAGTAATGTCACTGAAATCCATGGAGCTACAGTGACGTAAATTCAGAATAACAGAGCACAATCAGTACATATGAGTGGCCAGTATTACCAGTCAATTAGTATTTAATGAAAACGAAACTTGGTTAATTTGACCTTGGGTTTCTTTGTTTTTGACTTCATGAATTATTCACATTCTAGTGCTGGTTTTGTGAATGTATTCATTATTATTATTTATTTGTATGATCATAGCACATAGGCCCTATATGTGGAATTATTCTACATCTACCACAAATGAACACTTGGCATGCTATAGGTAAAGTATCCATTACTGATATTCGGTATTCAAGGTCAA
Organism: Emys orbicularis; assembly: GCF_028017835.1. Lineage (NCBI taxonomy): Eukaryota > Metazoa > Chordata > Testudines > Emydidae > Emys > Emys orbicularis. The sequence goes on from NC_088695.1 coordinate 36,082,918, forward strand.
AACTGGTCACCTGTTACATGGTTTAGATTCTGGTCCCTGACTGAGTAACTAACATTTTTCATAGAAGACTATGGAATAATGCCTTTCTAATAGAATTCTTTGTCAGTTTCAGTATTTATGTATATTTCTTGACTGCTTGGTGATCAAATATTCATGAATAATGAAAAGCAGTAGCAAATCAAATTTGAACCATGTGTTTAAAAAACCGTCTTCATCATTTGACCGGTTCTCTGGGATGCAGACCAAGGATATTAGTCTATTAGTCTAAATCATAAATTATGCAGAGAAAGTGAATAGAGAAGTGTTATTTACCCCTTCACATAACACACACAAACCAGGGGTCAACCCAATGAAATTAATAGGTAGCAGGTTTAACACAAATATAAGGAAATACTTTTTCATACAACACACAGTCAGCCTGTGGAACTTGTTGTCAGGGGATGTTGCAAAGGCAAACGTATAACTGGGTTAAAAAACGAAGTAGATAAGTTCATGGAGGGCAGGTCCATCAATGGCTATTAGGGGATGCAACCCCATGCTCTGGGTGTCCCTAAGCCTCTGACTGCTAGAAGTTGGGACTGGATGACAGGGGATGGATCACTTGATCAACTGCCCTGTTCTGTTCATTCCCTCTGAAGCACCTGGCACCAGTCACTATTGGAAGATACTGGGCTAGATGGCTGGACTCAGTATGGCCGTTCTCATGTACCACACAGGCATGTGTGCCAGAGATCTGACCCAAACCAGCAGCTAGGCTAGCAGAGAGCTAGAATCACTGGGATGCTGAAGAGGAGGCTCCTCACAACCTGTTCTCTCCTCTACAGCCATCAGTACTACTAACTAAATCCTCAGACTTTGAAGAGAGCCCCTTTAAATGAACAGCTCCCTTACCCCACAGAAAGAGGAGAAATCCAAAGGTGTGGGAGCTAATAGGATTACGGTGCTGGCTGTAACTTGCTGTGTAGAGTGTCTCTGCCAAGGACTCCTGAATATTATGTTATTTTGGCTGGAGGGCCATCTTCCCATCCACAGGGCCAGCAAAAGGCACAGAGTACAATGAGATTCAGCTGCTCCTTTCCTTACTTAACTCATACAAATCTGCTAGATTTCGCCATCCTCTAATGCAAATCAGGGGGTGGGCAGGGTTCTTTCTCCACTTGATGCAGCCTGTCCTACAGCTCAGTGAGAGGCTGACTGCATCCACTTTTGCATACCTTACCTGGGTTGCCTCCTCCTCACCACCCTCCGTGTCTTTGCTGAAGCTCACATTGGACCCCGATGGATGCTTGCTTCTATTGTTTGGCTTTCTGTGGACATGGACGTCAGAAGATTTTGGAGTGTCACTAGACCAGTCGTTCCTCTCCTGTTCATTGGCAATGTGGACCATATCCATCATGGGACCAGAGAGCAGAGCATCCCTCTCATGGGGCTAGAGAGAGCAAGGAGGTGAAGTGATGAGGCATTTATGGGATGGAATGGGAAATCCCCACTACTGATTTGCATGATGCCAGGCCTGTTCTACCCTGGGATGGATTTGGGTAGCGGGGGTGGGGCAGCCTCTGGCCTCTACTGAAGAGGACTGGACAGGATGCTTTTTGGAGGAGCTGGTCCTCCCCATTCCTTAATCATTCAAGCAATGACCCTCTGCTCCAGGAGCACAACACCTGCTTTTCTACACCACTGCAAGCCCTGCCAGATCATGAACTGAATCAAGTTGCCTGGCAGGTAGTGCTAAGGCTGCCAGCCACGCCAGGCTGAAAGCAAAGCATCACTTTGTTGATGACCTATTGCTCACCTCCTCATCCATCTCTGGGTGGCAGAAGGAGCGCGTGGAGAGTTCATCCGTCAGGTCTTCATGGCTATCGTGAGGGGCTTCCACCTTCCCACTGAAGAACAGAACAGTCTCTGGACTGGGATTTGGCCAGGATAGAATCCCCTGCTTGTCTACACAGCAAAGCACCTAAAACACCCCAAGACATCCCGCAACACCCCCAAAATACAAACACCCAATGAGTTAATGTTTAAAATATATATTCACAGAAACAAACAGCAGAAGGCTCGGGTGGGTTTTCAGATAAAAAGTTGGACAAAAGTCCCTTGTTAAGCAACCTCCTGTCTTGAGAGTGCATTCTGAAAGCACGCCCAGGTGTGCTGAGCACAACTTGGTTCCATCTGGATTAATGGTCACTTAATGCAGGTTTCATTTTAGGAAATATTAAAACAAAGCATGAAATCCATGTGCAGGAGGCAAGTAAAATAGGTACAATACAGACTGGTACACCAAGGCCCAGGGAGATCAAGAGTTTTTTTTAATGTCATTGGCAGAGCTAGGAATAGAACCAGAGAATGGCCAGGGTTTAAGCTACCAGACCACACTGAATGTCCTCTAAACCACTGTCTTTACTAGAAGTGTGCTCCTGGGAGGATAGGTGCCCATTTGGTTCAAAGACAGTTATAATCAGGCTAACGCCCGTGCTGTCGTAGGGGTGTAATTCATAGAGTGTAAAAAAGCGGAAAATGGATGAGAGCATAAAAATTGGATGGGAAGAGATGTCGAATCCCAGCGATAATAGAACATGGCGATATTCTAAACAAAAAGAGCTCTTAGCCATACACACAGCAGTTTCCATTGCTTCACACTGACTCTGCAGACATTCTAGGCTTCCGATTGAAAATCCTGGAATCTTATTATATAGATGTATAGCTCTTATATAGCGCTTTTCATCATTAGACATCAAAGCACTTTACAATAGAGGTTATAAAGCCCCTGCAAACCCAGAAGACTAGAAACCCCACAAGACCTTTACTCAGAACGCTGTGAATGGAGCACCTACAGCACTGTTTCTTAGGGGATTTTCACAGTGATTGAAGAGAGCAAGGTGTCCCGTTTAGGTGTCTTCCTTGTGATAACCTAGTGATACTCACAGTGACGGATCCCAGGCTGTGAAGTAAGCTGGAGGTGAAGCTGAGTGTTGGAGACTTGCCTTTTAAAACACACAGAAAGTGGCTCCAGATACAACGTATCATTTCCTGTCAGAGAAGCAGACCACAGGTGACAATTCGCTGGGGAGAGCCTGGGTGAGGAAGGGGGAGGAGGGGTGTGTGAAGTTAACAAACATGCTTATAGGTTTGAGTCAAAGAGACCCTGTGAAACAATCCATTGCCGGGGGACAGGACTTTAAGTGCGAGTAGGTTGAGGTTTTCGAGGGCAAGGGCACTCCCCCTGCTGAATGCAAACAGCAAGTATGTTCTTTGAACAGGGAGTCTGGTGGGGCCATCACAGTCTTTCCAGAAAACACAGGTGAGACTTTTGAAGAGGTTTCACCTCAGTTAACTTAGATTCCAAGAGGCAGCACCTTTTCCTAAACAATATGCTCAGATCCTTGGATGAAAGGATTTCAGTGCCCCACCACATGCCTATTAAACCCATTTCCAGATGGGACAACTGAGGTGCAATGACTTGCCCAGGGAGTCAGGAGTCTGGGTTCTATCTCCTGCTAGAACCATTACCTCCCCATCCAATTTAACTAAGGCCTGGTCTACACTCCCCCCCACTTCGGACTAAGGTAGGCAAATTCAGCTACGTTAATAACGTAGCTGAATTCGAAGTACCTTAGTCCGAACTTACCGCGGGTCCAGACGCTGCAGGCAGGCTCCCCCGTCGATGCCGCGTACTCCTCTCGCTGAGCTGGAGTACCGGCGTCGACGGCGAGCACTTCCGGGATCGATCCGGGATCGATTTATCGCGTCTAGACAAGACGCGATAAATCGATCCCAGAACACCGATTGCCTGACGTCGGATCCGGAGGTAAGTGTAGACGTACCCTAAAAATCAAATCTATGAACAACTGAAGGAAGATTTGCATGAGGGAAAATATTACAAACTAAACGTGCTGCTGTCACAGACAACCTTAGTCTCCCACAGGAGCACTATCCCAAACAGAGGCTGGATGACAGAAGGCTAACACATATGGGCTCATCTCTGTAAATCTGGGAACCAGTCCCAGCCTCAGAGCTGTGTGTTTCTTGTTCCCAGCTGAACTGGGTGTGCATTTTGATGTTGAGCTGCAAGCTTTATATGCATTTCTGGATTGCTACTACTTTGCATCACTTCTCCCGTGCTTGAACTCCTCCAGTGCTCAGATACTATGTTGATAGGGGCCATGTACAAACCTAGACAGATAAAATCTCACCATAGCTGTAGTCAGAAATGCAGAACAATATTTAATTTAAAACAAAAAGAAAAGGCCATGTTTAATCCAGACACTTTCTCACAGCCAAGGTCTTCGCACAGAAGCAGAAAAAGGGAACAGATCCATGCAGCCAGGGAGATGACCTCAAGTCACTACTTTTTAACTGCTCAAGCACTGAAATGCACAGCTCAGCTGAAGGATGAACTGGCATAGGGAGGTATGAAAATGTTCAGCGAGAGCGATATGAGTGGGACCTAGCAGTGGCAAGGGGAGAGACTGAGCCTGGTGACATCTGGGATTTTCTAATTAGCCTTGGGAATCCCTCTGCTTCCCCAGGGAAATGGAAATCCTAACGCCAGATTAGGCAAGACAGTAATCCTCCTGTTTGATCTGGGTGATATAATTTGCAGAGGGGCTGGATCCAGACAGTTCCTTTGAAAGTTTGCTTGCTCTGGTTTGGGAAGCGTTAGTAATGTACACAAGCTTATTAAGAATCTGGTGAAGCAGGATCAGGCTTTCATCCCAAATGACCCACTCTCCTCTCTTCATATTTCGCCTCTGCCAGGGCTCCAGTCTTGCTGCTACTTCCCATCTCCCTGTTCACTAGTTTTGATTGGATGAGGGTTGTTTGTTTTTTAAGATAAGCTAAATTCTGCCCCAGCCTCCTGCTATGTACGCATATTTCTTGACCAGTTATTCCACCTGTGGAGTAACAGCGACCAGGACTTGAAACAGAAGCTTTCTCCAAGACAGGAAAGCTTGGTTTCAAAACCTCAGCAAAATTCTAATTCAAGGCAACATGAAGGGTACAAGCTGGACCACCTGTCACATTTAGCTCAACCCTGGCCTGTAGAGCAATTTCTACATGAGAAGGTGTGTGGGAAAGACACCCAACCTGCAAGCAGAGCAAAATAAAGCAGCAAATAAAGAATGCCAGCAGGCCTCTGTCACCAGCAGTGAAGGTTTAGGGACTAGCAGGAGAACACAGAGGGAGAAAGGGAAGGATCTTATCGAGCTCGCAGTGAAGTAGAAAGAGAATGGAAGACTTGTAAAAAATAGTAACAACAGTACCTGAGAAGATACCATCTCTGTGTAGCTGCTGAGTGTGTCCTCTGAAAACTTAGCCAGCTGTAGCAAGAGAAGAGACCAGTTACTATCAGTGTGCTCAGAAATGGTACATGAGACGCATCCCTCTCTGAATAAAAACAACGAGGAGTACGGTGGCACCTTAAAGACTAACAGATTTATTTGGGCATAAGCTTTCATGGGTAAAAAAACCCACTTCTTCAGATGCATGGAGTGAAAATTACAGATACAGGCATAAATATATATTGGCACATGAAGAGAAGGGAGTTATCTTACAAGTGGAGAACCAGAGAACCTCTCTGATAGTGTTCCTTCTGGAAGATGAAGGGAGGGGCCCTACTCTCTACTGCCATACCAGAAGAGACCAATGGTCCATCAAATCCAGTAATCTGTCCTCCAGTAGTCCATGTTATTATTTATCTGTTAAGCATAAGCACCATGCTTGGTGCTGTACAGGACATGGATGAATACATGGTCCTTGCCCCGAAAAGCTTACAGACTAAAGAGACAGATTAGACCAGTTAGATGCACCAGGAGGCAGCTCTTTCTTAGGCTGGTATTTTGAGGCAGAAGGAGGCAGTGTTTGACCTGATCTGGACTGGGTGAAAGCAGGGATCTTTAAGAAGGGATTTCAAAGGTGGGCAGCTGTAACATCAGGGACACAGAGGAAGGAGGCAGAATGAAAGGGGCTATAGGATAGGAAATGAAATCAGAGATGTAGGCGGGGTGGAATCATGCAGAGCTTGGAAGGGGAGGGAAAATTATAGATGATGATTTAACAACTCAATGTCTTGCATCCAATGAGGGGGATTCTCATCTTGACCGAAAGAGGAACTCACAAAACTAAAAAAAATAGTGGTTGCAAGTGTAAATAGAATAAAGTCTCCATCAGTAATACTTCCACTTGGGCCAATTTCACAAACTTAAACAACACACATGAGCCAAACAGCTGGGAGAAAATTTACATAGAGAAATGTGAGTGATCATTGGGAAGTGTTTAAGAACATTTTAATAAATACCCAAAAGGCCACAATCAAGAAACAAAGGTACACTGGTTAGAAAACCAGCCTAGCTTAGAAGAGAAGTGAAAGCAACAATAAAAAATAAAAACAATACATAACAGATGGAAAAAAGAGGAAACTGACAGCAATGAATAAAACTTAGAAGCTAGAAAAAGTTGATAAGGAAATGTAAAGGACACATGAAGAAATCTATAGCCAACAGAGTTACAGACAACAAGGAAGCGGGTTTGGGGTTTTTTTGAGGTAAGCATATCAAGAACAAAAGGAACCATGACAATGGGAATGGTAGAATTGTCAACAATAATGAAGATAAAGAAGAAGTGTTCAATAAATATTTCTGTTCTGTATTTGGGAACAAGACAGATGATGTATTCATATCATGTGATAATGATGAAATGCTTTCCATTCCAACATTAACTAAAGAGGATGTTAAACAGCAGCTATCAAAGCCTGATATCTTTTAATCAGCAGTTCCAGATAACTTGCAGCCAAGAATTTTAAAAGAGCTGTCCAAGGAACTCTCTGGACCACTAATGTTGATTTTCACTAAGTCTTGGAACACAGGGGAAATTCCAGAACTAGAAGGCTAATGTTGTGCCAATACACCTCTACTCCGATATAACAAGACCCAATAGAACACGAATTCGGATATAACACGGTAAAGCAGTGCTCTGGGGGGGGCGGGGCTGCGCACTCCGGTGGATCAAAGCAAGTTCGGTATAACGCGGTTTCACCTATAACACAGTAAGATTGTTTGGCTCCCAAGGACAGCATTATATCGGGGTAGAGGTGTATTTAAAAACGGTAAATGGGGATGACCCAAGTAATAATAGGCCTCTCAGCCTGACTTCAATCTTGAGCAAAATAATGGAAAGGCTGTTTCACAGGGTAAATGAAGTAGGTCCAGCACCCCTCTGCCAGAGCAGGTGCTCTCATTTGGCCAATTAAGAGGGTGGCGGCAGCACCTGGGGGCTATAAAGGACCAGGGGAGAGAGACATGGAGAGTCAGGGGAATCTGAGAGCACAGACCAGTGGAGCAAAGGAAAAGGGCAGGAGGTGAGAGCTGCCAGAGCCAAAAAACTAACTGTGGTTCCTGAGAGAAGGCTGAAGGCAGGAGAGCAGCAGCAGGAGTTGCTTGATGTCTATCAGAGAGACAGAGCCAAGTGCTGGGGAGGGCTGCAGGCAGGAAAGCAGAAGAGGAGCTTACTTGATGACATCTCCAGGGCTGGACTCAGAGGAACCATGAGAGGGCCAGAGGGAGAGAGGGATGTTCCCCTGATAACGATGATCTCCCAGCAGAGAGACTGTGGGAGTTCCCACTGGGAAGAGTGGGGTTTTAAGGACTATATACAATGGATGTTGGAAATGGACTGTTTGTTGGGAAGCAATTAACTGTGTTTTGGTAATAAACTGGCTCCAAGGAGGGGCATTATTTAAGCAAAAGAGCCTGAAGTGGATTTACTGGAGACTCTGAAAAGGGAAATTGAGGCAGGGTGCCTGTCATGCCGCAGGAGGCTGCTCCAGGCGGGCCATTCTGTGACAGGGTGTTATAGGACTGGATTAATAAAGAATTATGAGGGTAATACAATTAATGCTATCAACAAGGGTTTATGGAAAACAGACCCTGTCTAACTTGATATAATTTTTTGACGAGATTACAAGTTTGGTTGCTAAATATAATAGTATTGATTTAATATATTTAGACTTCTGTAAGGCATCTGACTTGGTACAGCACAACATTTTTATTAAGGAACTAGAACCAATACGGGCACACATTAAATGGATTAAAAACTGTCCAACTGAAAGGTCTCAAAATGTAACTGTAACCAGGGAATTATCATTGAGTGGGTATTTCCAGTGGGGTCCCACAGGGATTGGTTCTTGGCCCTATGCTATTTAATATTTTTATCAATGACCTGGAAGTAAATGAAGTAATTAGTGATAAAGTTGGTCAATGACACAAAGATTGGGGAGTGCTAAATAATGAAGAGGACAGATCACTGATACAGAGCACTCTGGATCACTTGGAAAACTGAGCACAAGCAAACAATATGCATCCCTATATGACCAAATGTAAAATCATACATCTAGGAACAAAGAACACAGGCCATACTTACAGGCTGGGGGACTCTAGCCTGAGAAGCAGTGACTCTGAAAAAGACTTGGACGTCATGCTGGACAACCAGCTGAACATGAGCTCCCAGTGTGACGCTGTAGCCAAAAGGGCCAATGCAATCCTTGAATGCATAAACAGGGAAAACGGAGTAGGAGCAGAGAGGTTATATTACCCTGTATTTGGTTCTGGTGCAACCGCTGCTGGAATATTGTCTCCAAATCTGGTGTCAACAATTCAAGAAGGATGTTAAAAGTTGGAGAGGGTTTAGAGAAGAACCAAGAAAACAGCCCTTATAGTTAAAGACTCAAGAAACTGTATTTAGCTTATCAAAGAGGAGTAACTTGATCACAGTCTATAAGTACCTACATGTGGAACAGAAATTTGAATGTTCCATTTAGCAAAGGTGTAACAAGATCCAATCGCCCAAAGGTGAAGCTAGGCAAATCTGAACTAGAAATAAGACACCTTTTAAAAAAAAACAAAAAAAAACAAAAAAACACTGAGGGTAAATAACTATTGGAACAACATGCCAAAATTTCTGGTGGTTCTCCACTAGCATTTTTTAAATTACCTTTTAGAAAAACATCCACATGTATGTTCTACTTCAACCACATCTATGTGACTTGAAGCCAGAATTAATAAAGGAAAATCCTATGTCCTGTCTTATGCAGGAGGTCATATTAGAAGATGACCACAATGGTCCCTTCTGGTCTTAACATCTATTAGCTTGAACTTGATGGGAAGGGGAAAGAAAACAGAGTTACATGGTCCAGCTGACAGAGAGGAAGAGGGTCTTAACTGCTTTATTCTGAACGGAGTAGAGGGAAGAAAGGTAGGAATGGCGAGGCCAAAGAAGAGGCTGCCCTAGTCAAGACCAGAGTGACGAAGACCTGAACAAGCTTTGTGACTGTAGGGACATGGAGGAAGGATCATATTTGAGATGTCATGGAGAAAGAACTGGCAGGATTTGGTGAACTGGGAAGAAGAGACAGGAGACAGAAAAGGACACACCCAAGGCATGAGCTTGGGTGATAGGATGGAGGTGCCAACAGCAATGAAGAAGGGAAGACAAGGAGCTCCTATTTCACCGTGCCAAAGAACCAAGGACAGAAGCTGAGTGATGCTGACAGTGAGCACGCAGAGGGGAAACCACTAAAAGGAGATGGTGAGGGAGCATTTGGATGCAACGGATGCAGTATCTGCCTCATTCTACGCCAGCACAGGATACAGGTGACTTCCACTGACTTCAGTGTAAGTTCTGCATATCCTGTAGGGAGAAGACTAGGCACCAGGAGAGTATGGAGACATTGAGTCCCAGGGAGGACAAGGAGGTAGTCTGAGCAATTGTGCCAAAGGCAGAAACTTCATAACAGATGTTTGAGAAGCAGATAAGCACACCATAGTGAACCTGGCTAAAACCACATCGGGAGCAGGTGGGTGGGGAGGTTTCCAACATCCATTGAATGATCAGCTTATATCTCAGAAAGCTCAGGATCAGAACCCCACCAGCCTCTCCAAGAAAAAATGCTAACCCCTATCTGCCCTTATGGGAAATAATCCTCACCTCCTTAGTCCCTATTCCACTGCAGGAAGCATCCCTGTAATCCAACCCCCAGCAGTTCAAGTGGCAGCTCCCAGACCCCATGGGGAATAACAGCAGTTAAAAGAGGACATCATAACACCCAGCCACTCACATTCACTAAAGGTTCCTTTGTTCTGGCTATTGCATCTCATTTGTCTCAGTTTAGACTCCCACTATAGGGTACAATTGTCCATCAGTTGGCCCACAGATCCTGTCTTAAATGGATCTATTTGACTGTGGAATAAACTCCAAGAGAAGAGCTTGAGCCACCTGAAACTGGGCTGGAGAGAGAACTGGGAACATACTGTTGGGAACAATGCTATTGCTCCCCAGGGAGATGGGCTAGACATGACCCAACAGAGGTCACCCAACTGTAATTTTTAAGATTCTGTGGATTCACCTGATTAACAGACTGCCCCCTGTGTTCCTCTCACAGAGTCCATCACCTTCTCTGCCCCTCCCTCCGCACACAATGACCTGACATGGGAAATACCTACCAGCGAGGTGGACGAGGCCATGCTCATCTGGGCCAGGACTTTGGCTTCTCCACAAGCTGTAGCAAGAACCCACAGGACAGGAAAGAGCAGTGGAAGGATGGGCAGCACGCCATTCACCTGAAAAACCACCATAGGTCACCAACTAGAGTCGGCACAGCGATGAAGCTAGAACGGAGGCCAGTCACATGACTTCCTCTTCACCACAGCACAGGGACAGACATGGGGCAATGTCAGGAGCAAAGGATGCAGTTTGCAAAGACCGAAAGTAGTGCAACACACTGAGGAGCCCTGAGGGAAAGACACCCACAATCTATGGGGATTTGCCATAAAAGAGGCAGTCAGCAGTTCACCCCCACTTGCAGTCAGTTTTCACAATGGATTTGGCATTAAACCTTAATATTAAAAAGAAAAAATCCAGGGCAAATAGATTAAACCCCATCGTGATGGGAACACTAGGGATACAGCTGCTGTTCTGCTTACTGTTCAACTGAGTGCTTCACCTGACCTCAGCATGCACAGGGAGAGAAGCAACTCTGAGAAGGCGTGGGAGGTTTGTGTTAAAAGGAAATTAGCTGCAGTGTACACGTTGGTTAGGAGGGAATGGGGTGGGCACAAGAGACTCCTTTACCTGCAGCTGAAGAAGAGTGTACCGCCAGGAAGCAATTCCAGGAGCCGAGAAAATGAAGCGCACAGCATTGGTGATCAGGAAGCCAGCCTGTTAGTTAAACAGAGGAAATACCCTCAGCAAGCCACCAGTTGGAATGAGAGAGTCTCCACTCCCCTTAACACTGCAAGCCCTGGAAAATCCTGGAGGTCAAAGCTGGTTTGTTACTGCATTACCAAACCTCCCCGCCCCAACCTCCTCCATCTCATTGCTACACCTACATACTGACTGTTCAGCACCTTCTCTGCACTTCTCTGAGCTACCCAAACTGAATATAGGGTTAGTGACTAGCTGGAACTTCCCATGAAAGCCCACAGGTTCTTAACTTCTACTGGGATGGTCCTGGCCTGGCAACTTTGGAACAAGATTGGTCATCAACAGCAGTGGCTTGAAAGTCAGACCTACCAATACAATAGGGACGGCATACTTCAGCATCACTGACTGCACTGTGAACCTCTCGTTATCCAGAGCTGTCACGGGACGTGACAAAGCCATGTCCAGACACCACCTGAAACATCAAGACCAGTTAGGAGCCCCAGCCCATGCTACAGCAGCCAACAGTCCCAAGGCCCTAACATTGCATCTTCCTCCACTATAACCTTTTTAGTTTATCTTGATCAGAATAGCTTCATGATGGGAAGCTGATCACTGTTTCAGAGACCCAAAGCCAGGCATTCCATACTATTAGCTTTGTACTTGACACTGGAGTAAATATAATGAACTCCCCTTGACTCCTCAGCTGGTTGACCGCAGCTCTCAAACCCCAATTTGCATGTCTGGTCAGAGAACATTCAGATACCTACATCTCTAGCTGACCAGAAGGGTCACTGATGTTACTGATTAAATCTCAAGGAGAAATGGCACTTGCAGAAAATCCCACCCACTCATAGCGAAAAGATCAATAGTCATATGAAAGAGAATATTTCCCACTCAGTTTCTAAAAATGGGCTTTGCCCCCCTGCTGAACCAGATCAAGTAACAATGAAATACCTGCCTCGTGCTATCTGCAGCCCTCTCACTCTTCCTTTCTTTGCTCATCCAAGAATTAGCATTTTACTTAAAATTACACCACCCTAAAACGGAGAGCAACTATCCCTGCAAGTTAGTATTCTCTGCAGATCCAAACTTCTGTGCCCATAATTCAGAGATGATGCCTCTGGTTAGAGAGTTGACAGCTAGCCTTGTCCTTGGTCTCTGAGTTGCAAACACATATTTAAAAAATAAAAAGGAAACTCAGATCCCTATAAAAATGGGGCCAAGTGAAGGGCTTGCTATCAAATGCAGAAATTCTCTGATCTCCTTGCCACCACCACAAATCAGTTTGCAGGTGAGGTGCTAAACCAGCAGTTTGGAGAATATGGCTTTCTGCATCCATCTGACCTAGCAGCTGCTGAGAACCAGTGAAGGAGTCCAGTGAGAGTCTTATAACTCTAGTATTCCCAGATAATGGATAAGAGGTAATATCATCTATCTGAAGCCCCCTATACTGGACTGGCAAAACTCCACCCCTTCTGATATAAGGCTGCAACAAGAACCAAGCCAGCCTGTACAAGCATGAAAAGCAGTATTTAGCACACCTGACATTGTCAATCACTGGGGTCTTTAGGACACGAAAGAGACGATACAGCTGAGGATTCTGAGGTCCCTTCTTCACTTCACCCCTCGGGGAAGGTGGAGGAGAGAAAGGGGGGAACAAGTCTCCTGGCTCCAGAACAATGTGTTCATCATCCTGTTATCAAATTGAAGAAGAAAAGACAGGCAGAAGATCCAAAGGCTGCACAATCAGACAACTCAATGGAAACCTCCTGAAAGGCATTGGTGTTTTAGTACCACAGAAATCTGTTCAACACAGGACACATGTTTCCTACACCACTTAAACTATCAATGCTTTAAAATTCATTTGCAAAGTTGCTGAACTGAATGTGAAGTAGAATGCAACACCTATTGCATAATGCAACACTTACTCCCCAGCATAACTGTAGCATGTATGCACATTTCACAGGAAAGCATCTACACTATGGTGCTAGTGACATAACTAAGGCGCCACAGCTGTGCGATTGTAGCACCCACAGCGTAGACGTGACCTTAGACAACGAAGAGCATCAAAAGTAACTTTAAAAGCTGAATTTTCCCATGTCTTTCTTGCACAACACATTTCCTCCCACCCCCATGTCTAGTACAAAATATGAAATCCTGCCCACTTGCACCTATTAAAGATCCCTACATGCTTTTGTAAGAGAGGCATGTTATTTCTGATGCCCTGGCCAAATTGTAGTTTTGGTAATTTCGTTCCACTTCTCTAAATTAACTATAATAATTGTCCATGTGTGGCTTGTGAATGTGGCACTCTTTTTCATTTCTTGTCCGAAACTGGTGTTGCTGTGTTGTGAACAGCTGCTGCATTCCAGCCCAGAAGTAGTTGCATTACAAGCAGAGAAATGATCCATGTAATTCCTTTATCTGCCTCACAGGAATTTGTAAGGCTTAACTTTTAACATTTGTAAAACAACGTGAGCTCCTTGGCTAAGAGCTTCTGAAGAGCATAAAGTATTACTATTATCTTCATCTCTTTGCCCCGGCATCTTTACATTTTTCTAATCTAAGTGCTCTCTTTGTTCTGTCAAGTGCTCCTGTTTGTACCACCAACTCTGTACATTCGCTAAACAAATCATCCCACAAGTTTCCATTCTATGAGAGCTGCTTTCAGAGCCAGGAGGAAAGCCAGGCCCTGCTGCTTGTTTTGCTACATTGTAAAGGGCAAGCTTCAATATCCAAACACCATGAAGGAAGGGTTTTCTGAAACAGCAGGCTGTTCATAGTTTGTTCCCAAATAAGAGCTGATCAGTGGATAATTATACCACACATGAGCTAAGATGTTGTCCAGGTAACATTCCCACCAGTATTGGCCCCTCCCCATCTTCCAAGATTCCCTGAAATTATTCTGCAATCTGATGGAGATATGCATAGACTCACAGACTTCAAGGTCAGAAGGGACCGTCATGATCAAGCATGATTTTCTAACAGATAAGTCTAGATCAGAGACCACTTGCTGTCCTGCAGTGAGAACCTAAACATTTTCTCCTGATCTTTCTCAGTCAATTTCTTCCTTAGCTTGTAGTTCCAGCCCTCTTAGGCAGTTCATCCACTTTCCCCCCATGTATTCTGTACAACAACCTTACATTATCAGAGAGCAGAAAGGGGAAGGTGAGAGCAGATAAGCCTTTATTTCTCCATATGAAATGCAGGGTACAGTCCCCTTCTTTTATCAGAAAGGCATATTCTACACTAGAGTTCCATACGGAAATACCGTGTTCATGTTGCGAGTTCTGTCTGCAAAGTGAGTGCAATGAATTCACAGCAAGGAGCAGAGAGGAGTATTTTGCACACAGGTTCATTTAAGATCTTTAGTGACAGTGACTTTCTGCCTAAAACCCATCTTCTGGCACAAAAGCAACACCCACGGTTTCAAAATGGGAAGGTGTCCTATTGAATTATCTAGTCAGATGGTTTAATACAGTTATTATCAGAAGCACAATACACTCCTTTTCTGTCCTGTGGGAGATAAGTAACATTATGCTTTGGCATCATTTCTGTGACTAAGTTGTTGGGGTTTGGGGGTTGGCGGGAGAGCTGTTTATATAAAGCACTTTTAGCTGCACAAATGAAGTGCAAGGTGAAGCTCTTGAGTGTTCCAAAGGTAGGAAGAGATCAAACACACAATGAGAATACTGTGTTCTCTAGGAATTGGTCACCAACAAGATCATCCTGGGAAACAATCTTTCATCATGGCACAGAAAGGAGACAAGTGAGTTACCTTAATCCCTCTCAGAGAAGCAAAAGACTCCTGCCCCGGTCTCAGAGCAATAACGTCTCCCTCTACTAACAGGCTGACGGGTAGGTTTACGAGATGACCATCCCTGTAGGCCCAGTGGAGGGACCAGGATGGGGCAAAAGGCATGTGAAGGTCGGGGTACATGGAGTCTGGCCACTTCGGCTCTTTGCCATCTTCTAGGGTATCTGAAAGCACAGAGAACAGGAAAGAATGAGGAAGAGCCCCGCTGGAGAAGGGCTGGTGAGCCCGTAAGTATTTACCTTCCACAGAATGATCCCTCCAATGCTAATCCCACACAGTCCTTATGATCTCCTGCCATTTCCTTTATTCCCCCATGGGGGAGGGAAGGTCCCTCATATTTCCCCATCCTGTACAGACAGCTACCAATAGCCAATTTGCAACATACACCAAACACCAGGTAATGCTGAGATGAACCTATGCAAGACAAAGGCCAAGAGAATGTCCCAAAGGGCCCCAGGCTGAAAATAATTACTCCACCTTCTGCCAGGCAGAGGCTCCACCCAGGCTTGCTGCCCAAACTGGGAGGGTGCTCACTCACAGCTGTTCCCACACACACGTCTCTTGCTGAAAGGGTGCTGCTGTCCCTACGTTCTCCTCTCTTATTGCTTGCTGGAAGGCAGATATTTTTATGAGATGCTCAGAGTCTGACTTACTCCAGCACACAGACATAATGGCCATTTGCCTTACCAGGTTAAGGTACAAAGCATTTGACATTATCGCAGCTCAGCATATCACATCTAAAGAGGGTGGTGCAGAAAGCATGGCTCTCAACAGCCTGCCTCTGTATGAGATGGAGCAAGACAGGTAATCTAAATACAAGTAATGGAGACACTGAGGTTTGGAGAGAAATCCAACAGAGGGGGAAGCTGTGAGTGCATGCATGACAACCCAAATGGGAGAGGGCACATAGAGACCTCACCGTTTATCTTGTCGATGATGGTCCGGAGCCTCCTTTCAACCTCTCTGCGCTTCAGCCTCTCTTGTCGTCCAATCAAGAAGAGGTTCAGGAGGAGGAGGAGGAGGAGTGCCAGGGCATTCACAATCTCAGCACCTTGGCTTTGTAAGGCAACAGGAAATAACCAAGAAGCAGAAGAGGCATGTGAGTAAAGGAGCAGAATATGCTCCCCCGCGCACAGATATAGATGCTCACCTACCTGCCCCTTTATTCTTTCATCCCACTGACTCAAGTATTAACATTATTCATAAAGAAAAGCAAAGGCATTAAGCCCATGCTTGGTCTTTAGAACAATTCCACTGGAGAAGTTCGACAAGATCTGCTTTGATCCAGAGATACCCTTATAAAATACAGCCAGGGAATGATGAGGTCCAAGTGGCAGCTCTCTGCACTCTTCCATGAGGCACCCAAACCCCCAGTTCAGTTTCAGGATTATCCCTCTCTATTCCCACACCCCAGGACATCAGGGGGTCTGGTACCACTCTACAAAAAGGAGCTTGTACAGTTCCCGAAGGGAGGCAACCTCATTCTCTCCATCAGATCCATTATGGGATTGTTGAGAAGCGGCATCAATGAGCTCCCAAAACGAGTCTTTGTCAGAGACTGGGGGAAGGAGCTGATGGGGACACGATCTGGCCATGAATGAGCCCAGTGATTAAAAAGAATTAGCGACCACAATGCTAAGACAGCCATATGCACTACAGATACAGTATAAAACTACCCCCACTCCCCTTCAAATAGCAAAGGATGCTTTGCTCACCTCCCGTGTGGCTGGCTCCCATAGCAGCACAACAGCAGCAGCACTGCCAGCAGCATCAGAGATGCACCCGGCCAATGGAAACAGGAGCAACGGTTACCATGGTACAGGAAACTGCTCCTCCACACCTCCTACAAAGCAAGAGTAGCAGAGACTCAGTGTCAGCTAAACACAGATCTAGTCCTTTAAGAAGCATAACATAATGGGGGGAAGGTAGAAGTTCACAAAACCACTGGGGAGCGAACATCGTTTGCAAAAACCCTCAAAACAGTCAGGAGCTTCCCACATCAGTGTTTATCTGAGTGCTAACACACTAGCAGTGGATCAGATGACTGGCTTGGGTGAATGCTCGCTGCCTTGCAATGCCCTGGCACAATACAAAGGCGGCTGTGCCAGGATGTCTCATTGTCACTGATCCAGAGGGGAGAACAGACATTTTAAAAATGGAATTACTACAAATAAGACTCTAGAGCTTTGTATTTAAACGTACAGGACACCCCAACAGTAGCTGAAGCCTCAGGAGAGTGTGTTAAGCCTCATAGCCCCATCTGCTCTAAACAACTCCCTATGTGCACTGAGAGAGACAACTTTGGAGCCTCTCTCTACAGAGATCATATGTCAAATACAGGTAAACCCCAAATTTACAAAGCTCTTAGGGGCACAGGGAGAAGGAAAAGGCAGCACACATTCACCTTCCTAATGCTGGAAGGGGCGGGAGGCTGACTAGGTAGGAGTTTCAGCTTTTGCTGCTCCGAAGAATCTCTGGGTTGAAGTTAAGCTCCTAAATTCCACAACTGCACAGCTGCAAAGGAGCTATAACCTTGAATAGCTCCTAGCATTAGCCCCAAGGAACTTAGAAGCTCCACAAAAGCAGACCCTAACGTAATTGACCTTCAATTAACTCAGAGTTTTAGCTTAACAAGGGTTCGGAAAGCTTGGGGATGCACCATAGGTCCTTTGTGCGATCCATACGGGGAACTGGTCTAATTCCCAATTTCCAAACTTTAGGGTTTTGAGAGACCGATAGGGAAGGTCAGAACCTACTGTGGGCTTTTTTTTTTTTTTTTTTTTTTGCGCCTCACCTTCCATGAAATCACCTTCTTCCTTTCCTTCTGATGCCCCTCCAGCAGTGCTGACAGCTGGTCTCTCAGGATAGTGAGGGCCTTCTTTGTGGTCAGGCCCAAACTTGAGGTCATCTCATCCTGGAGAGCAGAAAACAGTCTGTTTAGTGCTTCACCATCATATTTCTTGGCTTTTTCCTGCTGGCCAACCACTACGTCCCCAAATGCCTTGGAATCATCTGCAATGTTCTCACCCTCCCATGAACTTTAGACTGGCCTGCTGGAATAAAAAGCCAAGATGATCGCAGGCAAGAAACACATTGGTGAACACGCCAGCTAAATGCTCCATCACAGCAGGAGAACTGAGAGACGAGGTCCAGAAGACAAGAGTGTCTCTGGCTGGCAGAGACTAGGAATGCTACAAAGGGAGCATGCTCGACTCCCAGAAGCGAGGGAGGTTTAAACTGATATCACTGTTAGGGATCCCAGGTGATTTGCCAAGAGCAGGTTATGAATTGATCTCCTAGCTGGAGCCCTTCAGGTCACCACTCCATTCTAGATCAGGTGCAAGTGTCCAGCTCTATCTATTGAGTCCCAAATTTGAGACAAAAGCTAAAAACAAGCAGCACAAGATAGACAGTTAGGCTGAAATTTTAATGATGCAGGATACATTGCTTTTCTTTTAAGGTTTCATTTTTTAAATTTTTTAACAAGTTTACAAATCCTTGCCATATAAATATCAGGAACAAAACAATCACTACAACAGTTAGCTTTTGTTTAGAGACATTATAAAGGAATATAGTCATCAGATCTTTCTATTTAATATGTTACCATATTACAGAGTGAGCATCATTACAAGGCCTATAATATGTTGCTTCTAGTGATTTTATTAAATTATGTAAGTTAAATCTCTATATACACATATTTAACAGACCAGCACTATCAAATGTTAATATTTTAAAAAAAAAAAAAAAAAGTATGCTGGGGTTGTTTGTTTTTTTTTTTTTTTTTTTTTTTTTTTTTTTTACAGGTGAACGTACTTTGAGCATTGAATAAAAGGTAACCAAATATCTAAGTATCTACCTGCCCTCTTTCTATTTTACTGGGTACATAATTGATATGTTAATTTTTCCATAATCTCCCTTTAAAAAAAAAAAAATCATTCCTCGATGGTTGGGCTATTTTTCTTTTTCCAGTGATCATTTGGTAATACAAATTTGTGATATTCGGTTACGGATTGCATCCCAATACTCTCTAACGACTGGATATGTCCACCATACATGCATAAAATCTCCTCTTTCACCACTATTTCTCCCACATTTACCCCCATTCTCTGTGTGTGTGTATATATATATACACACACACACACACACACACACACACATATATATATAAAAAACCTGAATGGTGAAAGGTACCTTTGAAACAGTATCTTAAAAATTTTTTATTTTATTGTGCTACAGATTGAGGTTGCTGGTCCTTTTTTCTAGATCAAACCAGATTCTTCTAGGGTGATTGGTCTATCCACCTCCTTTTCCCAGAGTGTTATACATAGACACTTTTTTGTTAGAAAAGCTGTCTGCAAAGATCGATATAAATTAGTTATAATTTTTGTTTCCTAATTGATCAGATGCCATCTCTTCTATTAAAATTAGCTTTCTGTATAACAGGTTTCTTAGAAAGTTGAGAAACATAATGCCTCACTTGAAAGTACTGGTACAAGGGGAGAGTGGGCCAGTTAAAGTTAATTTTGATCTCTAAATAAGTTAGAAATGTTTTGGGTTTTTTTTTTACTGAATAGCTGGCCCACCATGTGTATTCCATGGCTCTCCCAATCTTCGAAGCTCTCTTGTTCACAATTTGGGTTAAGATCTGGATTATTTGTAATGGGTGTGATTGGCAAGGGAAAGGAACTTATCTTATGTGTAGTTATATCCTAAACACAGAGTAGCCTTTGCTAAAGGATGTGCGTAAATTTCTGGAGGATGAGATTTTTTTTTTTTAATTAATCCATGGTAGTTTAGCAACATTCTTACTGCCACAATTATTTTGTTTAATAAATACCCCATGTTTGGCTGGGTTAGAGCACCCCAAATTCACTACTACTTTGAGCTGGCTGGCTAAGTACACCTCTACCCCGATATAACGCGACCCGATATAACACGAATTCGGACATAACGCGGGGGCTGTGCACTCCGGCGGATCAAAGCAAGTTCGATATAACGCAGTTTCACCTATAACACGGTAAGATTTTTTGGCTCCCGAGGACAGCGTTCTATTGAGGTAGAGGTGTAGTATCACAGAATATTTGGAACAGCTAATCCATCCTGTTTAATGGGCCTGTATAGAGTATCTGCACTCACTCTTGGTCTTTCCTTATTCCATAAAAATGTTGACATCCTCTATATTCCTCGTAGGGTTTTATCTGGGATAATCCCAGAAAAATCTGGAAACAAGAAAGATATCCTTGGCAGAATGCTCATTTTGGCTGCAACTATACTTCCCCATCAAGAAATTAAATACTTCCCTCAGCACCCCAGATCTTTGTTCATTTCCTGAAGTAGTGGGTTGACACTAAATCATGAAGCTCTCCTATGTTGTTTGAGATTTGAATTCCTAGGTATCTTATAGAATTTGTTGCCCGTTTGTACCCAAATGTTTTCTGGAGGAGAGACTTTTCAGATTCTGGAATTTCAGTATTTGGCATAATTTACTTTAAATCCAGACACTTTCCCAAAGTTCTAGATTTCTTCAGAAACTAATTTGAGAGAAATATTGGTTTAGATAAAAATAATATTGCATCATCTGCATATGACACTATTTTCTGATGTGACCCTGCAAGTTTTATTCCTGTGATGGATTCATTGTTCCTTATCCTCTGTATTAAAGGTTCCATGTCCAGTGCGATAAATGAAGGAGACAATGGACATCCCTGCCTAGTCCCTCTGTGTAATTCAAACAAACACCATGAACTCAAACGGCTGCTTCTGGGCTGGTGTAAAAAGCAGTTATCCATTTAGGGAACTGGGGGACAAAGTCCACATAGGGCAGGGCTTGAAACAGAAAGTCCCACTATTCTATCTCCTTTCTCTGCGTCTAGTGACAATAAAAGAAACAGATTTTTTTTATTTGGTATTGCGGATGATTCTAAGTCCTCTCTTAATACTGTCTGAGATTTGTCTATCCTTAATGAATTCAGTTTGATCTGGGTTTATATAAGCTGAGAGCATAGACTGCAATCGGCTAGCTCGTATTTTTGCTAGAATCTTTATGCCATGATTTAACAGTGATATGGGCCTATAGGAAATGCATATGGTGAGATCTTTTCCATCTTTAGGGAGAATAACCACAATAGCTTTTTTTCATAGGTTGCAGAAGTTCCTCCCCTAACAGAATAGTGTTGAAGGTAGCTCTCAAGCGACCCACTAATACCTCCTTAAATACCTTGTAAAATTCAGCTGGAAAGCCAGCAGGTCCTGGAGTTTTACCACTTTCCATACTTGCTATTGCCACTAGGATTTCTTCTTCTGTTATTTCTTTATCTAAAGAGTCTTAAAAATTTTGCTTATCTTTGGAAAGTCTGTTAATTAAAAAAAAAATCTAGAAGTAACTTCAGAATTTGGAGTATCTGAGGTAGAGAGATTTTTATAAGCAGCAGCAAAAGTAGCACATTTCATTAGGGTGCGTAACTATCTTTTTGCTGATTGTTCTAACTGGTGGAATAATACATTGCTCTTGAATCCCTTTAAGCTATCACTTTTATTTCCTTTTTCAGAAAACTTCTGCTTTGTATACTAAGGGCTTTTTCAGTGGCATCTGTCACCAACATATTCAATTTTCCCTGTATATTTAGTTAATTGTTATAGATGTTTTTGAACCTGTGTTTTTATGCATGTCTTGCAACCTTTTTATCTTCTGCTGTAGTTCTATTTTTTCTTGAGCCCTTTCTTTTTTCAGGTGAGAGGCTCTGCTTATCAACTGACCCCTAAATAGTGCTTTACCCACCTCCTAGAGAAAGCCTCTCTTTATGTTGTCAATATCATTTATCTGAAAGTACTGAACAATGTCCTTTTTAATTTCTGCAACCCAATATTTTTCTTGGAGAAAAAGGCAGCTCACTTCCCCACCCCACCCCTCAAAAAAGTGATCACTGGGACCCATCCCAGCTATCAAGTATCACTTTACTGTTGCATGATCTGACCATGTAATGTTGCCAATTTCTACAGATTGTGTCTGCTTCATTAAGGATTTACAGAATAACATTACATCTATTCTAGTATATAACTGATGAGGGTGTGAATAAAATGTGTAATCTTTTTCCATTGGGTTCAATTCTCTCCATCAAGGTGACAAATTGAGCTGTTGGCACAGAGAAGTCAATGCTGCTCCCGCTTCCCTATGTCCCTGGTCTTTTAAATCAGATTTGTCCCAGTCAGGAATAGATGTGCAATTGAAGTCTCCTCCAAGTACAATTTCCCCTTCCCCAAAGTGTTGCAGTGTTTTACAGAAGTCCTTTTGGTTGAGAGCATACACTGAGCCCATCATTATTAATTACCCAGCAACTGTGTCCTTCAACAATCTGTAACATCCCTCCTTCTCCTTACATTGAACTTTAACTTGAAAAGGTACGTGTTTATCAAATGTTATGCCCATTCCTCTTTTCTTTAGCTGAAACAAAACATGTCTCTTGAAACCAATTACATCTTTCATGCTCATAAGCTGTCCCTCCTGAAAATGAGTATATTGAAGTATCCGAGCGAGGGTTTTAAAGTTCTACCAGGGCTTTTCCCCTTTCAATTACATGATGTAGCCCTCTGACATGCAAACATGTCACTTTAAAAGAAAGAACCATTGAGAGTAACTATTCAATTTATTTAAACAATTGAAATTATTGTGATTTTTTAGCTGTTTATGGCATGACCCCTTGTGTTGTCATTGTCTCTTATTATGTTGCATTCAAAACTGTGTGTCTGAATAGGGGCTTGGTTTGGGTTTGTACACTTCCATATCTATTTCTTGTATTAATTCCCCCCACCTTCCCAGTTCCCTCCCCTCTTTTGCATTCCCCTTACTTTAAATCCACAAATAAAAACAATGTAACAGGTAAAACAGTCTCCAAGTGACTATGCTTTGCTGAACCCTAAACCCCTGTACTCTCACCAAGAACACTTGGGCTGTTTCTCTTGCAATCCAAAGGAGGTGCATTCTCCACCTATGGGACCTCACCCCCCACCCTTAGGGATAGATTACCACCTGATTATTTTGAGTTACAAGGAGGATTTACACAGACCCTCTAAAGATTCCTCCCCACCCCATCCCCCTTTTCTCCGGTCTGCTCCATTCTTGGGATTTCATCCCTTACCCACACCACCAACTCCCCTCTTATTGTCCTTTATTTCCTCTATGTTTTAAAATACAGTACACAGCTTTTACCGATCACCCCAACTAAAGCAAATTTTATACTATTTTCTTTATAACATTGATATAGTTACTGTTCATTCCTAATGACTCCCAAGCAATCCCTTCTGGTTAGTCTCTAGGATATGCCTTAAGTATCCGAGTTCTCTTGTTCAGCTTTACTTCTGCCATTGCCAATGTATTCTCTAGAGTGTTTTGTCTTTTCTTTTTCTTGTTTCATCATTTCCTAAGAGTTTTTTTAGCAGCTTAACTGTAGTTACTACCTCTGGAGAATCTTCGTGTACATCTGAGGTATGGATTTCTATCCCAAGAGACTGGAGTGTATTTTTGCCTTGTCTGAAGACACTTAATATATAATACTAATTTTGGAAGCTGAATGAGAGTTTAAATGGGAATCCCCATCTGTAGCAAAAAATCTGCCCTTCCGAGTGCTGCTGTAATTTCCTTCAGCTCTCTTCTCTTTTTTAAAGTTAGGTCAAAGAGGTCATGGAAAAATTGCAGCTTGTGGCCTTGGAGAATGAGCTCTGAATACATTCTGATTTTTTCATAATTAAATTTTTCTACTAATGATCATGAAATTTCACAATTAGGTCTCTGAATTTATAAGGCCCAGGCAGGGCGAGTGGCGTCCTGTGTGCTCGCTCCACTTTTACACCTTTCAAAGAGCTCAGATGCAACAACTCCAGGATCAACATTTTTACCTACTGAATTGGATGGTCTCCTTCCACATTTTCAGGCAGTCCCTTACTTGAGAAGGAACAACATCAGAATCAATTTTCTATCTCATCCGATTTCGGGTAGATCTCTCTCTCTCTCTGCGCCATCAGTGCCATGCAGCTCTGTTTCCCTCTCACTTACTTCTCTTAGGCCAGTCTCTAGCACAATGACTTGCTCTTCCAAGTCAGCAACTTCCTTCTATACTGCAAGAAGCTTAGTTGTCCGATCCTCTCTCATGGACTGAAACTCAGAGATCATCTCCAGAATGTTTGCTTTGGTAGCCATTTGATTTTCATCAGCCCTGCTACTTGTGCTTGATTTGCCTGCCATGTGTTCACTTGGAGACAGAGAAGTAGGTATCTCTCTACACTGTGACCCAGAAACACTCTCCTTAGTGAGGTACCTTTTTAAATGTTCAGATTTTCTTGGAGAATCTAGCCTCTGAAACACTGTGATCTGGTTGGGGCCTTTTTTGGTTTTTTTTGCAGGAGTTATTAGGTTTTTTGCAGGAGTTTAGTAGGTTTAGGGGTCAATGGAGGCAGATTGCTTTGCTATTACAGTAGAACCTCAGAGTTATGAACATCTCAGGAATGGAGGTCGTCTGTAACTCTGAAATGTTTGTAACTCTGAACAAAGCACAGTTCGGGCTCCAGATTCAGCAGCTGACACTCCAGGCCAGGCTTCAGCAGCAGCTGAGCTCCCTCCTCAGCTCCAGCGCTTCTTTTCCTGGGTCAGACCGAGTTCTGGGGGGAGAGGGGGTGTTTGTGCCCCTGTGTAAACACTGTGTCCCCCTCCCACTGGGGAGGGGGGGTGAAAGCGGTGCAGGCCCCAGCGCTGCTCCCAGGGCCGTCCCTAGCCATTTGGGGGGCTGTGTGGGGCCCCAGGCCTCACCCCCCCCAGGGTCTGGGAGGCAGGAGCTGTGGGGGGCCACTTTCCCCAACCCAAGCGACATGGCTGGGGCTAGGGCAAGGAAAGCTGAGCGGGCTGGGGCCGCGTCACTCTGCTTCCCGCCGCCAGTGAGTGCGGGGGTCACTGGGGGAAGAGATGGAATGGGGGCGGGCTGGGGGCAGAGCAGAGGAAAGGGTAAGAGGCAGGGCGGAGGGAGTTGTCCGGGGCCCCACACCCTTCTAGGGATGTCCCTGCCCCTTGAAGTGGGTGCAGCCTGTGGGGGGGCTGGCCGAGGGATAGGGCTGGTCGCTGGGGCTGGTGCTGTCACGTATGCAGCACACAGCTGCCTAGGGCACCATGAAAATCGGGGCAATTTGGTGCCCCAAATTTCATGGTGCCCTACGCAGCTGCGTATGCCTAAGGACGGCCCTGGCTGCTCCTGCTCTGCTGGCTCCGGCTGCCAACCCCAGCATCTTCACCTCTTAGCTGTAAGTGGCTGCCCTGCGCGTGGAGGTGGGGTGGGGATAGGCAGCCCAGATGTGCCTACCTTTAAGATGCAGCACTGTCACCGTACAGTATTTGCTCTTTTTGTGTGTGTGTCTCTCTCTCTGATGCTCCATGATTAGTTACTTCTGCTTTCACATGGTGTCCCGTTGACCGGTCAGTCCATAACTCTGGTGTTCGTATCCTTGAAATTCTACTGTATCCCCCCAAAGTTCAGGATTTGGGCAGCCATGTTATTCTGCCTCCTGCAGGTCAGCCCAGGATAAAGAGCTGCAAAGTTAGGACAACAAGAGTCCACAGGAGCAGATTATAGAAGGTGGCTACTGAAAGAGCAAACAAGTGGCCATTTGATGACCATAATAGAAGTAATGTTACTACCAGACTACTTACTTTCACATTCCAATACCGTGTCACGGTTAAGGCTTAAATAATCCCTGGCTGTTTCTATGCATATTCTGGGCAGTGGGTTTATGAAACACTGCTGGATCAGAATACAACTAGGCCCTTGTGGCTTTTCTCCATTAGACTAATAACCACCTCTGTTGAACTGGAAAATTGAACTGGCAGTTTCAGATGAGATCATGAGGTTAGGACCAAAAAGGAATATAAAAATATTAAAGACAAAATGAAGTACAGTGGAGCTTTGGAATAGAAATCCAAGCTGGAGCACTTATAGGAGAGTGGATGCAAACACATTGGTGGTACTGACATGTGTCACGGAACATGGGCTACCCCACACCTTGAAAAAGCTTGAGTGAACTTCACTGTTTAACAAAAGGGCAGGCCTATTTAACACTAGCCAGAACCTGACACAATGCAGGCAAGCACCATGCCAGCTTCACACCCCCACCTCACCCACGGACACGGCTCTGCCAATTTAGCTTAATCAAGAGCTGCAGCTTCTCCTGCTATTGGAGTCACAAGCTCCTCAGATAGCTGAGCCAATGCAGTTCAATCTCAACCATTCCTGCTATTCAAGGCCTGCATGCGCGCGCACACACACACACACCCTCTGCAAGTGCACCTCAGTTCTGACGTACACACTCTTGCTATTCCAGATCTGGATAGGATTGTGATGTGCATGGATATCTACAGGAAACTAAGCGAGGCTATTAAACGGACTTTCACTGGTGATGCAAACCAGAATTTGAATCTGGGTTTCAAGGGCTGAGAGATGAATGCTCTAACCCGAGCCACACTCTAGAACCCACCCACCTAGCCCCTTTCCTGCTCTCTTTTAGCAGATGAAGTTGCAAAGCATTTTGCAGCAAAATGAAAATCTAAAGCAGAAATTTCTTGCAAGGCAGAGACTGGGATACTGCCTGAACTGCAGCTTTGACAGAGCTAAAAATAATCCTACTATAATTCTCATTTTCTGTGTTGGTGATAGGATTAGAGGAAACAGTTCCGTGTTTCTCTTGGAGGAGGACCAGGTAACATCAATGCAGAGCTAAACATAGGAGTCTGACAAAGATTCCCAGCAGGGAAGAGGGCAGGCCATTTCGCCCGCAATACACATGCTACTGCACCACTGGAACGCTATACACACAGAAGGGACTGAGCTTGAGGTGTAGGGCACACTAAGCTTTCCTTCTTTCCATGCCCTAGTGGTTGTTTGGAGTATAGCAATGTACCCAAAGAAGGTTGCTCATTCTGCCAGCCACAGGTAAGGACTGATAGCAGCAACTCCTCTACTATTCAAAACAAAAGACAGCAATAATGACAGGGATTGTCACTGAAAAGCACAGTGTGCCTAGACACCACTGAGCTAGTTCCAACAGATATACCAATAGGCTACGGAGGAGACTGGAGTGTGGTACGACTGCACTCCACACCAATGCCTAGTACAGACACACGTTCCCAGTAAAGAGGAAATGTCATATACACAGCAGACAAAGGAAGGAGAAGCAGGTATAAAGCTCTAGATGGGTCCCTGAAATACTCATGTGCCCCCTTCAAGCTCAAAATCTCAGAGCTGGAACACCTTCATTCTTTTGCCACGGGGTCACTCTATATCAGGGGCAACCTTTCAGAAGTGGTGTGCCGAGTCTTCATTTATTCACTCTAATTTAAGGTTTCGCGTGCCAGTAATACATTTAAAGGTTTTTAGAAGGTCTCTTTCTATGAGTCTATAATATATAACTAAACTATCGTATGTAAAGTAAATAAGGTTTTTAAAACGTTTAAGAAACTTCATTTAAAATTAAATTAAAATGCAGAGCCCCCCGGACCAGTGGCCAGGACCCGGGCAGTGTGAGTGCCACTGAAAATCAGCTCGCGTGCTGCCTTCGGCACACGTGCCATAGGTTGCCTACCCTTGCTCTATATGAAGTGAAGAGTAGGTGTACAAAAGAAGACTCTTGTGGACAAGGGTAGGAGGCTTAATAAGGTAATGAAGGGAAAGAGTTATGATGGGGAAGTGGAGGGGAGAATGCTAAAAGAGGAGAGGGATCACCAAAACAAACATTACCCTATCTGATGGAGACACCTAAAGCACCAAGTAAATAGCAAAAGCATCTAGCACACCACTGGCACATAACACAAGTGACAGGCATTACTTACAGACACAATCTTTCACGATCTCACGTCAATAACAGGGAAAGAAAGTCCAGGAATGAAGGGGACAAGCAGGGAGAACCATCTTGAGCTCATGGTAAGAACAGTTTTAGGTATGATGCCTGTTCAGTGACCTGGACTGTAAAACCCCCCCGACACACACACACACACACACACACACACACACACTTCACACTGAATAAACAGGAAGGATGATTTTTTGGTTAAGACATTGGACTGGGACTCAGGAGAGCGGAGATCTGCTGTTGGCTCTGCCACAGACTTTCTCAGTTCTACATCTCTAAAATGGGGATAATAATCCTTTCCTATCTCACAAGGGTGTTATGAAGATAAATACATTCTTTTATGAGGTGCCCAGATACAGCAAAATCAGTCGCTGCACACTCCCATCCATCCACCCCATTCAGTGATCAGCATCTAAGGAGACAGATTTCAAATACACTAAAGCACACCTTTACATTTTTCATATGGCACAACAGACAGCTCTTTAGCGTCTCAGAGATGGATCTCTTCAGCCTTTCATCACCTGCAGGTGCACTTCCTTAAGGCGATAGAGGGCTGAGACTCCACTGGTAAAAAAGCAAATGCACCAGTGAGATGGCTAGTCCACGAATAAAAATCTCAAACACTCACTTCTTCAATGACATCTTGAAGACTAACCTGCAGCCACATGGTCATGGGAACATTCATAGGACTCCATCTAAAGAGAGCGAAAACTAGATCCCAGGTTACAACAAAAGCAAATACTCACCCCCATATCATGCAACTTCATTAGAGCGCTGCACCTTCCCTTTGCCCCTGAATACTTATGTTTAATGGGGAAATGCAACAGAGAAAATAGCCAACTACTTTCTTCATTGACCCAAGAGACCCAGAGAACATGCAAGCATTTGTAAAACACATTGGTGCCTCTCCGGAGCTGACCCCTGCGCTGTCCTATTACTCAGATCACCAGCAATGACAGGAGCCAGGTAAACGAAATGATTACAGCTCTTTGTCACAGGGATGATATTGTGTCTGACCCAGGGTTGGAATCTACAGAGTAGTTATTAAGAAAAAAAAACAGTGCAGGAAGAGCAAGGCATTCATGGTTTTACTTTTGAAAGGAAGCTAACAGGCATATGTGGAGAGAGTGCTGAACAGAAGAGCCAGCTAGTTCATCTTTCCTCTGCTTTCAGTGAATATCTTCAACTTCAAATTACAGGTCAGTTTGGCCACAAACGAGCAGCAGAAAGGGGTAGCTAGACTGAGTTGCTGCCCAGCATAACCAATTCATTGGGGTCTGCAGGAATGAGAGGGGGCTAAGCAGGGGGAGGAAAAGCAATTCAGCACCACAGGATCAGAAGGTACAGAAACACCAGCCCTTCCCTGTGTTCTCCAGTCAATAAGCCTGCTTGGTTACATGAGAGGAAATAAGGGAGGAGTTCCACTGCTGCAATGTGGCTCTCCTCCTGCAAAGCCTGGCAGATCACCAGCTCCTGTCACACCAGGCAACCCACTGTCTCGGGGGCTGCAGCATGCAAGTACAGGCCGATCTATGGGCTGGTTGATGTCTAAGGAGCTGATGATGATCTGCTAGATTCTGTAGGAGAAATGCCTGGCACACTGCATTTCCTCTGGCTCACAGCAAAGGGACTCTCCTTGCCCCCCATAATCTTCCCTGAGGTTCCATCTGACAAACCTCCTGAGAGGGAGGGAAGCCTTCTCTTCCTGTAATGTTTAGTTGCTCCTGTGAATCCCCATCTGGTCATCTCTGCTCCCTTCAGCCTATAGCTGAAGCACCTATAGCTGTGGTAAACTCCAACCTCTTCCTTCGGCACCTGCAGGCCCATACATTATACTAGTAGCTGAAAGCCTGAGCTGTCCCATCAGTGTGGCAGTCGGACAATCTGTGCAGACTCCCTCATACAACCAATGAAACTTTCGCACACAAATTAGCTGTAGAGTAAGGGTGGTGATTGGTTGAGTTATATTTAATATAACAATGGTCTAAGGCTCTTGGCATGGCATAGATACATGTCTCACTCTAGCTGTACACCACACTGGTATAATCTGTAATGGCTAAAATCTTAAAAACTGGATGGTAACAGACCATGAAACCTAGCGATGACTGAACCTGGCGGTATTTTGAACAGAAAGAGCTCTTAGCCTTGCTTGGATCTGTTTCCATTGCCTACCCCTGACTCAACAGACATTCTAGGCTTCAGAGTGATACACAGAGTGACAAATCTGGAAACTTATACATATTATACCCTGGGATATGTAGTTCAGCCATACAACACAGCCCATAGAGAATGGGAGTATGAAATATCCAAACTATAGTTCCCATGAGGCACTGTGGCAGCACAGGTGAACACATAGTAATGTTGAATTGACCCAAAAAGAAACGTTTACATTCGGTTTGACTCAATGAAATGTTTCGATTTGGGTTGAACTGAAACAAAACACTTTCATTTCAATTTTCCCAACAGACAATTTTTTCTTCCAAAAAATACAAAGTTTTCCCCACAGAAAATTTTGATTTTTGCAGAAACTGCATTTTCCATTAAAAATGTAAAAACTGATGGAGAGCTCCTGACCAGCTCTAACACACACAGCCATTCAAAAGTGCCATGAAAACAGTTCAGTCTTACCATTATGATGGATGGTATTTTACTTGCTCATTTAAAAAATATATATATAGGCAAGCAGAATTTTGCCCAGCTCACTGCATGTGTGTGCACATGGGCAAAGGTATTAAGACACTCTCCCCAACATTTATTTCAACTCTCTTCTCTGATGTATGGAAATTGCCTCTTGGTTGAGCTTACCTGCAATGAGAACAAAATCCCTAGGCTTTCCTAGAACCATTAAAAATTTACATGCTAACACAGGGGTGCTGAGAGCCATTGAACCAAACTGTAAACCCTGTATATAATGGAAACCACTTCAAGCCAGGGGGTGCGACAGCACCCCCCAGTTCCAGCACCTATGTGCTAACATATTTATTTGTTGCACCAAACAATGCTGGGCCAAAAGCACAACAATTTATGATATTTATCTTCCCATTTGCTTCTGCACATGTCCACTTACAGACCAATCCTGCAAGGTGTGAGATGTCCTCTTTCCCCTTTAGATTCATGGGGAGTTGAGGTAACAGAGTACCTTGCAGGATCAGGTACTTAACTATAAATGTCTGTGCAAATACAGACACTTTTTTAAAAAAAGAAAGAAAGAGGAACAGAAGACTCATTAGAAACATTAGTCTCCACAGACTGCAACTCCATGTCTAAGACACAGTGAAGCACGGGGCAGCTCATTCTAATACCCCATAGCTTGGCTTTTCCCAATCCTGGATACACACAGTACATTTCATTTATGCAACTCTTTGGTTCAAATCTTTTTCAGATTAAAAGGATGGGAGAGGGAAAATGGGGCAGCAGACTATTTTCCCCGTTTTTTGAAGGCTATTTTGCATGCCTCTAACAGAAACAGGAAGGCCTTTTTAAATTTAAACACTGACATTTTGCAGGCTATTAATCTATTTCATGGTTCAGGCCCTTCTGGTACACAAGGATTAGTCACAGTTTCAAAATCATGTGAGAAGCGGGTACTTTATCAAACACATTTGCATTTAACATTGCAAGTCATATTCTTGGTTAGGAAAGAGACAACATGGTCTGTTTATTTTGTCCCCATCACAGAGACAGGTATCACATGCACTACACTGTGCAATTTCCCGGGGGCAACATTTTTTATTACAAACTAGTGATAGCAGAGGGCTATTTTGTTCCTGTTCAAACCCTTCATCAGCACACTAGATCTCCCTGTCTGACTGCAGCTGCTTTGTTAGTGAACAGATTGTATGCAATGGCAAGCCCGCTGTACGAGATTATAGGTATATGGTGGGCAAGGCCAATGGACAAGTCAATCTGAGAACAAGTTTCACATCACTATCTACATCCCTAATTTCTTTCTCATACTCATTCCTAGTGAACACACAGATGCTGCTGAAACGAGGTCTGATTCCTGGCTCCTGGCAATATGATGCCTGTTCAGTGACCTGGACTGTAAAACCCCCCAACACGCACACATACACTCCACACTGAATAAACAGGAAGGATGGTTTTTTGGTTAAGACATTGGACTGGGACTCAGGAGATCTGAGATCTGCTGTTGGTTCTGCCACAGACTCTCTCAGTTCTACATCTCTAAAATGGGGATAATAATCCTTTCCTATCTCACAAGGGTGTTGTGAAGATAAATACATTCATTTATGAGGTGCCCAGATACTACAAAAACAACAAGGAGTCCGGTGGCACCTTAAAGACTAACACATTTATTTGGGCATAAGCTTTCGTGGGTAAAAAACCATCTGAAGAAGTGAGGTTTTTTCCCCACGAAAGCTTATGCCCAAATAAATCTTAGTCTTTAAGGTGCCACCAGACTCCTTGTTGTTTTTGTGGATACAGACTAACACGGCTACCCCCTGATATCAGATACTACAGTGATGAATGCCACAGGAAAGCATAGAGAAAATACATTCTGATCTCTCAAAGCACACAGGTCCACAAACCATATCACATCTCTGCACCTTAAAGACTAACACATTTATTTGGGCATAAGCTTTCGTGGGTAAAAAACCATCTGAAGAAGTGAGGTTTTTTCCCCACGAAAGCTTATGCCCAAATAAATCTTAGTCTTTAAGGTGCCACCAGACTCCTTGTTGTTTTTGTGGATACAGACTAACACGGCTACCCCCTGATATCAGATACTACAGTGATGAATGCCACAGGAAAGCATAGAGAAAATACATTCTGATCTCTCAAAGCACACAGGTCCACAACCATATCACATCTCTGCAAGGACCATGGCTTTCAGCATTTAACAAGCAGGAACAGGTGCTGGAAGTAGCACCGGGTACAGACATTAACCATACTTTAAGAATCATGTGTCATGAATTTGATGACCTCAGCTTAGCTACTAGTGGTCCCAAATCCAATGAAATAGACAAATACCACAGCAAGCTGCATGTTGGCTCTACCTGGGTGCACATGTGACCCTCAGAACAGCACTGCCCAGATTAATATAGAGCACAACGGTAAACAAAACTCCCTATACCTTGTCCACCTGCAGGAGCAACTTGAAAAGCAATCTGGACTCCACCCTGTGCTGTAGCAGAGGAGCTCCTATGCCTCGCCCGGTAACTGGGAGAATGCAGGAGCTCTGGGTTGGAAGTTGGCTTTGAGACTCCCTGCTACTCAGCACTAACAGGGCCCACAGATTGACACTGTGAACCGACTCAACAACATTAGTGGGGTCTGCAAATCTACAAGAGATCTGGCCAGAGCAGCACTAACAGGGCCTGTAAATCAGAACTGGATCTTGGTGTAAACAGATTCTAATTTAATCCAGATAATGACATTCAAAGTGTTTTTAAAAGCTTGCTTTAAAGCAGGGAGTTAGATGCCAATAGCCGTGATAAACTGCTCTGCACCAATAATGCAAAGCCCAGCACTTTCTCACTCTCTCTCTCTCTAGTGGCTATTCAACAAAGAGGGAAGAAACAACTCCCCAGGTAACAGTCCACTTTTCATCTGCACCTTCTCCAGTCTGTCCCTTTGGTCCTGTTTCCAGCAGCAAATCCCCGAACCTAGTTACCTAGATATCTCACAAGGGAGCTTGGAGGATTAGTGAACGTTTGTGCTATGTAACTGTTAACCATTTATTATTAGCATTTATATATTTACAGTATTTCCCTAAAGCCAGAAAAGAGACAGAGGTCCAAATTCACTTTGGCCTCTGTGGGAATTGCACCCCTTTACACCACAGCTGAATTTAGTCCAAGAATTGTTAATTCACCTCCCTGGAGCAGGTGATGCTAAGAAATTTTCCAAACTTCAGCACATCTTTCACTACCCTCTTTGTTTCCTCCCTAACTCCCATTCATTAGCTAAGGACTTTGTGGACTAAGGCTATGGCACAATCTAGTCTACTGCAAGTCCCGCTTTTCAGGGTAGGGGGCTTTTGGCTACTCCAGGGCTAACCATTTAAAAAATACAGATAAACTTGAGTCATTGAACACACAGGCAGCAATGCAGGACTCAGTAGCTCAGACTATTTGAGATTCCATCAATGGGTTTAAGGTTACAATCTTCAGTTTGATTAAAAGCTTCTTCCCTGTTCCCCCACCCCGTACCCTAAAACCCCATCACATCTGAAGGCCCCATTCAGTGCTCCATTTCCTGCCCTAAGATCCTTCCCCAAACCCTCAGGACCCTTCATGCACCATCTGATCAGGAAGGCTGCAGGGGAAAAACAAGCCATCTTGAATTTAAACGTTAAGGGAGAGAAACTTACTTTGCAGCGTTTGCCTTGGTGGGACATCCACAGATCTGCCTGTTTAAAGAGCATCTGGGCTGAATCCCTGAACCACCTGGAACCTTCAGCAGCAACTTCCAGTACTGCTGCCCTCAGAGAAAGAGAGCAAGAGAGAGGGCGAGAGAACATGCACAGAGCCCAGCGCTGCAGAGAAAGAGACAGGAGCAGCAGAGTGAAGCACCAATCTGCTGATTAATTCAGCCTGTTTCCAGTCACGCTGCAGATCCAGCAAGGAGGCGGTGGATGGGGGGTGGGGGTGAAGCGATGGGGAGGAAAAAAGAAGAAAGTTCATACAGGATCACACCAGATGTCTGTAAGAATGACCCATTCATCAAATGGAGCCGACACAGCCAGATACCTTGTGTGTGTGTGCATATATGCAGATACATCTGCATATGCAGTAAGGGAGGATACTGACTGATAAGGACATATGGAAAAGCCGATGGCAAACTAGACAGGACAAAATGCTAGCAAATACACTACAGGGGGGAAGCCAGCACTGGCCAGCGTGGTAGACTAGAGAGAGATGGAAAAGATCTATCAAGTTCTATCTCCCCATTAATGTGTTCGTGGGAGATAGCAACACACTGATGGCTTAACACCTTGGGGCTCAAGCTCAATTTTTTAAAGTTATTATTATTTAAATGATTCAAGAAGGTTACAGGCCTGATTTGCCAAGCTGAGCTGATGTTTCTCTCCCCATCGCTCTTGTTCCCAGCAGGGCATCCCAGCAACACTCAGGATGCAGAGAGCGGCAGGTGCCCCTCTAAGCATCAAATATTCATAGAGCGCGCCTTGGGAGCTCAAACAGAAGGTGCAGTGCAGGTTATTAATAGCAGCGCATTGTGCCTGAGGCTTGCCACTTACTGAGAGCTGGGTCATTGGCCACACAGGAGCTCATGGAGGGCATGAGATTAGTGGAGACAGAGAGCACATACAAGAAGCCCGGGGTGGAACTGGAAAAAGACTACAGGGCAATGGACAAATGGATCTTTGGGATGATAAGAAGGAGCCTATCCCATTGCCTCACTCTAATCCTGTTGTGCAGCTGCTCCCCTCTATGGGATAACTTAATCATTACATATTTGGGGCAGGGACTGTGACCCGTAAGTATTTGTACAACTTCTATTTCAAGGGGCCCTGATCCTAATTGAAAGAAAAATATTTAACAATTACTGTACTACCACTCAAGATAGGAAGGACCCTGAATCTGGGGTTAGGACGGGGCACCCACACGTCACCAAATCAATGGCCATGTTGACAGCTTAACAAAATCCTGAGAGTCGTACCTAACTGCGTAAAATGGAGCAGATTGCAACCACCCACCTCTTGAATACACAGCAGCCACCTCTGCAGAGTAAACAGTCTTACATGTAGTGTAGCTTGGCTACTCGATAAAGCTGGAGCGTTGCATGCTAGCATCAGCACTCTCCACTGGCCACAACTTCATGTTCACAAGAAGGGTGACCACAGGCTGCACAGTAGAACTCTGCTTAAACCCATGATTGACCAAATGTGTTGCCCTCTGTGTCAGTCACAGGCCTCAGTAATGACTGAACCTTGGTTTGTTGACTTTTTTCTGAGCTCCATATGGCTAAATCAGTATGTGATCCTCAGAGCACCGCAATGCCATTGGCACACAGTCATCATGATATATACCCAAAAGGTAGCATGTAATAGATCACTGGAAAACTAATAACTCACTGATCATTAATACTGTTGCATGATGGATGTACTGTAAACCCACAAAGGACTCAATAGATGTGTGCTGCAAATGTGTTCTTAAACTGTATTTGGCAAGCAGTGTCCAAGCCAGACTTGTTCCAGACAAAGAAACGTGGTTCCGCCTAATTGAATGTGAATGTGTCTCTGTTGTAAATTAGGCAAAGTATGACCAAAGACAAAGAAAAGCACATTTACGTACAAGGTAAACAAAGCCATCGAGAGAGCAAATGAGGAAAGACGACCACTTAATCTTAATGGGAGATGGAGACTGCACCCCCAGGAAGCCTTCCTGCCTCTTGAAGCAGGGTCAAAGAACTTTGGGAAGATATCACGGTGTCTACCCCTCAACAGGAGAGAGAAGCTTTGTCTGGGCTTACTTTTAAAATGTTTACTGGACTCTAAAAAGAAAGGGGAGAGAACCCCATAGTTATCCATTGAGGGACTAAAATGTCCAGAGCTCTTGAAACCACAGAACGTTGGATCCTTCACTCAAGTGGGTGGGGGATTGAAGTCTCTGGGAACTGAGTATAGTAAGAAACCTGCTTAGGCAAAGATTGTAATTTGCTGAAATTAAGTTTTACTTTTAGAAGCATATTTTTATTATTGTTTGCTTGTAACTCTTTCTATATTTATTCCTTATACTTGGTATCATTTAAACCTGTGACTTTTTGTTTAATAAACTTGTTTTACTTTTATTATAAAACAATTCAGTGCTTTGATTAAAACAGAGTGTTTGTCAAACCCAGGATAAATTAATGAGTTGCTGGTTACTGTCTCTTCAAAGAAGCAGCAATCTTAGTAGCTTCTCTGAGTGTTCCAGGAGAGTGCTGGAACATTGCAGGGCAGAAATATGGGGTGGAGGAGGGGGGTGTTGGGGTCACCCTGAAAAAGTAACTCTGTGGTGGAAGCCAGGGTGTGACCTGCATGGTTGTAGGCTGGCTGTTGGCATCAGAGCAGTGCCACAGCAGCATAGCATTTAAGGCACCCAGGATTGCACGGCAGACAAAGTGTCACGAGCATCAGCAAAGTCCTCCATTTAAAATCGTAAGTGCAGAGACCCTGGGTCCCACATTAAGAACTAAATCTACAGGCAGAGACCCAGATGATCGCATAGTATCACCAGTTCTAAGGGCTCTTCTCTCTACACTTGTACTGAGCCACATATTTGTATGTAACCTTATAAATACCCACAGCCAAAGTTGAAGGAAAGCAGAGAGTGTATCTAATGTCATTGCAAGAGAGAGAGTGTGGAGTGGGGGTGTAAGAAGAGACAGCCTGTATCTCTCTCCAGGGCATTTTGTTTCCTAGATGATATCATCTTAAACTGCACAAAGGAATAAAGTGTCTTAAACAACACAATTCTCTCTTCCATCCTCTTTTCTGCACAGTTCCTAGTAAGTAAACAGTTAAACCCTATTGCTTAGTGTTGAGTCAGAACCTTAAAATGTCAAAGAGTGAGAAAAAACTACTTTAACTTGCTTAGGTCTTAACTTTTTCCCAACTCTGCTTGGCTTCAGCCTGGCTCCAACACGCCAGTCTTCAGTAGCAAACCCAAGATAATGGAAATAAATTAATTCTACTATTCTTGTTGTACCATATTTTCTAGAGATCACTATCCTATGGTATGCTACACAGGACAACCATCCATGATACACAAGCATCCCTCCCTCGTTGGATTGACGTCAAAGATGTTAGCAGTTAGCATCACAAGTTGTATCTGGTTGTGTATTGTGACAAAGTTCCTCCTCTACCTTGGTGGGTCCTGCGCTTATTGGCCGATTTGCTCACCTCACAGATTCACCCTGTGGGTCGGGAAACAGTCCAGAGACCTTCCCCTCTGGTAGAAGCTACCGTCCAGGTCAACTCCTCCTGTGTTTGATCAGGAGTTGGGAGGTTTGGGGGGAACCCGGGCCTGCCCTCTACTCCGGGTTCCAGCCCAGGGCCCTGTGGACTGCAGCTGTCTAGAGTGCCTCCTGGAACAGCTGCACGACAGCTACAACTCCCTGGCCTACTTCCCCATGGCCTCCTCCCAACACCTTCTTTGTCCTCACCACCGGACCTTCCTCCTGATGTCTGATAACGCTTGTACTTCTCAGTCCTCCAGCAGTACGCCTACTCACTCTCAGCTTCTTGCACACCTCTTGCTCCCAGCTCCTCGCATGCACGTCTCCTCTCCCCTGGCTCCTCCTGGTCTGACTGGAGTGAGTCCTTTTATAGCATCAGAGGGGCCTTAGAGTCAGGTGCTTAACTGCCTCACCTGACTCTTAGCAGGTTAATTGGAGTCAGGTGTTCTCATTAGCCTGGAGCAGCCCCTGCTCTGGTCACTCAGGGAACAGAAAACTACTTATCCAGTGGCCAGTATATCTCCCTTCTACTACTCTGCTGTTCCCAACTGGTCTGGGTCTATCACAGTATCTATCCTCGAAAAACAGAGTGTATCTTCAAAGAAACAACAGAGGGTCTTGTGGCACCTTTATGACTAACAGAAGTATTGGGAGCATAAGCTTTCATGGGTAAGAACCTCACTTCTTCAGATGCAAGTAATGGAAATGTCCTGCCTCTGGAAATTTGTGAAATGTCCTGCCTCTGAAAACAGTTTCTGTGCTTGTTTCATTTAAATTAAGATGGCTAAAAGCAGCATTGTTCTTCTGCACAATAAATTTTCAAAGCTGTGTTAAGTCAATGTTCAGCTGTAAAATTTTGAAAGAACCACAACGTTTTTTCCAGAGTTACGAACGTTTCAGGGTTACTAACAACCTCCATTCCCAAGGTGTTCGTAACTCCGAGGTTCTACTGTAGTACTTTTCCTCAGGAGATCTCAAAGTGCTTGACAAAGGAAGTCCATGTTATTATCCCATTTTACAGCTGAGGAAACTGAGGCACAGAAAAGTGCAGTGACTTGCCCAAGGTCACCTAGCAGGCCAGCAGCAGAGCCAGGAAGATATCCCAGGTCTCCTCAGTCCCAGTTTGTTGCTCTAACCACAAGACCATATTACCGGCAACCTGGCCTCATTACCATTGATCAGCTCTTCATAACCCCTTGTGTAAAAATAAGTAGGGCCCTGACAGCACAAGAGTCTCTGAAACTGCCATCAAGTGTTCCATTTGTGATGTGAAGACGCCAAGGAACAGTGATGGAAACTGAACTCCCCTCTGCTCGCTAGAACTAGTCCCTCCAGGTCAGGTCTGAAGCACATTGGCAGGGCAGTGAGGAGGCAGGGAAGAGTTTGCTCTTTGTGCTGGTACACACATTGTAGATCTTGGAGGGGAAAAGCTGGTACCTTTCACCAACATTAGTTTTCACCTTTAAAAGGCATAGAAAATTAACAAAAACTAAAAGGCAGAAAGGGGAGACAGACTGGGAAAACTGCACATTTGATTTAAGAGATTTTGGGCACCACTCCTGGGTTACTCTCTGCCTTGCTCTGCAGTGTATCTTTCATTTTAATTGCTATTGAAAATAGAAATAAGGGGTTGTTTTTTTTAAATCCCAGTTTCTACTACCAGTACTTTTAAACGGGGGAAGAGAGGATTTTTAACAACTCAGAAGAACCACCTAGAGTTTCAGTGAAGCAAGGTCTCTTAATGCTGATGAGAATCTGTCAGTGGAGTGCACTCCAGCAATAGTAGAAGCAGCAGCCATTCAAAAATATGTTACACCACCATTTGCTCTGCTCATGGCCTGGCAATTTGATATGCTTGTCCTACTTTGGGCAATGAACAATGTCACAGGCAGGAGAAAAAGAGGACAGGGCAGTATGGAGATTGGCGAGATGCAAAAGTTCACACCACACAGGATGGGGTATAGGATCAGCAGCTGAGGACAATGCTCCCAAACACAAGTGATGTCAACAAGAAAGGGCCAGGTAAGTTACCATGCAGAAGATAGGGTCAGTCCTAGAGTCTGGTTTCTTGTTCTCTAGTCCAGTAAGAATAGCTGTGTAGCACAGACTTTCAGCCCTTGAAGGGAAGCAATCAACAGAAACTCTGCAGATCAACCAAGGGTTTCAACAGAATCCAGTTCAGCTCTCATTGGACTGGCTGGATTCTGTCAGGGGTAGAAACCAAGAGCATGAAAGACCCTGGGGAGAAATTAGGAGTCCGTTGATCAATCCTGGCACTTTATCAGCCATATAGGGCTCTTTCACAACTTTAAGCTCCTTGGCTTGGTGTGGTGAAAGGAGAAGAACTATTTCCTGCAGTAACAGGTGTGCATTCTGGAGGCAGTAGCAAGGAAGGGCTTACATAAAAAACAGTTACCTACCTTTCGTAAATGTTGTTCTTCGAGATGTCCATTCCAATTAGATGTGCGCACGCCGCATGCCCGGCAGCCGGAAGGTTTGCCCCAGCAGTACCCATTAGGTCGGACCGGGCACCCCCTTGGGTCACTGTGATGTTCCCCTCTGGTGTTATCTGGATCGGTGATCTGCTAGGTCACTCCAATCCTTGACTCTGGGAGCCAGCCTTACCCTGCTCTGCTGTGAGAACCCCCACTCCTGGGCTGCTCACACACAGCCTCCGGCATATAAGCTGCTCCACTTGTAAGGCAACTCCCTTCTCTTCTTGTGCCAATATATATTTATGCCTGTATCTGTAATTTTCACTCCATGCATTTGAAGAAGTGGGTTTTTTACCCACAAAAGCTTATGCCCAAATAAATCTGTTAGTCTTTAAGGTGCCACCAGACTCCACGTTGTTTCAATGCCCTTACAAACTTTGATGCTTCTCACCACAGGCTGGCTGGCTGCTCTTCAGCCAGACTCTCCCCTTTGATCAGTGCTTCAGTCGCTTGGTGTGATGTCCGTAGATGTAGGTGGAAGAGAGAGAGAGAGAGATAGCATGGCAAATATCTCTCCCTTTGATCATGTCCTTTCTTCCCTCTTGGCTTTGCCCCCCACCCTTCAGAGTCAGGTGAGCATTACCTCATCGCAGTTCCAAACTGACCAAAGGAAAGGGGGTGACTCCCTCAAGAGTCTAACAGATTCTTTTGTTGCTGCCTAGGCCAGCACCCTTTGTTCCTGTGAGGCTGGGCTGGGTTGGGTTTGTCCCATAACTGCCCTGATGAGGTGTGAACTGCCTCTCTGCTCTTGGAGAGTTTTTGCCTGGGCTTATTTTAAGCCATGAAGATACATTTTCAGCCTCATAACTACATAGATGAAATTATTACCTATAACCTTACTATAACATTACTGTAACAATTACTAGCACATCACTATAACAACCATGCTCAGTGCATCATGAGCCTTCCAAAGACACCCAACATGACAAACTTTGCATTGGATCCCACACAATCATTTTATAAAGATGAACATGGAGGTGTAGGGTGTTCCCCTGAGGTACAGAGGGTCACAGTCACGCCTTCATGGCGCTCAATATAGGGCTCTGCCAACTCGCTGCCACTTCAGCTCCTTTTTGCCAGATTGCTCCAACAGAGGGGTAGGCAGGTGATATTGGAATGGACATGAGCAACACATCTTGAAGAACAGTTACGAAAGGCAGGTAACCGTTTTTTCTTCTTCAAGTGATTGCTCATGTCAATTCCAATTAGGTGATTACCAAGACTAAGTTTTGGAGGCGGGGTCGGAGCTCCAAGGTTCGCAGACTGAAGCACCGCCCTACCAAAGTCTGCATCGTCTCTAGCCTGCTGTGTAATAGCATAATATGAGATAAAAGTATGTATAGACGACCAAGTCGCAGCTCTGCAGATCTCTTGCGTCAGAACATGGGTGCCTTGTGGAGTGGGCCGATACTTTCGCCAGATCGTAGCAAGCCCTGATACAGGACGTGATCCATGATGAAATCCTTTGGGAGCCCTTTCTTTCTGTCTGCTACTGCGATAAACAGCTGAACAGACTTCCAGAACAGTTTCGTTCGCTCGATATAGAACGCTAGTGCCTGAACGTCCAACAAACGAAGTTTTTGCTCCCCGCTGCTTGAGTGCAGCTTAAGGTAGAAAACCGGGAGAAAGATATCCTGGTTAACATGAAACTGGGAGACAGCCTTAGTGAGAAAAGCTGGATGTGGCCTGAGCTGAACTTTGTCCTTATAGAATAATGTGTAAGAAGGCTCGGATGTTAGGGCCTTGAGCTCAGACACCCTCCTGCCTGACGTTATTGGTACCAGAAATGCCACCTTATATGAGAGGTACAGCAGAGAACATGTCACCAGTGGTTCAAAAGGTGGCCCCATCAGTCCGGAAAGGACCAGATTATGGTCCCAGGCTGGGACCAGCTGTCGAACATGAGGGTACAACCTGTCAAGGCCTTTAAGGAAATGACTGACCATGTGGTTGGCAAAGACCAACCAGCCCTCCATGCCTGGATGGAAGGCAGAAATGGTGGCCAAGTGAAACTTTATTAACAACATGGAAAGCCCTTGCTGCTTCAGGTGGCAAATCAAGAGCTACAAGCGTTCCAGCTAACTGTCACAGGTGGTAAGAAGGAACTGAAGTGGTGGCGGGTCAGCAGGGCCCTATATTCAGCGCCATGAAGGTGCGACCCCAGGGGGCGCCCGGACCAACCCGACGGGTACTGCTAGGGGAAAAACCTTCCGGCTGCCGTGCACACAGCGCGTACACCTAATTGGAATTGACATGAGCAATCACTTGAAGAACTATTGTGACCTATTATAAGATTTGAATGACAAGAGACTCAAGTAAAACTCCTGAGTTCCAATAATCAAATAGCAGTGGTACTATCAAGAATGTCACTTGTGTCAAAACTAGATACGGACATTCTGAAGCTCAGCATGTTCATTTGCACAGATAGCAGCACTCAAAGTGGACTTCTAGAGCTCAGTTGTTCCGTAGCAGTACTAGTCTTGGAGCCTGAGAGTAGCCTGAAAGGCTGTGGCATAA
Source organism: Emys orbicularis (assembly GCF_028017835.1). Taxonomy (NCBI): domain Eukaryota; kingdom Metazoa; phylum Chordata; order Testudines; family Emydidae; genus Emys; species Emys orbicularis. Next base: position 36,125,749 of record NC_088695.1, read on the forward strand.
CTGCACATAATTGCTTCTTGTCTTAAACTGATTAATACCAGAGCAGTCCAGAGCGCCATTAACAACAGAACAAATAGATGATTACTTTAATTGTAACATTACCTCCACAGTCTTAGCAATTTAAACTGAAAGCACCGCAGTTCAACAAGGTCCTCACGCAAAATATATTAGGGAGGTCACAGATGCAGGCATGGGCAAGCCTAGCTTCTCGTGGTCTCATACAAAGTAACAGCACAACTCCAGCTAAGAAAAAGTACACCAATCTTAAGCCAAATAGTGAGGGATGCTTCGCACTTCCTGTGCCACTTGTGTTTCTATGTTAATGTTGTAGAGCAGTGGTTCTCAAACTTTTTTGTTCGCGGATCACTTGAAAATTGCTGAGGGTCTCGGTGGACCACTTAATGATCATTCCAAATGTTGTTTGTACCGTTAGCTAACTATTGTAAAGTGCTTTGGATAAAAGGGCTCTATACAAAAACCTTAATAATAATAAATGTTTTTTTGTTCTACAAATAAAAGCACACAACTCATATTTTAATATCAGTGGTCCTACCTTTCTAATGCGATGGATGTGCTCTCTCTCCCCCGCCATGGCAGCCCCCGAGCTGGGCCTGGGAACGAGGGGGGTCTCTCCCCTGCCACAGCAGCCACAGAGCTGAGGCTGGGAAGGAGGGCTGTCTCTCCCCAGCAGCCGCAGCCCTGGAGCTGGGGAAAATAGCCTCTTTCCCTGGCCACCGCAGCCCTACACGTTCCAAATTCACCCCACCCCCTCTTCTCACTCCACTGCCCCCTCCCACCTACCCCCCTATTCCCCACAAGGCCACCACCTAACCTTACACGTGCATCTTCTCCAGGGTCCAGGCACCTAAGTAGTGGAGCCACGCCTGCACGGCTCCACAAATTAGGTGGGTGGCCCTTCATTCTCTCGTGTACGGCCGCCCAGGTGTGCCCCTTAGAGGGAACTATCCATGGACCACCTGAATGGAGCTCGCGGACCACCACAGTTTGAGAACCTCTGTTGTAGAGAAAGTCTGTCTCTCAAGCTATTATCTAACAAGGTAATCTGCACTAATAAGCAAAAGGCAGCCAGCGTGCTGAAAGACTGCAGAATATGTTTAGCAAGGGAAATGGCTGCATGGAGAGTAAAATGGAGGTACAGTAGTTAATGTGATCTGGCAATGAAAAGGCTACAATGGTTGGGGAGGGAGGCAAGTGAGGGGAGGGAGCAAAGAGGGTGAAGTATAAGCATTTTTTCTCACCAGTGCTGGTCTAGAGCAGTTGTACACATGACCTTCTCCAGCTTTGGTCTCAAACACAATCTCTCACCCAGACCAGGCCCCAGAATAGGGCATGTACCTATTCACTCTCTCGAGTGACAAACACATTTGATACTCAGGTTGCTACAGAAATTCATGCATAGAATAAGTGGCCAATCGAGTAGTGTCTGCTGCTCTCTCTATTTCTTCTTATCATCATCTCGGATTTCACCTCAAGGAGGGAGCAGTGCATATAAGGCCAATAATCTTCCATGAACCACTGCAAATATCCCTTTAAAGCTCCCGGCTACACCTACCCACCACGGAGGCCTCTCTTTCCCTTCTTTCTTTAGGACTGGAAACAAATTAGGTAACAAGAGGCTGGTTACACACAGATGAGAAGGGAGTTCAATCTCTATGGCCCATTCAACCCTACACTCTTCTAACGCGTCCCAACCAAGGGTGCCAACTGAGATATGAGTCCAACCCAGACTGCAAAGAGTTACAAAAGGATCATAAAATTGGGTGACTGGGCAACAAAATAGCAAAAGAAATTAAATGTTGATATTATGAGTAATGCATATTGGAAAACATAATCCCAACTATACATACAAAATGATGAGGTCTAAATTAGCTGTTACTACTTAAGAAAGATCTTGGAATCATCATGGATAGTTTTCTGAAAACATCTGTTCAGTGTGCAGCAGCAGAGGACAAAAAAGCTAACAATGTTAGGAACCATTAAGAGATAGATAGATAGTAAGACAGAAAATATCATAATGCTACAATATAAATCCATGGTACACCCACATCTTGAATACTGAGTGCAGTTCGGGTCTCCCCATCTCAAAAAAGATCTATTAGAACTGGAAAAAGTACAAAGAAGGGCAACAAAAGTGATTAGGAATATGGAACAATTTCCATATGAGGAGAGGTTAAGAAGACTGGGACAGTTCAGTTTAGAAAAGACTACTAAGGGGAGATATGATAGAGGTCTATAAAATCATGAATGGTGTGGAGAAAGTGAATAAGGAAATGTTATTTATCCCTTCATAACAACACAAGAACTAAAGGTCACCCAATGAAATTAATAGGCAGTAGGCTTAAAACAAACAAAAGGAAGCACTTCTTCAGACAATGGACAGTCAACCGGTGGAACTTATTGCTAGGGGATGTTGTGAAGGCCAAAAGTATAACTAGGTTCAAAAAAGAATTAGGTAAGTTCATGGAGGATGGGTCCATCAATCGCTGTTAGCCAGGATGGTCAAGGACACAATCCCATGCTCTGGATGTCCCTGAACTTCTGACTGCTGGAAGCTGGGACTGTTCTGTTCACTCCCTCTGAAGCATCTGTCACCAGCCACTGTTGGAAGACAGGACATGGGCTAGATGGACCATTGGTCTGACCCAGTAAGGCCATTCTTATGTTCATTTGTCCACTACGAACCAAACTGAGATAATCAACTCATTTCACACAATCATCCAGTCTGTCAGTGGTAGTAACTTTTGGCCCCTGCCAAATCTGAGCTGTGTGCAAACCGATGACCTAGAAGCAAACGGCTCTGCATCTCACTGCCTGGTTTCTCACACTGGTAGTCTCCCAAAACAAGAGTAAACATCCATTAAACTCAGAATGCAACCCATGAGCTGACAAAGAGATGAGAACATCATTTCCTTGATAGTCCTCTACTCAACAGGTCTACTAACTCCACAGAAGATCATTAGCCCTACTCATATTGCACGCCAACCACATAGGACAGAAAATACAAGGCTGCTGGTATGAACTGGATATCCTCCTGGTATCTCTGGGTTATCCAATGGTGGACTTTAGTTATAAGGGACAAGCAAACATGTCCCTTTGACTATGCAGGAGAAAGATCTTCCAACTTTAGCAACAACTGCGGATTACTTACATGCTAATGTGAAACATGCAGACCGAAGTCACAGAGAAGCAAACCAACTAGGACTTTAGAATCAATATGCTTAAGATGTGATCTCCTTTGTGGGGAACCTACCTGACACTGCTCCTTCAGGTCCATGGCTGCACGGTTCTGTAAGCATGCCCAACACAATGTAACTACCCCTTCGGGGGAGAACCTCTCCTAGGTGTGTATGATGCTTGGTTACTCTGTTATCGTAACACCATCTGCGGAAACAAAAAGGGCAAGAGTCAGATTTTCCTCCACACTCTCTTTAAGACAAGTGTATAATGAAGCGGATAGACTTCAAATGAAAGGAAAGGGGTGTATGTGAGAGAAACCTGGAGTAGAATGTGGTTCTAAATTGTGCCCCATTAGTTTGCAGTCCCCTGCCCCAAGTGGGCTTTATCAGTTTAACTTTCAAAAAAGCTGTCAGCTCTAGATGAATTAAATTCCCTGTAGAGCAAAATAAACTTAATGCAGCAGCCTTGACATATATCCTGGCACACATCCAGGAGAACTGCCAAACTCTGCCCCTAGCAAGAAGCTAGATTCCACCAGGTGTTCCGAAGACAGCAGGCTGAAATGCCAGCCAGCAGACGTGTGATCGGACCAGGCTGTCACCAGCAGCCATTTGTCTTGCTATTTTTATCTAACCGGGGCTCTGTCCAGCTAATCTCTAATGGAGCCTGCAGTAATGACTCTTCCATTTGCTGAAACACCACATCAGATCCTCTTTGACAAGGCTATACTACAGGGCTAAGCTCAAATCTGACCCATCATTAAACGGGCGAGAAGGCCTAAAGAATGGCTCCAGACCATTAGCAAATTTTATTTTAGCAAAACTGGGATTAACAGAGCTATAGCAGGAGACAGCTCTGGAACTCACTTTCCCCCTTGCTCTGACATAGCCTGAATTGGTTGACCTTCAGGGCACACAGCAAGACTCATCTGTTATTTTGGACTTTGCAGGGAGGGGACTAGTTGAAGGAATTCGGTAGTTCATTGCAGGGTATTATATTTAGGAGGGGATCATCTTAAATATTAAATGAGTTGAGATAGTAAAAGGGGCTATATGATGAAGTGGCCTTGGGCAGCAGAGTCTCATTTGGAGATAAGGGTTAACGACTCTTGTATTTTTAATAGTTATGTAGAGTCAGAGCTTGGACAGATGCTTCTAATAAACAGGAGGCACACAGTTCAGCAAACTGACCCATACCAGGTCTGTATTTACTAAACTGAAACAAAACCCTGTGAAGGGGTCTAGGCTGGATGTGGTCACCAGACTTTCCACCTTACCCTAGTCTGTAGGTTAGCCTATTTTTCACAGCAGATGGATTCTGCTGATCGTCTCCCAGCTCCCTGCAATCTTTGTGCATGGCGCTGTTCTCTATGACAGCAGTGTAACTAGATTCATTTGAGCACAAAAGGAACCCTCAGCTCCCTTAGAAAGCAATGTTCCCCCATGACTATGACCATGCACATGTATGTGTTATTAGGTGAGAGGCAGACACCAACAATTTGGTCAACTTAATGTACCCTCTCTACATATACGATACTCCTGGGGGAATTCTGCATCACTGCGCATGTGCAGAATTCATGGCCCCCGCAGATTTCTTTGCTTCCCTGCAGAAAAATGACTTCTGACAGGGAAGCAAAAGGAAGCCGCAAGAGCAGTCATGCGTCCCCTCCCCGGCAGTGCAGGCAGGTCGGTTTGGGCAGCCGGTAGAGACGTAAATCACCGCCGGGGGGAAGGGGGAGTGAGCAGTCATGCGTGTGAGAGACAGAGACATACTGTCCCTCTCGCTCGCTATTGCGGCACACTCGGCATGGAGGGGCAGGGCTTTGGGGTGTTTCTGAAGAGGTAGGCGTGGGGCACAGGCTCTGTCACCTCAGGCAGAGCAGAATGTAACAGCCTGTCTGCTTAGTGAATTGTTCCCATTGTTCTTAGCAAATTCCCCCAGGAGTATAAAACAGGTGTAAAAATTTTAAGTCTCCTTTACATTACCAGAGTGGTGTAAAGGAGCCTTATTGTAAAGGACAGCATGGCCTTATAAGTGCTTATGGTGTTTTAGTGATTAGAATTGGTCTAAATTTTTGGACTGAAAACATTTCCTATCAAAATGTGCTCCATGAACTGTTTGCTACTAAGCTTTTTGGAAATGGTCAATAGTCAGTATAAATTTTGAGTTTGAGTCTCCAGCCCCTCACTTGCTCTTCAGTTGCCTATGATGTAACACTGAGCATATGGCTGCATATATTTGTTGACTAATAACTAGAAGTAAAGGGTCAATACTAGCTACATTACTATTAGACAGAGGGGATCTTCTCCAATGCTCCCCATGCCCATTCTCCATTCATTGTATTGTAGTTCAAATAAATTACCAAAATAATTGAAACCAGCATTATTGCATTATTTTGATAAAAAATATGCAGAATTTTAAAATATTGTGCACAGAATTTTTAATGTTTTGGTGCAGAATTCCCCCAGGAGTAATATGCACCCCATACATCATTTGAAAATGTTATGTCTACTTTAAGACAAGGTATGATGTGAAGCTGTCAAGTGGTGCAATTACCACAGAAACGGAGATAAAACAATGACACCACATTTAAATGACCACTTTGAAATATTTCCATTTGTTTCTGTTTAATGACTATATTATTTCAAAACATAAAATTGGATTTCTTTGTGACCTCAAAGCATCACAACAACAATCTAAAGGAGAACAAATCTAATAATAAATTTGTACAGATATCACTGAAATGTAATAGAGCTGGTAACATTTCTAGTCAACATCATCTTGTTCATCATGCTGAGAGTGTGTGGGTTTATCATAATCTTCATTGCCTTAGCACATACACAGTTCTATGCAGGGAAGTCCGTTGACTACAAAACACAGTTGATTGTGCAGTGACCCCTACAGGTACAGGCACAAATAAGATCTTCTAGAAGCTCAGATGCCCTGAGGCCCTTGGAGAATACAGGAAGTAGTTCACAGTCGTGCTGGAACAATTTTTATAGTGGGGTTGCTGAGAGCCATTGAACCAAACTGTAAACCCTGTATATAATGGAATCCACGTCAAGCCAGGGGATGCGGCAGCCCCCGCCACCCCACCCCCAGCACTCTTAGTTCCAGCACCTATGGTAGTTCATCCACATTTTTCCATCCATGTTGCAATGACGATCCAATATCTGGTTTGTCTATGTGCGAAGACATCCAAATAGTTGTTTGCCGGGGTGTTCTTTTGACATATTCTTCAAAACTGTCCTCATATGGTCGGCGTTTGGCCAGCGACTTGTCCTTTTTGTTGGATAGATTGAGACACAAGCAATTCAGGTCTCTGTGAGTCTCTTTTTCTCTCTCACTCTGGTCATACGGCAGTACTACAGACTTCCTTCTTGCAAAAAATGCAGTTTGTGTCACTCTCCCCCCATCAGGCAAGATTTCTGAAGCGGTAAGCTCCCTTTGTTTTGATGACATTAAACACAGACTCCCCCACCCCCACCCACCCCCAATACCAAATAGGGATGACACAGAGTTACAGCCTGTTAATTAGTGTACAGCAAGAAGTATGTTGCAGAAGTCAGGTCTGAGGTGTGTAACAAATTGTGTGCACAGGTATGAAATGACACTTGTCTGTTGTACTGGTAGTGGTGCCTATTTCAATCAACACATTATCATTTTTGGAAAGCAGTGAACAGCAAGCACCAAAACTTCAAGTGACCTAATTACTACAGTTCCTTTGACACCAAGAGACCCAAAACCCATATTAGCACATACAATATGCAGAAGCATCCTTGTGTCCACTTTTTCTTCAGTACTGTACAAGTCTTGGGCTTCTTCAACACCTACTGGTGATGGACTTCGCTACTTCACTCTCAGGTACATTTTGAACCATATATTCACAGAGAAATTTTACAAGTGACTGCTGGCTGAATGCCACGTTTAGAAACTTTTTCCATGGAGGCACAGGGCACCCAATCAATCAACTGGTATTTCTTGCATCCAATCTTAGATCCTATCCAGCACTGTCTTTCTGCAATTTTCAGAGTTATTGCTGTCATATCTGTCAAAGACTTTGATTACAAATTAACTTTGTCAAACCATTTTAGGATCTGCCTCAAGGACTCAGCAGCCAATTCATCAAATGTGTGGAATTTGCCTCCAGCCATCATTTGTACGACAGCCATGGCATTTCTGATGTACGCTGTGATTTCCTTCTTGCATGCTCTTAGCTCGTGGATTCTTTCATCTTGAGCTTCCAGCTGATGCCCTAATACAGCTTTGTCTATTCTTCTCATTGTTCCGTCACCATGAAAGAGGGACATAAGCACAGGTCCTACAGGGTGACTAAGAACAGTTGCCATTGAAACATCATCTCTGCATCTTGCTAAGGACAGGGCTCTACAGAAAACAATTTCTGGACTGGTAGCTGCTGTGATTGTCGCTCCCCTGGCAGACAAATTTGGTCTTCTTGGCCATGTCAGCAAATGATCATGTCAGATTTCTTGACTGGGCTGAAGAAGCTATGTGTCCCATCAGAATTAAGAGAATCTCTCACATCTCTCCAATTGTTCTTCACCAACATCTGCTATTTTCAGTAGACTCTTGTACATCTGATGTTACATGCAGTCCAGAGAACATTGTTAAGCACCTCTGGATGGTGATTCAGGGTCAAATGGGTGTGTCATATTGCTGATGATATGGTTGGTAAAAGCTGTAACATGCTCTTCAACCCTCTTCAGTGCAGAGGCAAGGACTTGTCTGTGGACTTTATTGTCACTACTTTTTGTTAGACAACTTCTTTTCCTCAGTTTTTGTATATTCGTAATACAAAGCTGTGTATTGTCATCTCTAACACTAATGACCTTTACATAAGTGTCACTAAATTAAAAATCTAGTTCCTAGAATATTTCAAAAGCTAGTACTGCATATGTAGGCAATTACAAATTAAAACCTTCTCCCAGGAAGACTAGAGCTACACTGTACGTACAGAAGCTTACAAATGGAGAAGCATTACATTAGGAATTCATGTACATTTATATCTACCCACTGCAGTAGAAACTATGGGCATGCAAACTACTGCTATTAGTGCACAACGTTCAGTGAGAGACTACTCTGGTCAGCAAATGTCAGCTGAAAATATAGAAAACTATTATAATCACTTGTGAGATACTTTGCCATTTAAGAATATGCAATGTGAAAACATTTCATGTTAATATATTGCAAAATGTTGATATACAGCATTTTTGCTTAGTCATTTCTAAAAAAAACTTGCCCATGCAAAACCAATAAAAATCTTTTAGTACATTGTAATTTGGTAGCTCTGACCAATAACCACCACAATAAGGTGTTGAAATTAACTTAAACAGTAAAAACTGTAGTCACAGTCGTGTGGCAGTGTGTTTCTGGAACTGTGCAAAAAATGACACTTTCATTTTGGGAACCATTGTTTCACCTCACCTACAGGCTTACAGCACCACTTGACAGCTCCACATGATACCTCATCTAAATGTACATAAAATAAGCTTTCAAATGATACATGATTTGGGTTGTGTAGGGTGGGTTCCTTAAACTCCAAAAATATGGCCCTTTGTGGAGAACTGTCACACGCCCAAGTGTCAGATATAAGCATTTCCGCTCATGCGGATATCTGCATTTGAGGTTACACATACTCAGTTCATTTGCTAGGGATGAACTGTTCAGAGTACATAGGACAAAAACCTTCTGTAGTTACTTTTGCTGTCTCTACCTTCTGGCTGGCACATCACCAGAATTAGCTAGCAGTCTGGACTCAGCCTGTGTTCTGTTTTGTGACCCTCACAGGCAAAGAGACAGTATGGGAATGATGCTATCTTCTACAATTGCTCAATCAACTATGTCAGGCCAATTAGCAAGTGCAATGAAAAGATCACCGAATGTTACTGGAGCGTAGCAGACAAAGAGGGGCTGGGAATGAGAAGGAGGCACATATACCTTAGCATGCCCCTATACAGCAAAATAGCGCCTTGAAATCTTGCCCTTAACTCAGGGATCACTTCAGCACAAGGCAAAGGGAGAGAGGATGGACTTTTAAAATGAAGGGAAATGGCAATTCAGAGAAGGGTTTGAGAAAGCTCCAGGATTCTTCTTCCTATTAGCCCAAATAGGAGACTCATGGCCTTGACTAGCAAGGACACACTCAGATACCTGGAGGCCAAAGCCACAAAAGCAGAAAGTGAAGAAAACATCCTGAATGTTCTCTGTGCTGATCCAGTGTAGCCCAGATCATTAGCAGCGGTGGCTCGGCTCTGCTCTGCTCCCCCTTCCAGTACCATTTGAACAGAAGGAGGTCATGAAGGGAGACAGCTGTGCAGGTGACAGCCTTGCTCAGCACTGCAGTGACATTCTGTTTCAGGCAGCAAACTGAAATGTGATCTTGAAGGCAAAACATGCCACTCGTCAAAGTTCAAAACACATTGTCCAGCATGTGTAGGAGTGTCACTCTAAGATCAGTGCAAGCATCTATAGTGCCAGGGTGCAGGGAGGGGGACTCTCAACAGTGAAGTTAGACACACACAGATTGGTTGGAAAGAGTGGATACTCTTTACCTACATAAATCTAAATGGCTACCAAAAACAATGAACAACAATTCTGAATGATATCTCCATAGCTATCTAATCATCCCGTAAAGGGAGATCTAGACACATAGGCTTTCCCCAAAGTCTGAATGGAACTGAAGTGAACCTCATCATCAATTTAATTTTTCTCTCCCCCAACTTAAGGTGACAAAAATGGTTAGGTCCTAAACACTTCAAAAGTGGAGCAATGAACCCGCATCCTTTTTGGACCACTCCGGATACACACAGCAAGCAGATCTTTTCACAGCAGAACCACACTTTAAAGAGTGTGTTCACTAGCTAACGGTAGATAAGCTATGATATTTATATGACGAAGACAACTGAAAACACAGAAAGTCTGCCTTCTCTGGCTAGATCAGTACTTGAGTCATCTAAAATATAATTTGCCTGCATATAAAGCCCTTGTTTTTCAAATACATATTCTATTATCAAACAATCCCCAATTTGTTTGCAACATTTATGTGGTATCCACTAAAAACAATTTGCATAGTACTGGGGAGGGAGGGATCATGATACAAATAGTAAATATGGCTTCACAGAATTAGGGGTTCCCACACTTCGTAGATTCTGTAGGCCAAGCTCACTGCACATACCAGGAGTTCCTTGTATTTCTGCATTTATCCCACGGGCCCCCTGTGTGCCATTCTCCCATCCCCTTCTATTTCAGGGACTCCCTGCAACTCCTGCCCCAGCCCTTCCAGCACATGCCACTAGTTCTGTGGCCCAGACCCTCAAAAGTATTTAGGTTTATAACTTCCATTGATTTCAGAGGAAGTTAAGCACCTAAATACTTATGAGGATCTGGGCCTGGGTCCCCCTACCATTCCCTCTCTGGCACATGCCAGGGGCTCTGTGTCTCCCTCTATCTCCCCGATGACAGGTCTGGAAGAGGTTAACTTGCGGTGAGAGATCCAGTTAGCTCCTTCCCAGATGCACTTGTTCAGACTATTAGGCATGGGCGCAGGATTTAGAAAGGGAGGAAGAAGGGGAGAAAAGTAGATAGGCTTCTTCAGTGGGTGAGCTGGAAGCCTTAGTTGAGACAAGGGCCCGGTGAGCTGTAGTCTGCTTGAAACCTGGAGTAAGGGAAGGAGCACACCAGCCCCTAGATTGTGGGATTGACTGAGGCACAGAAACTTGTGGTTACACAGGAGAAAAGTCTAGAGCAGCAGAGGCACGCCTACAATTAGGTGGCTGCCAGCTGTGTCCAGCTGGGCTGATGTTTGGTTTTTTTATACACTTTTGTTGGACTCTGGTAATGGATTCTGTGGCCCTGAAAAGGGCTGGACTCTGTAAAGTGGTCTGGCTGGAGGGAAGGTCACTCCTACAGTCAGAATAGGCCAAAGGACATTGGGGGAAACTGAGGCAGTGTTGATGCATCAATACACCTGGCCAAAAGGGTCTATACTAGAGTGACAACTTTGGTATGGAGGGGAGGGAGTATGTAGCAGAGTCCCACATTCTAGGGTCTCCATATGCACCCCCATTCCCTCTTCCCATACCAGGGTCCCCTACTTCCTCCCATGCCAGGGCCTCTGTACTCCCATTCCCACCTTCCCTCCAGGGACTCTGTTTGCCCCCCCCTTCCTGATACCAGGGCCCCCCAGGCCAGGGGCTCTGTGTGCTCCCCATTCCCCCAGCACAAGGGCTCTGCGTGCCCCCCTCCCCCACTTTCCCCTGACCCCCTCAATATTACTATTTATCTTCTTTCTGTCTGGGAAATAAGTCTTGCAGGGTGCCAACATTTTAAACTCCATTGGGAGGATAAGCAGAGATGAGATATGGGTGTTATATTGGATGTTGTTAATGGGTACCATCAACTTGATTTTTGAACAGTAGACAATTACAAAGGTGTCTGAAGCTATGACTCTGCTAAGCAGATGACGGGAACTCTGCATCCCCCGCTATTTCATCCCTTCTGGTTTTCAGATTTCCCCAAAAAAACATCAATAGGGTTCTACCTGTTGATGCCTAGAACATTCCCTGGAATTCTGGAACTGATTGTATGTAGCATTCAAAAGTTATTGCATTACACCACGCAGAGAAATGCCATCAGACTGAGTGAAAAGCCTTGCAAGCTCAGTCAAATAATATAGCCAGCGTAACTGCTGTCTTTAACGTTCAGTTGTTCTCTCGATACATTACTTAGGTCAGCAGCAATGAGGTAATGTTCCATGTAGGGCCAGTTCTGTGACAAGTCCGCAGAATTGAGCCAATAATTACCTAGAGGAACATAGGGAGATTCATAGTTTTATTTCAGAATATTTTCCCTTTATTTCAATTTATAATAATGCATCCATCCACTGCTTTGGCCTCGTGCACATTCAATATGAAATAACAATCAGACCCAGTGTCCAACAAACTGAACCCTTCCAAATGCAAAACAAAACTTTCCCACTACCCTCAACTGACCCCTCCTGCCCAGAAAAAGCCTGGAGAAAAAGTGAGACTTGTAGCTTGACCTGAAGGTCAACAAGTTTCTATCAGCTAAGCAGCATTTGAAACACCTGCCTGAACATCAGATGCTGAGCCTCTGGAGGGATCCATCTGAATATTAAAATAACCAGCTTCAGAATTAAACATGGCCTCCCCACATTTGGGCATTTATAAAGTATATTTCTTAAATCTGAGTTTTCATATATTAGTAATAATATTCTGCATTTGTCAAGCATCTCTCACCCAAGAATTTCAAAGTACAGCAGAAACATTACCTGATTAAGCCTCACAACACTCTTTTGACGTATTTAGGTTACATAATCCAACAATTAAAAACAACACACTGGGATACCTTATACAAGATGTACGATGGCAGCAGCTGAATAGGAAGATCAGACAATTACACTATCAATGCACCTGGAAAAAAATTGTGCTTCAAAAGCATCCCATGTTACAAATATTCCAGGAGGAGAAAAAATATTCCTGGCTACAGTTTTCCCTGGAGTGTTCAGTTCCTAATGCTTTCACTTTATTTAAGTCGAATTCCCAATCTGTATTACATCTACAAAGAAGACGGAGAGAGTCTGAACATCTCATTGCCAGAAATGAATCCCACAAGAAGAGAATTCTGATATATCACCTAGCATAGAAACATTGGGAAAACACATAAGAGAAAAAACAGCTGCGCCTTAGAACGAACACTTTTTTTTTGTATATTAGCAATGCCATAGGGTCTTCCTGTTCACCCGTATTTAGCATCTAACAGATAATTTGTAACACTCGGTGTTTACTGATAGCTGGGCTTCATGGAGTGCTTAAAAGTGGCATTGTTAATTTTGTTAATGCCCAGCAAGTGTGTACAGTAATTAGAGCAGATGAACTGGCAGTCGGACTATCGGATTCTATTTCTGCCCCTAATTCACTGTTGGATCTTGGACAAACCATAACATCTCTACCTTAGGGTCCCTACTTTATAGATCAGGCTAATACTTACCTACTTCACAGGTGAGCTGTGTGGTATAGTTCATTAACATCTCTAAGGTTGGGGAGATCCTCTGAAAGAAGTTACCATCTAAACGTGAAGTAGTGTTGCTTAAAAACTGACAACAGAAGAGTATTCAAGAAATATTCCCTTGGTATTTCCACTGTTCTGTGGCTGTAGATGAGTCTCGGACTTGTCTACAAGGGATGTTACTGTGGGGCAACCAGAGTATGAATCTACAGTGTGCTAGAGTGGCACACAGAAAGGACCTATGTGGATATACCTATAGGTCTGTAGCATGCTTTGACATGTAACATGAAATTTTAGTGCACTGTAGCAATGTCCACACAGGATGTTACCAGGCTGTAAACCAGTGTGCAGTAGATTCAGACATTGGCTTTCTGTGCAATAACATCTCATGTAGACAAGCCCTCAGCTTATTCCATGGAAGTTCACTTTTCTTGCTAACAGAAGAAGAGACTCATTCTGCCTTGAAATCAGTGAGGAAAGCACTGGATTTTGAAACTCAAGGTATGTCTACACTACAGTGGCACAGCTACAGCACCACAGCTGTGCTGTGGTAGTTCTATAGTGTAGATGCTTCCTACATTGACAGAAGGGGTTTTTCCATCAATATAGTTAATTGGAAGAATTCTTCCATCAGTCTTGCTGTGGCTACAGCAGGGGCTAGGTCAACCTAACTACAGTGTTCATGGCATGAAAATTTTCACAGCCCTGACCAATGTGACTATGTCAATCTAATTTGTAAGTGTAAACCTGGCCCCAATTTGAAATTAATTTCAATACACATTTTTAAACATTTGCTACTAAAATTAGTTCTTTCCATTTAACTTGTATTTCTTTCTTATTTTCAGAGGGTTTCCTAACAAGAAATGCTCATCTGACCCCTTCCTTTCTGGTTCAGCACAATAGTCTCAGACCAGAACATTGCCCCCAAAGGATTGGGGGCGGGGGGAGTCTAAGGCAGGAGTCAAGCAGCAAGGATAGAGAACGTGAATCTGGGAGAGAGCTCTGGCCTGGAAGCTCCCTCAAGTAAACGGTCCTTAATCATACAAGTGATGGGATTACTTCCAAGACATAGGTTTAGCAGGAGCAGGCCCTATGCATTTGAAAAAAAAATACACCTTTCATTTTAATTTTTTCCCAGTTAGTGAAGTAGTAATTGCCAGATGGATCAGGCCAGTGGTCTACCTAGTCTGATCCAGTATCCTGCCTGGCAGGATCAGCTGCTTCAGAGGAAGGTACAATAGGTCTGAACTAAGCAATTACAGACTAACCTGCCCATAAAGGGAGATTCTTCCTAACACCTGTAATTTACAGATTGGCTCATGCCTTGATACAGGAGGATTTACATCCCTTCCAAAAAATGTTTTAAATGACAACTTTAACATAAAGATGGCCAATCTTTATTAAATACTAGTAAGCTCTTGATGGGTGAAAGTTGTCTTACAGTTTATATTATTTAAAATGTGTCAGCTGGAGCATGGAAGTCTTGCCACTGACTTGAATGGACTCTGTATGAGGTCCCTGATTGCTTATTTAGGTGAGGCCTAACAATAGGCAATAGGTTATAATACATTAGTAGTAGTTTTATCAACAAAGTCAACCAGAGGCTTAAGCAATGGGTGCATGCTTTTATAAATACAAAAACTAAAGATATCAGGTACAGATGAATAAATTCAATCTAATTGTCAGGGATGCAGCAACCATACTAGGGTTATTATACTGAAAACAACTATTTCCCGTCTTGCTAAAATATAAGATTTAAAACAATAATAAAATGTTTCAGAAGGAAAAAGTCTATTACTTTCATTCCTTTGGCAAAGAAAATTAAAAAGCTAGATTTTTGGAGGTTTCCTTTGTCTACTCTATTCCAGGTGCTTATACACCCCCCTGAGCCCACATATAGGGAAGTAGCATGTCCTAGTATTCAGTCTGAGACAAAGTAAAAAAAACAACCTAATATTTACAGCAATGTGGGGCCCAGTTCTGAAAAGTGATGAGAGCGCTCGTCCCATCGGCTTCAACAGTAGCAGTGAGTCTTCAGCAGCTTCCTAGGATGATGCCCCAAAAGAGCAAACATAATACTAAAACATTTCACAGTATATGTATACAAGGATGGATAGTACCAAAGAAGTGAAAGACGATATCCAACATCATGATGCTCAGATGCTATGGTAATGGGGACCTTATAAGTCCCTCAATAGATAAACACTGGGGGAAGGGGAAGTGGAGATAAGATTGCAAGTGGGGATTGCAAGCTGTATTCACAGGTTCTTTTGTCAAATTCATCTTGCTTGCCTAGACTGGCCCCACTGATATAAGATCAGCTCACGCTCTTTAGTACCAGCCAAGGGTACTGCATGCATAACAACATTTTGTTACTGTGTGTAACCACACAGACACAGACCAATTCTCCTTGCAATAGTTACCACCTGCAGGTATTTAACAACTGCAATGTCTGTGGGATTTTGTTCTCCAAGAGTTCCCCAGAAGCAAACATCAAAGGAACACCACCAACAAACTCAAGTTTCTCATAAGTTCAAAACAAAGTATAGCCCTTCTGTGCGAAGGACTGAATGGTGCTGGTCAATCCAATCACTTGGACATTATTGCAACAAGTTTGCATGCGGGATCTACAGTCTAGATCAGTGGTCTCCAAAGTGGGGTGTGTGCACCCCAGGGGGTGCGCAAGAGGATCCTTGGGGGTGCGCGGCAGTTCGGGCGGGAGTCCGAGCGGCTTTTTTTTTTTTTGCTTCAGCAAAAATGGTAGAGCCGGTGCGGCGGGGGTGCGTGCTCAAAAATTTTTTACTGATAGGGGTGCACGATCAAAAAAGTTTGGAGACCACTGGTCTAGATTCTCACGCTACAAATTGGCAAAGATGGGCAAAGTTACAGGGCTGACTCATTGTAGTGTGTGGAGAGGAGATAGTAATGCATGCCACACCTTCTCATGACCCATCTACCCCAGCTCACCTTGAAAGACATCCTCCCCCATTCACACAGGAGTATTCTGGACAAAGAGCCAAGATTCCACATTTACTGGACAAGTAATCATCGCCACCCAGCGCTAACAAATCCCTGGGCATGTGCTTCTTACATGTCTGGATACTGCGTGAGAACATTATACAGCCCAGACCAAAATCTCAGCTAAACAGAAAAGAAAAAACAAACAGTAATGCTGTCTAGAGATTACAGTGAGGAGAGTCTGGACTCCTTGGTTCTATTCCCAGCTCTGCCATTGACCTGCTGCGTGACCTATGCCAAGACAATTAACCTGTCTGTTTCCTCATTTGTAAAAATGGGAATAATACCTACCCCAAAAGGGGTGCTGTGAGGCTTGTGCGTCTGTAAAGTGGTTTGATATGAAACAGACTAAAGACATGTGAAGCATTCACGTACAGAACACAAAGCATTTTATAGAAAAATAAGTATGCCAACTATGAATACTTGGCTGATATCACTAATTAGAACACAGTCAATGCAGTAATGCAACAAGTGAGTCAGATGAAGGCTACTGTACTTTGGCAGGCACTATAGTTCAAGGAAGTTCAGCAGCTATTAAGGAATAATGTATGTTATTTTAAATAAATGTTAAAACGTCCATCTTGAAGGAGCCCAAAGTGTTTTATAAACTATATACACAACACCTGTCTGTGAAATTCAGCCACATGGGGGATGGAGGGTGTCAGAAATCCTACAGACAGCACCCTGTACAACTGCATAGGGGCTAAAAGAAAGAATTTTGAACAAGCACACCAGGGCAATTTCCTACTCTTACTAAAAGTATCATGCAAATGTAATGCCATGCAGAACAGGCATCTCCCTTGGAAAGATGAATCAATGAGTTTCTATGATTCAAACCTACAGCCACCTTTCCATGGACAAATCTTTGCCGTTTGGAGAGAGGTTCTCATTTTAGTGCAGGTGATCGTAAAGCAGTTATTTATAAGCTCTCCCTGCTAGGAAGCATTTTATAGTGAGTTTTAATGAGATATTTAAAGCCTACAACATGTTTTTTAAATCTCCTCTGATGCTTGTATATATTATCGCTTCCCTCCAGCCCTCTCTGGTCTATTTAGATTATAAACTCTTCAGGGCAGGGGGCTCTCTCATTCTATATTTGAACAATGCCCAACATAGTGCTCTGATCGCTGTTGGGTCCATTGATGCTATAATAAATAATACGAAATTAAATTTCCTCAGTTGGAAGAAAGCCTCTGCAGGGAGTTTATTTCAATAACACAATGGACGCAACATGCAGCCTCAGAACTAGAAAGATCAAATCCTTTAAAAGAATGGAAATTCAATGCAGTTAAACAGTGGAAATGAACTGCAAGATGATGCAAAACAAGAAAGGGCTGCATGAGTGTAGGAGAGCTAACCTGGGGCAAATAGCAACTGAGACACAGTGCAGACCCTCTTCCCCATTAGGGTTTACTGGAACACCAGGGCAAGCTGGATAAGGGAGTATCTATACTTTGAGCCAATCCCTAATAGCTTTGTCCACAGCTGAGAATTGCACCACTGCAACATGCAATAATGTAAATGAAGCAGTACAAGTTGCCAAAGTGCACCATACATGCTAGCTATCCTCTTTCAGGTCCACTGTGTCCCTGCAGCACTTCCTGCACTCCTGCAGTAACACTGCATTGATACCCATCCCAGAGTTCCAAGCACAGCTTCCCATCCAGTTTTCTGTCAAAAGAGAAATATCACTTCTCTTCCAAGTCCTGGAGAACAGAGCCTTGATTAGAGAGTTCAGTGAAGACACTACAGGCCTGTGCTAAGAGGACTAATTGCACCAGGGCAGCTGAAATGGCAGTGCTTTCAGTCTGTTGCAACAGAGCAGAAGAACCCAGGCGAGCTGCAACTGCAGAGGCTTTGCTCAAAACAAGTGCAGCTGAAACAGTGCTGGAAAAATTGTGCAGCATTGGAAGAAAGCTCATGTGTGGATGCAAAATGTGGTACAAGTATTGAAGGTGCTTGCAAAGGTAAAGTTCTCTAGTGTAATCATGTGTCACGAAACACCACTGCAGTAGTGCCAAACCTAAGCATTGAAAAATAATTTGTAAGGCTCACACACACACACACACACACGCACAAAAAGAGAGAGACTTTTAAAAATAACAATATATGTTGAGGGTTCTCTCTCATTTTCATTTTTCTGGTTTTTGAAACTTTATGGTATACCTGGGTAACATTTTTCAACCATACCAGCAAAAAAATTTACTCTTTTAACTAAAGCAGGGGTTCTCAAACTGGGGGTTGGGACCCCTCAGGGGCTTGCAAGGTTATTACATGGGAGGTGGCGAGCTGTCAACCTCCAGCCCAAACCCTGCTTTGCATCCAGCATTTATAATGATGTTAAATATACAAAAACATGTTTTTAATTTATAAGGGGGGGGCACTCAGAGGCTTGCTGCGTGAAAGGGGTCACCAGTGCAAAAGTTTGATAATGACTGCATTAAAGCAAGACTTGATGACTCCAGAAGCTGGGGATTTAAGAAAAATACCAAATAGTAGGGACTTGCAATAACAGAGTGAAATAGGGTGGTGATGCTGCACGCTGCCAGTCCTGCAAACCACCTCAATGAGGAGAGACGCTCACAGCTCTATAGATAAAACCTCCAGGTCTCGGGGCTGGGGGATAAAGATGGGGGAGGGAAATACAGGCAAACTATGGCTAATCCCCACAATGTGACACCCAGGCAGCTCCCAACCTGGCAACCCCTTCTCCAGTCCCCTAGGTCACAGGGAGCCCAGTAAGGTAGCGAGAAATGAACACAGCCAAACTGGAACTAGCCCCCCAGCCCCCGGGGAGAGCAGCTCCCAGGGAGTCCAGTGGGGAGGGAAGGGGAATCTCCTCTGTGCTGCTCCCTGGCCAGGACACTGCTCAGCTGGTCATTCCGCTGCCTGCACGGTACTTACCAGCCTTCCCTGAACTCTTCCCTGTCCCCCCTCGGGCGCGCTGAGCAGCTCCTCAGGGCGCCCCGCCAGCGCCTCACACCACCTACTCCAACAGCGCTAGAACCGCCATCTTTGTTACTGGCAAATACACCTTTTTTTTTCAAGGTACCAGGCGTGGGACTTCAGGCACGTCTCAAGATGCCGTCGTCTGGTTGGTCAGATCCCGCCCGGGCTGCGGTATGCCGCACTGTGATAGGTCTGATGCGGATGAAGCAAGACGATGTACATCCGCCCTTTCTTCAAGCTGGTCTGTGCTGAAGCTGTCTGGTGCTGGTAAAGCTTTGGGCTGCTGCCCATGGATTGCAACTGGAGCAGCTCGTTGAGCATCGCATAGGGGGTTGTGCGTGCTCTGGAGAACTGCAGGGCAGAGCCCCGGCCCCTAAAGGCTGCCACCTCCTGCGCTTATTGCAAGGGGCAGCATTGCTGCTGCCGCCAATGTGCAGGAGGCACTATAATGCCACAACACCGTGACAGGGCCAGGACAATATCCCATGGGGAGTGAACACCCCACAAACGGGTTCTTCATAGCGGGGAGCGTGTCCTGCGCCTTGCACAGCGCTGAGCATATTGTCAACTCGTAGCAAGTTAAAGTAGCAAGCACCACTTTGAGGGTCATTCGCACAGGGTCATCAAATCGTTGCATATGGAGGGTGACACCTACAGATGTGCCTAAATAACAGGAGTACTTGTGGCACCTTAGAGACTAACAAATTTATTAGAGCATAAGCTTTCGTGGGCTACAACCCACTTCTTCGGATGCATATAGAGTGAACCATATATTGAGGAGATATATATACACACACATACAGAGAGCATGAACAGGTGGGAGTTGTCTTACCAACTCTGAGAGGCCAATTAAGTAAGAGAAAAAAAGAGAAAAAGTTTTTTCTCTTACTTAATTGGCCTCTCAGAGTTGGTAAGACAACTCCCACCTGTTCATGCTCTCTGTATGTGTGTGTATATATATCTCCTCAATATATGGTTCACTCTATATGCATCCAAAGAAGTGGGTTGTAGCCCACGAAAGCTTATGCTCTAATAAATTTGTTAGTCTCTAAAGTGCCACAAGTACTCCTGTTATTTTTGCGGATACAGACTAACACGGCTGCTACTCTGAAACCTGACAGATGTGCCTCTGCAACATCCTCATTGCTGAGTTTAGAGAGCAAAGGAGGTCCCTCCTAAGAGGACTGCAAAGGGAGATGAATCTAGAGGCGAAAGAATAAAGGGGGAGAGTGGGGCACAGAGAAGAAACGAGAAAACACTGCAGGTTTAAAAAACAAGGGAAATCAAGCCAAGTCAGAAAAAAAAAATCAAGTCCATCTAAATGGAAACCTAAAGAATGAGGATTTTTAAAAGGAAATGGAGGAAGTGAGGGGCAGGGAGAAAGACAGTATATTTTATTTAGCTATAGAAAGCTTTACACATAATTTTGAATTTGTGATGGGTTGGCTGTTTTTAAAACAAACACTCTCTCTCTCTCTCTCTCTCTCTCATTTTAAATGTTCTCAGCCGCCATTATCCCCTCTTTTGATTCCACTTCATGTTTTTGAAAGGCTAATGGGGATGTTCTCAAGTCTGAAAATAAAATTGGAACAATCCTGCAAATATCAAAGCCAGGTTGATGTGGTGATTTATAGTATTATTTATTACAGTAGAATCCTGATTTACTGAACCTTCATAATTGAAGCCTTCTTTCTGAACTACAAATGTGTTGGCCATTAAGCAAGGAGTTTGAGACAGGAATATGGTAAATTATAAGCGGCCAAACTTCAGTTCTGCGGAACACCTAACTTCTATAGTGTTGGAGTTAAATACCTGCCGATCTTAAGAGTTCCATAGAAATTTAACTTCAGCACACTTGAGTTTAGGCACCTGGCTGTAAATTGGAAGGCTGATGAGTGAGGCCCGTAAAGTCAAATTTTTCTGAACCCCTAGTTACCCAAACCAATTTGGTGGAGCCCAAGCAGTTAGGAAAACAATCAGGATTCTACTGTACTTACATGGCACCATAAATGCACGTGGTGCTTTAGATGCAAATAAAATTCAGATTTCTGATTATTTTACAATGTAGATTATACATAACATCAGGAAATTACAAGCAAAGGGAAGCGAAGAGGGTATAGGAGGACAAGAGCTGTAACAGTGTAAGATAATGAGATGTACTTAATGCTACATGTGCATCTTTTTAGTTCCTCTTTGGATTTTTTTAAATAAATTAAGTACATTTAAATTGTAGATATTTTCTAAATAAAGGTCAGGTTGAAAGTAGATACTGAGCAGGGGACCAGGGTCAGGGCTTTGGGGTTCTAATCCTGGCTCAGAGACTGATTCACTGTGTGATCTTGGACAAATCACTAATAGGCCTTATCCCACAAACACTCCATATATGGAATTTCTATTGATGTCAACAGGAATTCTGCACTCAGAGGGGTTAATGGATTGGACTGTTAACTTCTCTGTGCCTCAGTTTCCCCATATATAAAATAAGTCTAATAATATCCACCACTTGGGGTTGTTTGGAGACTGAACTGAATAATGTTTTTAAAGCATTTTGAGATTCTTAGATGAACGGCATTATGGAAATACAATATTATGATTATAAAGATGGTCTGAAGAGCAGGAGCCCACAGGAATTAAACCCTCTTGTAATTTCTGAAGGATTAAGAAAGAAATTCAAAGAAAGGGCACTTCATTCCTACCTATTCCTGGGTTGGGATAGAGAAGGAAAACTGAATAGAAAATACCTAATCAAGAATCATTATCAACTGAGATTAAAAGAAAATCATGCCAATTGTTTAGAGTACTTGAAAACCCACAGAACACAGACCTGCTCTGCAATGGGATACACTGATTTATTTGTGGCTTAGCTTTAAAACTATTTCCTGATTTTTATCTTTATTTTGTAAAAATACTATAATATTCTAGAATAGTGGTCTCAAATTTTATGGCTTATAATAGTGGTTTTGGATGATTGCTCTGGAACATTGCAATATTTATATAGGGGTATAGAACAGGATGGCTAAGCAAGTTACTGTAACTTTCCAAATTAGCTGCTAAAACTATTTACAAAATGCTTTTTCTTTTCTTTTTGTTATTGACTCACTTCATACAGGCCTGCAGCGCCATTGTGGTAGGAAAGATGTGCATGTAATAGGAATTAGTGGTAATTGTTTCATTATTGCAAGCCGATATGCACAGTCTGAAAATATTGTATTCATGCTCCTAGTGCCTTTGGTGTAGGGATATACTATCTCCTCTTGGGATGATAACATATGTGCTGATAGAGCTACAGCTCAATTTGCAGTAAGCTTCCGCCTTCTGAATGGTTTGCAATAGGCGACAGTTCCAAGGGAACTATTTGACCTCTCTGCATGTGCCTTTCAGTCAGCCCCAGTCAGAATGTGCTGCTGCTGGTAGTGCTGAAATGAGAATTTGAGTGGGAGCACTTTAAAGCAGGTACTGTATGCAAAATGTCCTTTCCTTTTCTCTTTTACTGTATCTGGAGCTCTGTAGCAAGGCATTGAAGAGGTTTTTAATCAAATGTTTGATTGTGTAGCATGTATAAGCAATAAGGCAAAATAATTTAAAATAACTTAAAACTGGTAGAGGGGAATTCTTACATTCAAAAAATAATTAATTGCTCTGGCTAATTTTTTCTATATGTTTTATGTCAGATGTTAGAAAATGACAATATTTTGAAGTTTGTATGATGATGAGAGAAATTAAATGAAAAAGTGATTGGAAAGGGTTTACTTAAAAAAAATATACAAGAGTTGACTAATACCATCTAAGGGTGATGGTGGGCAGCACTTGGAATGTTCATTTCATCTGGGCAACACTGATTATAGGGTGTTGTGTTTTTTTCCCAATTATATTTAACTTAATGTATATTTATATAGAAGGTACATATACATATTACATGCTCCATATTAGATGTGTATTCTGCTTTTTTATGGCTTTACTAAAAAACAGAATCTGCTTTGTTTTTCTCATGAAAGGAAATTGAACTGACTATTCCAAGCTGAACTGAAAGTGACAGATGATTAAACTGGGTAAAAGGAGGAAAGCAGAGGCCCTTTTGTACTAAAGAAAGGGAGATGGCACACTCTAGCTATACCCAATTCCCCTTTACAGGTTCTTCCAGAGTTATAAATAGATCCTTTAGGGGCTAGCCAACTCTTGTTTCATTGTTTTGTTTCCTAACGTCAGCAATGGCTAACTCTTATTGTGCATTCTGGGTCCCAGGTATAGTAATACTGGCCACAAGGTTCTCATTTTTACAGCAATCATGTCCTTTCTTCTCTTTGTGACCATAGAAACACACGTAGTAAGGCAGACAATCTGCCTTTATTACATTCTTCCCAGCTCTCACGGCTTCATTGCAAGGCTCCTGATTTATTGATTGATTTATTTTCTGATTTAGAGGCCTGTCTGAGTTTTGTTTTCTGGCCTGTAAAAGTCAGAACAATCCCTGTTTATTGCAGGTGATGTTTAAGCTGCTTTACAAGCACTCTTGACATCTGTAACTGTTACATTTGAGGAGCATAATCTTGGCAGATTGGCTGCTCTGTCTGGTTCACAAGCACCAACATTTGTTTACTACACTTGGATGGACCCATTAAAAAAACAGACTGTGGTAATGACTTAGATTTCCTAAGGGAGAGAGTAGTCTAATGGTTAGAACAATGAACTAGAAGTCAGGAATTTTGGATTCTATTGCCAGTTTGGACACTGGCTTAGTGTAAGACATTGGGCAAGTCCCTTACCCTTTCTTTGCTTCAATTTCCCATTTGTAGAATAATAATACTTGCAGGGACAATATCAGGTTAAATCTCTCTCTCTCTCACACAGACAGACACACACTCTCTCTCTCTCTGCCCTTATATGTGTTACTACTAACTTAGATTACTAAAAACTGAAAGAATTTTAAACATCTCATTTGTAGGTCATCAATTGTGCTATTTGTTTATTACTTTGCTTTTCTCCGCATGGACAGTGGAAACAGACTAGTCACTTTCTTTTTTCTGTCTAGCAGTTTCCATTGTCTGGTTCTCTTGCATTAGCATAATCCTGCAATGCCTAGGCTGCAAATACTGCAGGGGAATGTTTAAATCCAGACCCAAAAATCTGTTTTAATTTAATTTAAAAAAAATCATGGTAATATCTTTATTAATATTAGGTTTTGTAAAATGTTATTTGTACAAAAACTAAGCTTGGGGCCTAAATTACTCGACGGTGACCTTTCATTAATTATTGTCTTTTAAAATCCATGGGGCTACAGAAGGGCAACATATTGGTGCTACATAACGCATGTGTTCTATTATAAAAACAGCATCCCCAAGTTTGCACATGGCCTCATCCTGAGAGACACTGAGAACATACAATTTACATAGATTTCAGTGGGAAATAGGGGTACTTAGTGACTCTCGGAACTAGGCTGAAAGTGTACAGGAAATATGCAGTATTTTCTATGGCATGAGGGATATTTTATGAGACACCTGCAGCTCTGGACAATTTTTAAAAAGTAGATTCTCATTTAAGGACCAAATGAGCCATTAATAGAAGGGTTTCAGATTGGGACATGTAGGCTGTAAGAGCTTGATTTTCATGCTGATGCTAGCTCAGGGATTGAAGTGGGAGGGAAGAGGCAAAAAAGATGATGTTCTTGCAACAAGAATCTCTGCTATCTCATTCCCAGCATTCCCTATTTGCTGTGCCTACATTCCCAGCATTCCCATATTTGCCTCACCCAGTTTATGACTTCTTCTCCTGTAGACACAGAGGTATAAGGAGGGTCACAGCTTCTCCTATAGCTGCCAGAATAATGTTATGGCATGAAACTTTTAGCTTACTAGAAAAATCATCTGGGGTATGTCGAAGGATTATCCACACCCACTCTACTTTCTGCACAGTAGTGTGCCTGAATCAATTTCTTGGGAAAAATACATCTTTCTTCTTCAGTTTCTTCAGAGAGTTTATTACATGCAAATACTGGTTATCAGAAACCAGTCTATATATGATTTGGATGATCTGATATATGGAAATATTCTCCCCAAACTCAGAATGTCGTTTAAAAAAATGGTTTTGAAATCTGGAAGTGTCTTCTGAGCCAGATAATTGGCATTTACATGTATTTTATAATTTGTATAGCACCAGATGCATGCTGGGTGCTTTTAAGAGACTCCACTCTAGCTGACTCAAGGCCACAGTCTCTGCTTTAAGGAGCCTTACCCATTAAGTCACTCGTGCTACAATTTCTGTGGGTGAACGGTTTTGACTTGTGAGGAGACTGGCAGCAATATTATGGATGAGGGTGAAGATTATAGAAAGGAGATTTTGGAGGGCTCTAGCAGAGGAGTAAAGTGCTTCCCTCCTCTGTCTGTGGGAGGACATTTTATAGATTAAAACACTTGTGAGATAGATATTACCCCCATTTTACAGATGAGATGAGGAAACTAAAGCAGAAAATTCAAGTGACTTACCCAGGGCCACAGAGGGTATGTCTGTACTGCAATTAAACACCCTCAATTGGCCCATGTCAGCTAACTCAGGCTCACGGCTATAGAGCTATTTAATGCAGTGTAGACATTTGGGCTCGGTTTGAAGCTTGGGCTCTGGGGCCCTTCCCCCTCATGGAGTCCAGGCTCCAGCTCAAGCCCAAATGTTTATGCTGCAATTAAACAACCTTGTAGCCCAAGTCCAACGCAGCTGACACAGGCCAACCATGGCTGATTAACTGCAGTATAGAGAGAGAATTTAGTGTTGGAGCTGAATTAGAAATCACAAGTTCCTAGCAGCCATTCCGGTGTTTAGCTTCATAAGACCTCTCCCTAGCTCATTTTAGAGATATGAAATATACATACCTCTCAACTAACATATACTTCATTCTATAGGAAGATCCAAGATGATGCAGAGCTTAGTTCCCCATACCTACTGAGATTTAATATGTTGCCACACAATAAGAGCAGTAATTTTAAACATATAAACCACAGAAGCCCAAGGTAGAAAAGACTATTTAGATAATCCAAACCATTCCCCTTCCAAAGTAGAATATAGTCCCCTGATGAAGGTTGCATCAGACATTGAACTATTCCTGTACTTTAAATATATATCAATGGTAGAAGATTAAAAACTACTTTTCATCAGCCATTTTCTTCCTCCTCTCTCTAATTGCAGTCTAGGTAGAAAACTAAATTTTGCTCTCATCTCCCATTCTTGTAACTTCCTCTAGGGAAGTTTTCATTGAGCCCGTATGGTGCAGAACAGAATTAATTAATTTAACAGTTCTGTGGGCCACTGAGTTCCTGTCCATGTTATGACTGAAACAATCTAGTTTAGGGTTTCAACAAGTTTTATTTTACATAAACCATGTCAGAAAGCCATGCTATAGACAGCTTAGAGGGGGAAGTCTAGTTGGCTAGTAATTCTCAGGGGAAATCGCTGCACTGGCCAAGTAAACTAGGCTAGCACCCTTTCATCTTTGATATAATCTGTGGCTAAAGGACCCTGGAAGATGCTGGAGGTACTCTCTCAAGAGATCAGAAGCCTTCAAGACAATTCACCTGTGACATAAATGGTGATGTGAGTTACATGTCAATGTAAGTTGCAAAGCAGTATAATTTGCATGTTAGCATTTAGGAGGAGAGTGGTGTGCAAAAACAAGTGTAACTTGTACCAGCTTGGTATCCTATGGAGGCCAAATACAGCCCCTGACATAAGCATGTAAACTTCCATTGTAATCAGTGAGATTTCTAACTGCTTACATCAAGTCTGAATTTGGCTCCAGGAGCATTGAGTATGGTCTGGGCATAGTTAAAGTGCAGGAGTACAAATACAAATGCAGGTGCACATGTGGGGTGCTGTTTTATGATACATGCCCGTTAGCTGCTTTTCTTGTTACAACTCCTTTCATTACCTGGGCCCTCATTTTGAAAATCTGCTGAATGCCAAGTCAATGCATTCACCACTTACACATTTTTTCTGATAGACTTACTTGCAGTCACATCAGTTACTTGTGAGCATCCACATTGACTTGTTATATTCATAATTGCAATTAATGGAATGATTGGGCTGCAGATGTGTAACTTGCACCACTGCTTCTGACAGTGCTGATTTTGGCCCAGAGATTTCCCCGGGAGCTTCACCTGTTTATTCCTTGCTATATCCCTATCCTCTCCTGGGTAGTATTAAAGCAAGTAACAGTAACCCTCACCATAACTAAGGCAGAAAAACAGTTTCCCTTATATTCACACTTGTCCTGAACATTTGTCCTTTGGGATGTAGTATTCAGTGTATGGGCTCTGCCTAAAGTTGTTGGTTTTTTGTTTTGTTTTTTGAAAGCTTGATTAAAATCCCTTCAGCTGTTTTCAAGTTACACGTGTGGGGGGGGGGGGGGGTGAGAATTACAATAGTAAAAAATATTTTAACCACCATTTCATTTTAAATGTGGTTATAGTAAAAATGGCTGAGGCTTGAAACTGGTATGGATGTAGGGATCATTGAGGACTGGTGCCTTTGCCGAGATAAGGAAAAATGTGTTCAAAATTTAAAAAGCAACAAGCAACTAAAAATCATTTTTGAGCATAGTCTTTTGATATTTGTGAAGATAGTTGTAGCAGCGCTAAATGTAGAGGCAACAGGAAGGAACTGTAGGGCAACCACTCAAAGTTTTGTCCTAGAACTACAGTAAATGGCAATAGAATAAATGTTCTCTCTCCCAGAGTTCTTCCCAGTTAAATCTGTTTTTGATTATTGCTGATAGTTCCTACCACCTATAGCCAATAGCCTGCTTCCCATAATTATTTGTATTAGAGTAGCACCTAGAGGCCCCAACTAAAATCAGTTGCACACGAACTATACAAACATGAGATAGTCCCTGCCTTCAAGAGCTTACAATTTAAATAGACAAGACAAAGAATGGGAGAAGAAACAGATGTACAGAGCAGTGAAGTGACTTGCCCAAGTTCACACAACAAGTCACTGGCAGAGATAGGAGTAGAATCCAGCTCTCTTACTCCCAAGTCCAATGCCCTATCCAGACAGAGCAAGTTTTTCCCTAACTACTTCTCATTTTACAGTGCCAGTTTGCAGACAGCTGATCTTGCTCCAGACAATGCTAGTGATCTCCTTTTCCATCTTACCAAGCAGCAAGAATCAGGGTTCCACATTCAACCTTAAATGACTTTTCCAGGTCAGTTTTGTGTATTTATCTGTCTGCAGCCCTGCTACTCCACTTGGTGATCTGACAACCCCAATGGGATGTTGCTTCTTGCAACATCACCACTGCAAGATTCTACAACCATAACCTTGTTAATAATTTTTTTTGCTGATAATGCATGAGGTAGAACACATTCTAGCTTCCTCTTTCAGAGATGTATCAGTTCCATAGGTCTAAAGGCCTATGTTTGGTAGTAGATGGAACAGACATATCCGTTCCTTAGGTCTAAAAGTCTATGTTTGTCATTAGATGGAACAGATAGGAGTAAAAGACACACAGACAGCAAATATGTGGGTTATAAAGTTGTTGTTTTTTTTAAGAAGCACATTTATATTTCTGACTACACCTCCCCTTTAATTTCAATGCTTTCCCCACTGCTGTGGCAGACAAAGACTCCCAGCTGCTGCCTTATTTGAGGCTGAGGCCTCTGGGCTCCAATTCAAGCTATGCCACTTTTGAGCTAGCTTCTAACACTGGCTTGGAAATTTAATGAGTCGGTCTCTCTCAGCAAGATGGAGTAACAGGCCATTTTCCCACTAATTTAAAACAAAACAAAGAAAGCGGGTCTAGAATATCTTGCTAGTTAGTTTTAGCCAGTCACATTAGCATTCCACAGAAGAAGTATGTTTAGTGTGCTCAGCAGCACTGATGTAGTAGCGAAACTCAGGACCATGAACAGTACATCTTCTGTAGTACACTATGGAGATACTTACTGAGGGAACCGGTATATTAAGAAAGGCCCTAGGCTAAATTCATGAATTTACTGCAACTCTAGAGAAAGTTAACCTTTGAATGACATGTAGCATGAGTTCCAACTTCTAGTAGTTTAGGAAAAGTTGCATCCCAGTCATCCCTACATCCAGAATCATTACATTATATAGTAGTGAACCTGGCAGCTCTGGGTCTAAAAGCATAAGCCTCTATCTCTGGAGAGAAAGGACCACTTCAAAGGCAGAAGCAGACTCAAAAACCACAATCTGTGGTCTAGGCCTACAGAGGGACAAAGCCACACTGTGTTAGGTTGGGTTACAATTGTGTCTTCTGAAATCCTGAAGTGTAGTAGTAACCAATAGGTAGGGTCCTACCAAATTCACGGCCATAAAAAACACATCACGGACCATGAAATCTGCCCCCTCTCCCCCGTGAAATCTGATCTTTTGTGTGCTTTTACCCTATACTATACAGATTTCACAGGGGAGACCAGCATTTCTCAAATTGGAGGTCCTGACCCAAAGGGGAGTTGCAGGGGGGTCGCAAGGTTATTTTAGGGGGATCATGGTATTGCCACCTTACTTCTGTGTTGCCTTCAGAGCTGGGCGGCCGGAGAGTGGCGGCTGTTGGCCAGGCGCCCAGCGCTGAAGGCAGTGCCCCACAAGCAGCAGCACAGAAGTCAGGGCAGCAATACCATACCATGCTTGCTTCTGCGCTGCTGCTGGTGGCAGCTCTGCCTTCAAAGCTGGGCTCCCGGCCAGCAGCCACCGCTCTCCAGTTGCTCAGCTCTGAAGACAACACTGGCGCCCGCAGCAGTGCAGAAGTAAAGATAGCAGTACCACAACCCTCCCTATAATAACCTTGCGACACCCCCCACACACACACACACACACTCACTCCTTTTTGGGTCAGGACCCCTATAATGACAACACCCTGAAATTTCAAATTTTAATAACTGAAATAATGAAATTTACAATTTTTCAAACCCTATGTTTGTGAAATTGACCAAAATGAACCATGAATTTGGTAGAGCCCTAGCAATAGGTCTCATATATTAACAGACTTAGGACAAACACATTGTGTCAAAAGAACACTAATGCTATCTTTATGACTTGTGTCTACAGTAACAATGTATCAACATATCACCTATGCTACCATTATACCGTATGTCATCAGTAACAATGTTGACCTGGATCAGTAACATTGTGTCAACATTCCAAATAGTAATTTTAAGCCTGAAATAACTGTTTATACCAAAATATGTTTCACCTTTCAACAAACATTCTTCCAAGCTATTCATAGCAAAGAATCACACATTTAATTTTATACCCCCGACTGTTCTAGGACATTTTAAAAAGGGACCCAAAGGAAATGTCAGACATTAGACAAATTTTACTCAGATGGCAGTTCTTAAAATAGTCATAACTAATTGAGATTACACTTTATCATGACAAACTACCATAGAATATTCAAGCAATTCATAAACTACAATAACATTCTGAAAACTGATCCTTTAGACACAGTCACAGATTCTCCTTTTTACTCATGAAGGTTGGGCCAGGATTTCCAGTTTAACTATAGCAGCACTCTCTCTCTTCCCCACTGTAGTTATAAGAGAATACTACACTACCTAAAGCCAAAACAAAAAACACCACTATCCATTGACTAGTATGTATACTGTTAGTACCTACTCAGTTAATCAGTATATGATAAACAAATACCAAAGCAATTCCTTTATCAACAGCACCTTCCTTACAATCCTCTGACTTCCTACTAACTCTTCTTACTACAGGTTTGCCCTCTTATAAGATCCCTCCCCCCCCCCAATGTCTTTTTGGAGCAAAGGCAAGCAGCTGCAGCCCTAAAGCAACCATTTTACAACTGACAGCTGTTGGCTATATCTACCTCTTTTTCCAGCTAGTTAATACCTGCTATATTTTTTCAGTTTATATAACTGATATGGCATCTTCTCACAAGATTCCCAAATTGCCACTTTGAGATCACACATGAAACCAGAGACTTTATAGTGTGCTCTAGTGCCTAATGTTGGGGACTGAGAACTAGGGCTCTTGGATTCTATTCCCTGATTGTGGCACTGACTCATTATATGATCTTGGATGTCACTTAACCTCTAGGACTACTTTATATGTAAAATGCAGGATAATAATTACAACAACATTTGGAATACCCTCAACCTCCATAACATTCATTCCACTCACTTCTCCAGTCCAGCGTTTGAATAATTCACAATTAAAAGACTGTGTGTGGTAAGGGGAAGGTGTGAGTCCAACCTAGACCAAGAGGAAATTAAAGCCCTTGAAGGATAGTGTTGTTCTGAGGGGGAAGTTGTCTTTCCATTGATTTAAGGCACAAACCTTCATCTCCAAATAATCCCAGAATTTGTCTCCAACTGCTCAAACATTTAGAATTGACACATTAGCAGACTGGATCTTTGCAGAAGCACAACTGAGGAGGAAAACATCCATGATCCATTTTAGGAGGCATATTTTGATATGCTAGCCTACTCTTTCGTGTATGGATCTGTAATCTTTCCAGTATATTCACAGGGAGACCAACAGACCTACAGGTGTAAAAAGGCCAATGCTGTCCAGCCTCATTGTAAACTCAGAATATGTGACTTTCTGTGATACATAATCATTAAAAATACAAATTAAAACATTCGATATCTATTCCAACACTAGAGAGAGAGACTTGAATGAAAAACTTGCACCCAGGGCACCCTGAAATTTGGGTAAACCTAGGTCTGAATGCTGCAACATAGGCTCATCTCTAGTTAATACCATGTATGCCACACCTAGAACCCACATTCACAGACCTGGAATCCTGAAAAAAGTCCTCTCTATTTGGTCTCTAGTTAATAACTACCTCCAAAAACTGATTGATAAGGACTTGAGGGCTACCTCCATGCACCAGGGCCATGGGAGTAGGAGTACAGCTGTAGAAAAGCTTCTGTTTTTAAAAGGAGCCTTCTCATTTGACAGCAAGAGAAAAACTAACTCTTCTAAAAAGGGTTGGCTTTGTCAAGGACTCCAAGCCAGACTTTTACCTAGGCAACTGCTTCAGGGTATACTGTAATTAAATTTTTAAAAATTACATTACCAAAAAAAAAAAAAAAAACAACAAGCAGAGAGAGAAAGAATTCTGCCCTCTTGTGCATATGCATCATGAAGCACTCTTTAATTACATGATCACATTCTATTTTTCCATGAGACCCCTGCTTCACTAAGTGCACAAGATGGATGGTACTCACTGAATGGATAGCTATACAATGTTTCTTTTTGTCCTCATAATTCAATGTGTTGCTCATATCTTATTTACTACACACCATCCCACCTCTGCTGTGAATATGATATTATTAATGTTCTCATTGGCTTGTCTGTAGTTTCTAAATGCTTCACCAATTGTAATGAATTTATCTTCACAACTCCATGGTGAGAGAAATATTACCCCCATTTTATAGATATGGAACTGAGGCACAGAGGGATTAAGGCCAACATTTGCAAAAGTCCCCACTAATGCTGTATGCCCCATTTGAAACAGCTAGAGCCTTATTATTCAGAGTACTTAGCATTTTTGTTGTGTTTTATAATAAACATTCATTGTTCAAAACACTGTACAGACATTAACTATTAAATCTTCAGAACACCCCTGGAAGATGTGTGGATAAATATTATTAAACCCCTTTACAGATGGGGACACTAGGACAGAAGGGTGAGGTGACTTGACCACACCAGTCTCTGAATCACACCCCTGGTTTCTTCTGCTTCACCAAATAAAATTCAGGCTCCTTGTCCTCAACAAGGCCATTTACAGCTCTGACCCCCTCTACCTGCCAGCTTGTCTCTTCCCAACTTGTATCCTCCTCACGCTTCTGCCAAGGACACCAGCTTTATTCACCGGTTTGTCAGCTTCTCATGGGAAGTCTCTGTG
Organism: Emys orbicularis; assembly: GCF_028017835.1. Lineage (NCBI taxonomy): Eukaryota > Metazoa > Chordata > Testudines > Emydidae > Emys > Emys orbicularis. Next base: position 36,158,837 of record NC_088695.1, read on the forward strand.
CCTTTTTCCATGCTGCCCCTTCTGCCTGGAGAGTGCTGCCACTGCCCTCTGTACGGCCCCTGCTTTTTTCCCCCTCCTTCAAATCTCTCCTCACAACCCATTTCTGCTGTGATGCCTGTGAGAAATCTACCAGTAGATGATGGCTGAGATGAGGGTCCGATAGGGAGAACTGGCATTTAATCTGTAATAAAAATGCAAATACATATATCTATTAAACCTGCCTGACTGTATCCCTCTCGCCACCCTTCGTGGGCCACTTGTCTTGAGCCTGTCAGCTCCTCAGAGTAGGGACCAACTGTGTCTGTACCATGTCCAGCACACTAAGGCCCTGCCTCACTGGGGACTCTATAGCCTACTGCACTGGCACGGGCAAGGTCCTGCGCAGGCGTACTGGTATCAGCAGCGTCAGTAACGCAGCAGGTGTTGCGCTTGCGCACTGACATGTACAGCGCTAGTACCACACACCTCAAGGCTTGCAGGGCTAGACCAGCAAAGCAGCGCGCATGCGGGCTTGTGGACAAGTGCCCTCCCGCCGAGGATGTCGAGCAAGGCTGCGCATGCGTTGTGGCCCTGACAGCGCTAGGCCCTGCCGGGGCTGGGGGCAGTCTCGCGAGAGCTCCTGGGAGGGCTGTAGCGGAAGCTGGAGGGGCTCTCGGGCGAAGCTGGGATCGGCGGGGCCGCTCGGAGCGGAGCCCCAGCGCCACACGGTGAGTGGGACGGGGAGGCCCTGCCGGGGGGTGCCGGCACGCGGGGCTCGGACGGGCAGTGGCGCCCCCTTCAGAGCCACCCGCCTGGCCGTGGACTCCGGATCGGGGGCAGAGGCGTTTCCCAGGGCCTCCGCCCCAGGGGTCCGCCCCCCACCGGGTGTGGGAGGTCAAGGCCCCGGGCCCCAAGGACCCTGCCGCTGCCCCGTGGCCCCCAGGGACCCTGCCGCTGCCCCCCGGCTCCTAGGGCCGTTGCCTCACGCATATGACCGCCCTGTCACTGGTCCGCTGAAACCCTTAGCTCTTTGGGAAACGGACACTTCTTCTCCAGGAGTTGACTCATTCCCAGTGCCATGCCCGGCGGGGGCAGGGGGGAGGCTGACATCATAGGGCCATGCCTCTGGGCATTTCCGCCGTGGCTCACCTCCTTAGTCCCAGAGCTGCGGGCCTTATGCCTCTGCAGCTCCTGTCATTTCTTAATTGCAGCTAGAAGCTTCTCATTGGAGCAGGGATTTAATTGAAAGCAGCAAGGTTGGTCCAACCCAAGTAATAGATGCAAATACTGTCCTGGGTTTTTTTTTTTTTACCTCCTAGTTCCAGGTGAATTACCGGAAAGATGAACCCTACTGCCAGTTCAGTACTCTTCTGAGGGTGGAACTGGTTTGAGAGGGAAATCATTGGCCAGTTTCCCTATAGCAATTTGTAGGCTTGCTAAGTGTTGTAGTTTGCCTTATCTTATGTTGGGTGCATGGGCATATTTTTGATGTTCAGTTGGGACTCCATGTGATTTCAGGCCAGTTCTGAGGATAAAATGTTATGGGAAGGTTTTGGGGCTGGAAGGTGTGAATGTTTACCACTTCTGATAGAGTCCATAAACTCATGCTTCACATATGGTCTTTGGGGTGGAGGTAGGGAGAGGTATTTCAGATTTTTCTCTCTTTGTCCATGTGGTATTGTTTTGGGGGGAGCGGGGGGAGGGAGCGGTGTTGTGGTGTTTTGTCACTTCCTGGTTGAGGTCTGTGGGTGTGTTTTTTTCATACAGTTTTAATAAACAGGTCATACACCTTGTCTTAAGTAAATTGTTTGTGAAACTCCTAGAAGTGGAGGAAGTCACACAGAGGTTTCAATTATGGAGTAAGGTAAATAACGTAACATACTCAGGAAATAAAAGAGCAAAATATAGAGAAGGGGAATTCATCCCCTGTTTGGGAAATGATTGACAGCCAGGGAGCAAAGATTGGGAGTGAGGAACATCTTAGCTTTCTCCTACAAACAAATTGCTACCTGTATTCACTCATTTCTAAGCAAACCTCTTGGCATTCAAAATTTTGCACAAAACAGATGGTTATTGAATCACTTTAATTTTGTCTCTTAAGATGACATCATCTTGTATTAAAGCATTTTAGAATACCTGGTGATTTTTAAATTGTTATTTTGCACTTGATTTAAGAAGTAATGTCAATGGGGGGAAAATGAGGAAGCTATAGAAAAAAGAGGATCTGTCACAAGTGCCCTCCCGCTGAGGATGACAGGAAAGGCTGTGTATGCGTTGTGGCCCTGACAGCACTAGTCCCTGCTAGTGCTGGGGGCAGTCTTGCAAGAGCTGCTGTTAGGGCTGTAGCGGAAGCCAGAGGAGCTCTCAGGAGAAGCCGGGATCACTAGGGCTGCTTGGAGTGGAGGCCCCCCCCCCCCCGGTGAGCAGGAGGGGAGACAGGGAGGATCACCTGTTGAGGTGAACACATGTGTGATGGGGTCTATTGAAAAAGCAATCTAAGAGCATATAAATGGCCATACTGGGTCAGACCAATGGTCCATCTAACATGATATCCTGTCTTCTGACAGTGGCCCATGCCAGGTACTTCAGAGGGAATGAAGAGAATAAGGCAATTTATCGAGTGATCCCAGCTTCTAGCAGTCAGTGAAAAACAGGAAGCTTATTTAAGGCTGAAAATTTGGTGGTGATCAGTTCTCTGACAAAGCATCCTTGGGACAACTGAAATACCAAGGAAGAGAGTTAGGGAATGATTGATAGATAGAGGTCTATAAAATCATGACTGGTGTGGAGAAAGTACATAAGGAAGTGTTATTTACTCCTTCTCATAACACAAGAATTGGGGGTCACCAAATGAAATTAACAGGCAGCAGGCTTAAAACAAACAAAAGGAACTATTTTTTCACACAACACACAGTCAACCTGTGGAACTCCTTGTCAGAGGATATTGTGAAGGCCAAGACTATAACAGGGTTCAAAAAAGAACTAGATAAATTCATGGAGGATAGGTCCATCAATGGCTACTAGCTAGGATGGGCAGGGATGGTGTCCCTAGCCTCTGTTTGCCAGAAGCTGGGAATGAGTGACAGGAGATGGATCACTTAATGATTACCTGTTCGGTTCATTCCCTCTGTGCACCTGGCATTGGCCACTGTCAGAAGACAGGATACTGGACTAGATGGACCTTTGGTCTGACCCAGTGTGGCCATTCTTCTGTTCTTATAGATTGGGGTATCATCTCTACCTGTGAACGTCTTTGCATTTTTAGGTTTAAAATTGAACTTACACACTACCTTGCTATACTTAGCTCATACTGTTATACCCACTTATTTAATAAAAAGCGACAAAGAGTCCTGTGGCACCTTATAGACTAACAGACGTATTGGAGCATTACAGATCCAGACTAACACGGCTACCCCTCTGATACTTGCCACTTATTTGGGCAACTCAGATGAATGCACAGCCTCACCCCTTTCACCTGTTTCATTCTACCCCTGTTGTTTGAGGTGTGTGTGTGTGTCTGTCTTCCAAGATGACACAACCTCCCCCACCACTCACACTTTCCTTCCCTGGAAGTAGACTTCCTCTACTGTTTATCAGAATATGGGGCCAAATCCAGTTCACAATTATTAGGTGCTCCCACTAGACTTCATTTCTCCCCCCCCTTTCTCTCCCACTCTCCTAAGCTATCTATGTTTCTGTTCCTGCCCTTGCTTCTTCCTAGGACAGCAAGAATGGGGAGTAAAACCAAGGAAGCTCTCTTAGAACTATTTGCTGCTGCAGGAGCAGCATAAAAAATCCTACCTTCCCTTGTGGTATTTCAAAAGTGCAGCAGAGGGACTAATAGGAGTTTTGATTGCTGCTAAGATACCGTGGGCTTGGTGCATTGTAAATACTTACATTCCAACCCAGATTTAAACTTCATATTCCTAATAAGAAGTTACCTTTATTTCTATTCTCTGCCTTCCTCCCTGCCCCCCAAACATTCTGGCTTTAATTGAGAGAGTGAGTGAAATCTCTTGCCCTACCCTAAAATAAGGTGAGATATAAGAAACATTTTAGTGGTATAAATCTTTGGTAAAATTTTAGTCGCTTTTCCGATTAGGCCATCTGTAAATTTTAGTAACATGTATTCTTGTGTTGGTTGTACTTTTATCTCTCTCTGCTGATGGAGTTAAAGTAAACTCTAGTCTTTGCAAAATGTCTGTCATCTCTGCTGGTGCCAGTACCTGGTCTATAGCAAATACCCACAACCACACTTAGTTGGTGGTGTGGCAAAGACTATCACAAGCCACTTTCTAAGCAAGTCTGGCTTTTATCTGCATTGGGTTTATATATATATAATATAATTTGTTTGGAGGGGTGTGTGTGTGTGGTTTTTTTATTCATGAATTATTTTCCTGGTTCAACTTGATTGTTACTGACAGATGATTTCACTCAGTTTAGTTGTTTTCTGGGGTTCCTGATGCCGTGATACATTGTCTGTTGGGCAAAATACATAATTACACTACCTTACTTGATAGTAATGGTGAGGAGCAAAGGTTTCTTGAGTGACTTTGACATACGATGCATGTTCTAATTTCTCTCTCTGGTGACGTTCACTACATAGTCATCTTTATACAAATTTATAAAAAAAAAACCTTCTCTAATTTCCTTGTAGCTGTTATGCCTGATATTCAGATAAATCTCACCCACAGTCATGAATGCTAGGTAGCAAAAACTTGTTCTAGGTAGCAACTAGCAATTGCTAATTAGTGTGGCTGCCTAGAGACCTCTTTCATTTGAGTTCTGTCATTCAAAATAAAGGTGGTGTCACCTTGCAACAGTCAACATGTATGTTATATGCAGTGTAGTTGTAGCTGTGTCAGTCCCAGGGTATAGGCAAGGTGGGTGAGATAATATCTTCTATTGGACCAACTTCTGTTGATGAGAGAGACAAGCTTTCAAGCCATACAGAGCTATTTTTCAGGTCTGGGAAAGGTACTCCAAGAGTGTCAGCTACATGCAAGATGGAACAGATTGTTTAGCATAAGAAGTTAGCACATATTTTAAGGCAGTGGTTCTGAACCAGGGGAACGCATACCCCTGGTGGGTACGTAGAGGTCTTCCGGGAGTACATCAACTCATCTAGATATTTGCTTAGTTTTACATCAGGCTACATAAAAAGCACTAGTGAAGTCAGTAGAAACAGTAGACAATGACTTGTTTATACTGCTCTATATACTATACACTGAAATGTAAGCACAATATTTATATTCCAATTGATTTATTTTAAATTATATAGTAGCAATGAGAAAGTAAGCAATTTTTCAGTAATAGTGTGCTGACACACTTTTGGTATTTTTATGTCTGGTTTTTAAGCAAGTAGTTTTTAAGTGAGGTGAAACTTAGGGATACGCAAGACAAATCAGACTTCTGAAATGGGCACAGTAGTCTGGAATGGTTGAGAGCCACTGCCTTAGAATAATGGTTCTCAACTTTTTCCTTTTCAGGCAAATATCTAGATGAGTTGATGTACCTCCTGGAAGACCTCTGTGTACCCCCAGGGGTATGGATACCTCTGGTTGAGAACCGCTGCCTTTGAATAGGTACTAACTACTTACGCTAAATAATCTGTTCCATCTTGCATTTAGCTGTGATGCTAAGGCAGCATTTCTCAAATGTGGCTACCAGGGGCTTTTCTTGTGGCCACAGCCTCCTGGACAGTGATTGGGGCAGGGGCGGGCAAAGCAGCAGCCCCTCCCCTGGGACCGCTAGGAGGGGTTGGGCCCTGCCCCCCTTTGGAGCCACAAACACTGGTGGAGCAGACAGTCAGTGTGAGTTCCCCACCTTCCCAGAGGCGGTGGGGCTCAGACTTCTGGCTTTCGCCCTGGGATGGCAGGTGGCAAGCTCCAGCCGTGTGGCGGCGGGCTCTGGCCATAGGTTCTGTCTGCGGGGCTTTGTCTGCACAGTGGCGTGCTCCATCCCCCGGCTGCTGGGCTTTGGGGTCTGGCGCCGGCACCAGGCTCACCACCCTCCTCATCGCCCCTGGCTCCCGCTACCTCCCTACCCACTTCCTCATCCAAGGCTTAATTTGTGCCCCCACTTACCAGGGCTGAGTAAGTCTGCTGTGAAAAATGATATTTGTATGTTTAATATCACTTTTCACTGCCTCCCAGCTAGTTAACAAATTTGCTGCTGTGAAAAGTGATATTAACAAACATACAAATATCACTTTTCACAGAAGCAGACTTACTAGCTAGCAAGTCTAAAAAAAATGCAACCAAAAAAAAGCAAAAGAAACAACAACAAAAAGACAAAAACATGCAAAGCACCTTATTTGTGTTTCTACTCTGTTTAGGTCCAGTAAAGAATAGAGATGACTGTATGTTATTTTTATTACTGAGTCTGCAAAAAAACCAAACGCCTACATAAACATATTATTTATGATTTATTATTATGATTCTGAGGCTACCAAAAAAATTGTTGTGAGAACCCCTGCGCTAAGGGACCATAGAATTATAGAACTGGAAGGGACCTCGAGAGGTCATCTAGTCCAGTCCCCTGCACTCAAGGCAGGACTAAGTATTATCTAGACCATCCCTGATAGGTGTGTTTGTCCAACCTGCTCTTAAAAATCACCAATTATGGAGATTCCACAACCTCCCTAGGCAATTTATTCCAGTGCTTAACCACTCCGACAGGAAGTTTTTCCTAATGTCCACTCAAAGTAGAGCGGCCTGTTAACACCTCTGTAGTCATAGGATAAAAAAGGGGGGTTAGTGGGTTATAGATTGTTTTAATAAGCCATAAATCCAGTGTCTCTGTTCAGTCCATGTTTTTTAATGTCTAGCAAAGTTATGACTTTAACCTCCCTGGCTTGTCTTTTGTAAGTGTTGTGCAGGTTTCCATTGAGAATGAGGACTGATAGATCAGATACAGACTGATCGCTTTTTGAGAAGTGTTCACCCACAGGTGATAGGATGTTTTTGTCTTTCCTGTGAGTTCATTTGAGAATGTAGTTATTGTCTGGTTTCACCCAGATAATTGTTGGGCATTCAGTGCACTGAATGAGATATACCACATATTGTGGTAGGCATGTATAGGATCCATGCATCTTGAAAGATTTGTGGGGGTGGAGCGTGATGATCGTTGTACTAGTGGGGATATGTCTGCAGCTTTTGTATCTGTCGTTCTGGCGGGGGCTGGTGCCACTTTGAGTTGGTGTGGTTTGCCTGTGGGGAGCTTGCTTCTGATGATGAGCTTGGAGAAGTTAGGGGGGGCGGGTGTATTTGAAGGCCAGAAGTGAGGGTTCAGGAAATATTTTTGTTCAGGTTGGGGTTCCCATCAATTATGGCTTGTAGTTTGATACCACATATGGGTTCCATCGTGGGGTGGTAGGTTGACAACTAGGGGTGAGCAGTCAAATGGGATTTAATTTCTTATTGAACCAGGTTCTCTTGGGGTATTTGGGAATGGGCCAGAGACCAAGAAAAAGGTGTGCACATTTTAAGGGGTGTCAGTCCATTTGATTTGCTTTTTGATGGGTTGGTGTGTCAAAAGGTCTTAGGCCAGGTGTGCACTAGAAACTTTTGCTGATATAGAAAATGTTGCTTAGGCATGTAATCTTGCTGTTTGTGGGGGTTTTCTAATGACACTTCTAAATGGCAAACTTTTTGTAGGGTGGAGTAGGCTAATTTGCTTTGATTCTGCCCTGTGATAGGAAAATTATTATGCCCTTGGGTGTAGGGATGTAAATAGTGGTTTTAAAAAAAAGTAACCATGTAACCATTTTATGCGGGGTCCTGCTGCTGGGGCGCAGGCACAGGGATGCTGGCCGCCGCGCCCCAGGGCGGCAACAGAGTCCTGGGCTCCGGCCGGCAGCAGAGTTTAATTGTTAAGCATCCGTCTTAACGGTTTCAGTTATCAGTTAACCGGTTAAACTTTTACATCCTTACTTGGGTGTAGTCCCAGCTATATATACACTGGTCACTCATGTCTGTCTGTTCTTCTATGTTTTCACAGAATGCATAGACACTGGCTTCCTTCAGACCCGGGGCGAGGGGTGTTCAACCCCCCCGCTCCGTCCCCACCCCATCCCTTCTCTCAAGTGCCTGTCCCCACCCCACCTCTTCCTGCCCAGTTCCGCCCCCTCCCCTGAGCGTGCCCAGTCCCCGCTCCTCTCCCTTCCTCCCAGTGCCTCCTGGACACTGTGAAATAGCTGATTGTGGTGGGCAGGAGGCACTGGGGAGTAGGTGGGGATCTGGCTGCCAATGGGTGCTAAGCACCTGATAACTTTTTCCCCTCAAATGAACTTGCACAGGAAAATGGTAAAAGACAAAAAACACCATACCACCGATGGGTGAACAGTTCATAAAGCGATCACTCTCTATCTTATCTCACAGTCCTCATCCTCAAAGGAAACCTACACAACACCTTCAAAAGATGAGCCTGGGAGTGTAAATTCATAACTTTGCTAGATACTAAAAATCATGGACTGAACAGAAACACTGAATCTATGGCTCGTTACAACAATCTGTAACCCACTAAACCCTCCACCCCAGCCTCTTTTTTTTTTTTCCTTCACCCCATGACTAGAGAAGTGTTAACCGGGCACTTCTCCTTGAATGGTCCCTTGAAATACATTAATTGCTTATGCTAAACTATCTTTTTGAGCTTGTATGGAGAGTGTACAGATAAATACCTTTCCCAGACCTGAAGAAGAGCTCAGTGTAACTCACAAGCTTGTCTCTCTCACCAACAAAAGTCAGGAGCGCTGGAACAATTTTTATAATGGGGGTGCTGAGACCATTGAACCAAACTATAAATCCTGTATATAATGGAAACCACTTAAAGCCAGGGGGTGCAGCAGCAACCCTAGTTTCAGCACCTATGACAAAAGTTGATCCAATATAAGATACTACCTCACCCACCTTATCTCTAATATCCTGGGGCCAACATGGCTACAACCCTGCATCCATCTCATCTGAGCAGAGAAGGTTCTGCTCTCTGTAAGAGTGATGCCTGAAAAGGGGTGTGTGCGCGGGCTGCTCTTAAGGGGGAGCATTAGTGTCCCCTGCGGGATAAGAGCATCAAGGCAGGGTGCCCCCCGCCCGTGTGCTATCTGTGGGTTTTCCCCCCAGCAGCCTCCCCACAGCCTGAGGTGCAGCCGGAGTATGGAGCCGCATGTCAGGAAGGGCGCTGTGGGAAGTGCCTGCTCTTGCTGTGGCTTGGTGTAGTGGGACTTGCTGGGGGCTTAAGGGCTGGGTTAGTTCCCCGTCCTCCCCGCACGTTGGAGGGGGGGGGGGGGAGCCTGCGCTGTGCCCTCTGCTCTGCAGACATCGCTGCTGCTATTGGCCACAGCATGTGTCACTCGGTGCTTCCTGGCTGAGCCCCGAACTGAGAAGGAAGCGGCCGAAAGAGGAAGCGGCAGCCGGGTCTGGGTCGGGAGGAGGGAGAGGCGCAGGGCGCGGCCCCTGCCATCCATCCGTGCCACGGTTCCCCTAATGATCAGTCTCTTCCTCCTCCTCCAATAGGGCAGATCGTCCCTGGCTCTCCCTTGCATGTGGTAGACTGAGCCAGAGTCCCTGCAGCAGCCGGGCAGAGGGAGGGCTGAGCCGGGAGCCCCCGGAGGAGGAGAGGAGGCTTCAGGGAGAGCTCCCTTCCCACCCACCCCCCGCACTGCTGTACGCTGAGCAGACCCAGCATGGAAGCCATCGCCAAATACGATTTCAAAGCCACTGCAGACGATGAGCTGAGCTTCAAACGGGGGGATGTCCTCAAGGTAAGTGCAGGGGAAGGGATCAGCGATACCTCCTCCTTTCCACTCTTTTCCCGAGATAGTCGGTCCCCAGCATCCTTTGAGTCTCCACCCCTTCCCCCCATTCGCCCCCATATCCTCTCCTGTCTCTCTCTCTCCCCCCCCCCCCCGCCACTCTGACCCCTTTGATTGCAAAGGACACAGTTTACAATTTTTGTGTTTATTCAGTTTATAATCAACAGCATCTTCCATCTTTTCAGACTGTTTAACAGTTGAGAGCTAGCTATACCATAGACAGTATCAAGTAAATATGAAGTACTGAACATATATTATTAATTGAATTATTTTCTACAAGATAAACATTTAAAGTAATTGACACCAATGTAGTGTTTCTTTCCTTTGCCTCCTGCTGGAAATTCTTGCGTTAAAGAATAATTAGATAATCTTTTGTCACCACACTTGTCAAATATTGATACTGAATTTTATCTTCTGTGTTGATAAACTTCAGTGATAAATGTGCAACACTGAGTATTTAATGGAACTCTGGAGCTGTAAGTGAATGCCTTGGGTGGATTAGATAGGTTTTGTGTGTAGATTTCTCAATCTACCAAAGACCTTTGAGTCCCCTCCAGCTTGGCAGCATAAAGTTATCTGTTCGCTTTTTAAAAATATTTATATGCCTAAAACTGAAAAAGGATCCAAAAATAACAAATGAAGAATGTATCCAACAAAAACAGAAAATGTGTATTTTATAACAGATTATAGTGCATGGTTTTTATAAAGATTCTAAACTACACTTTCTTCAAAATAACTAAAAAAATGTCTAGTGTTGTATTGTTCGCATAAGTTATTTTTTCTGTAGTTAATATCTCCATGTTTGTTATCAATATAAAACAAGATGGATCTTTTTTCTTCCAAGCAATTGAGCCTTTAGCAGTTTAGCTTTAAAAAGTTTACATCCAGATCTTTACTCTCCAAAATGACCTTCAGGTAGAAGGTTGATAATTAAAAAACACACTCATTAAAGCCCCAATCCCACAAAGATTTAAGCACATAAGTAACTTTGTGCATGTGAATATTCTTCACTGGGACTGTTTACCTGCATAAAGTTACAAACATGTTTAATTTTTTCTGAGCTGGGGCCTAAGAAATAGCAGCTCATTCAAGGAGTGGTGAAGAGTAGGCTCTTTTACAGGCCGACTTTAGTGTGATTCTTTTGCAAAACTGGAAGTTGAATACTTAATTGATAGACATGCAAGAAATGCATGGATTGTGCAGTCACCTTAGTATTTTTATCATAAACCATGCTTTCTCGAGTGTATTAGAGAAATGGACTGAAATTTAGTTTAGTGTCCTAGAAAACCAGTTTCTTACATATTTTAGGTGGGAGGGCAATAAATTCAATTAAATGTATGGTGGTTACAAAAAAATCCATTTGGGGGTGGTTCTCTTGCAGTTATGTAAACCAAAATGGCTTTGACTTGAATATATCTGCTCCTGCACATTCACATGTCTCTTACCCACAAATTGCATTAGAATTTATGCACCTTAATTACATTATTTACAACATGTTACTGCAATAGCTGCATCCATTGTTGCTGCAACTGTGTGCTCAGAATAGTGTCCGCTTTAACCTTTTTAGATATTAAATTTTAGACCCATTGTGGAAGTGTAAGCATCAGATTTTTAAATGTTTACACTGAGCCTAATTTTTAAATCTGCTAACCTGAGCTATAGTCTGTTGGTTTGTGTTTAGTATCTTGCCTTGGCTTTGTGTACTATATTTGAAACAGCACAATTCAGGTTAAAAAATGTAGAAAAATCTGTAAGACTTGTAGAAAATGCTGACCAGGAAGGAAAACTGAAGTGCACATGGACCGTACTTAAATATTTTTTTAGTTTGAAATGTACTTTTGGTTATTTTAATCTGGTCCAGTCTAGATGTTTGGGGTTGGTTAAGAGTATGAAAAAATGGCTGACATAGAGAGAACTACCACATGTTCAAAAGGTGCTTCCTTCTGTAACAACAGCACCATAGTGAAGAGATGAAGCAGGATATTTTTAGAGAGGTTTTTTTGTCTAAACTAGAAAAATTAGTACCTATATTACAACTGCTGATATTGGTACTATACTAATGTATACAGGACTCAGGCACTCTTACTACCATCTCATGATTATTATTTTTGTCAGATTGTGGCAAAAATCTGAGCCTTATGTACACTCTTGCTACCACATATTCTGGCAATAACCCAGCTGCATATGGGTACTAATTTTTCTAGCATAAGCAAGGCTGACATTGAGAGAGTCCTTGCAACCCTCAAACTATATCTCTGGTTCCAGCTCAGATACCTTTTTATATTAAGACGTGACCTTAATGATTCTGTTACTGGAAAGGTGATACTGACTAAACTTTAAGGAAGTGTTTGCCTGTAGTTTCCTGGTCTTAAGTTCATTTCTTTATACAACACTTGAATGGAAATGTGAACCTGAACAATACTCGGCACTACTATAATAAATAATTTAGCCTTGCAGTGCTTTTGTATAGGGGAGAAAACTATTTTCATTCACAGAGAGGAAACTGAGGCTGAGAGAAGTTGACTTGCTCATGGTACACAAAAACCCAGGAATAGAACCCAAGAGCCCTGGCTTCCAGTCAGTTATTCTGACGAGATGCACCTCGATGCACCACAGTTAGAGCAGTTCTGGTGTTCAGAACTATTGTTCAGAAAAAAAACTCCCAGGTGCCAGCAGCAGTGTGAGATTGTACAAGTCACTTCACTCAGAACAGTGTTTGTGGCACATCTGGAGTGAGGACATTCAGAGTGACTAGTACATCTGGGCTGTGGAAGTAACTTGTGCTAAGCACACTAAATCCGTTAGCACATCTCTCTTGATTGAGAGATCTCTGATAATCTCACCAGATCCTGGCTGAACTCCCCCTTTCCCCATTGTCATGGCTAGTAGCGATCTATCCTGAAACCAGGTCAATCTTAAGTGCATATAAATGAGTAAGACCTTCTGAGGGGAATAAACAGTAATACATGGTGCAAATCTAATGCACTCCCAGAAGAAGGTATTTCTCACTCTTCACATGTCTCTGTTTTACAAACTTGGGATTGTTGAGAAAAATTACATATTCTGCAAGCAAATACATACCTCTTTTCTTACATCTTTCCGTGACTTGCCATAATTAGATACCTACTTTGAAACAGTGGTGAACATCACCCTCTGATGGCATGTGTGACTTAGAATGCTGTAGAGAGAACTGTGAAAGCTTTGTACCATGTTAAGGAATGAAGCTAAATCTAAAATACTTAATTAACGCTGCTCATACTTTCATTATGCTCTCTGTGAGGAGGGAAGGGAAAGATGCATATTGTCTAACTTCATCTGATTTCAGCAGATAACTTGCCTATGATGTCATGGTACCATTACTGCAGTATACCCACATATTCTGGACTTGATTGAATAGCATTTGAACTGTAGCCATTAAGCTGCTCGTTAGTAATCTTGTGGCTATGCTCCAAAAGTGAGTGAAGATAATTGACTTTTGACTTGCAACTCTGTAAAACAGCTGAGTAAAGAGGAAAAGTGCTTGGCCTTTTCCTATGTGGGCACTGTATGATAAAAATCTTGTGTGATTTTGTAACTGTGGCAGTTCACTGGATTCTCAGTCTTTTGTCAGATGATTCTACAGCAGTGCATGGTATTACCGTGCAGGAGATTCAAGTTGACATCTATCTCTAGACTTGATCTTTGGGCAAATGGAGCTTGGAATTTATTCAGTCTGCCCCAGAAAAAGGAAGGGGTGCTATTTCCACACTGTGTCCATCCAGTGTCCCTTATGATTTGCTTCTCAGTCATTGACTGTGGCTCTATGCAAGACCACCTTTCTGTCCAGATTTTGGATATTGCTGTATGAAAAAGGGTGTTGGTAAATGGCATTCTCTGAAAAAAGTGAAGAAAACTGGAAGGTTCATGATTCTTCCCCTCCCCCTCAAAAAGCCCACATTCTGATCCAAGAGGGTCCCAGTTCTAAATGCACTGATCTGGCTATTTTATGCTTTGTGTCTGGATGTGCATCATGATGCATAGATTTCTCTGCTTTCTCTTCACATGCTCTCTGGTGTCATTAGGACCAGTTACTCTCAATCTGTGCCTATGTTCACTGAGTCTAGGTCTTAAATTCCTGAGAAACTGTAATGTATTTCTGGTGGCTTCTGGTTTTGTTGGCCTGTGTGCCAGCTGGCAAGTATCCAGACCTAAAGTGTGCTGATACTTGCTTTTGGTTTGGCAGTAGGGTGGGGAGAGGAGAAGAAATTGTCCAAAGATTCCACTAGCCAAAGCTAGGCTCTTTTCTTCTCCTCACCCTGTTTAAAATGTACAGCTACTGCAATAATTATGTTTTATTTCAAATGTATAAAAATCTCCATAGGCATCAATCCTATACTGTTCCATATATTAAAAACACTCAAAATAACACAAAAGCACTGATCATCCTGATCCATTTCCTCTCCTGAATCCAGAAAGAACCCACCCCCACCCCCACCCCCAAAAAAAGAGAGAGAAAAAAGATGAGGTTTGTGGCATGCCTGGGAGGTTAACAAGTCTGGAGATCCTTCAGAAGATCAGTGTTCTGTTCCCTGTAGATGTCAGTGTAGTTCATGGGCAGCTTATTGCAAGAATTTTAAAAGTATGGGATGTAAATACCCCCGACAGTATATGCAAGAGTCCTCTACTTTTGAGTTGCACTTTGCTGTTTTTCTTGAGTCCTCAACGGGCGATTACATTTTTCAATAACTTCTTTGTTGCACCTAAATCAACTTAACTACGGTTAGTGTTTTCTCATTTCTGCAGTGTTTAGACTTGGGTTATTTTAACTGAGTTATCAAGGCTTCTTCCTATTCTGAACAGTGATATCAGTCCATCGTTTGGGCTCCACCACTGCCTACTCTTCATGTGATTTTTTTTTTCCCCCTCCCTCCCCCCCGATTCATTCTCTTTCCCTTCAGACTTCAACAGGATTGAGTGTTTCCAAATTGTAGTGCTGAGACTGCATTTTCAGTTCCTGCATGAAAACCATTTTTGGGCCTGACTACAGAGCAACGTGTTTGTGTACAGGAGGGGTGAGATGAGCAAGGGTGGCAGGTCCTCCATCTATACTTCCTTCTCCCACACCTTCAGTGACCTCACCTGTGTTTGCCTTTATGTAGTGGTGTTTGTACTGGCAAGCAGAAACAGATGGCTTGCTAGGGGGAGTTTTAAGGACAATGGTCCCATGTTTTATTTGAAATTTTTTGTTTTTGATTATTGAGAGAACTATATCCTGCCCTTGTAGGGGGGTGAACTCAATGATCTAGTGAGTCTTTCCTCTCTCTCTATCTTCTGTGGTACTGTATAATTTTAGCTCAGAAAACTGCTTTCTTAGTCAACAGAATAGGACATTAGCTGTAAGTAGTGGGGTTTGGAGTGAATCAGATACAACTGATGTCTGCATTAAGTGTGTGAAAGTCCATTGTGTAGGTGTACTTGAGGTATGTTGCTTGATTGTTGTGGGAGAAAATTGGGGTTTGACTTAAACACCTTAGATAGCTGCTGTCGTTGAAGTAGGGAGACCAAATAGGCCAATATTGTGGTCTGATATGAGGAAGCAAAGCTGTTAGCAAGCCACTGAAAACCTGTAAAGATGTTAACTGAGAACTGTAGTAATTGATTGGGGGGGGGAAGGGGGGTTGAGATGGTGACATTTGAAGGAATATCTTCTGAAGACACAGAATGTTTTTATTGTAATAGACTGGTAGATCAATATTTTAAAGTTAGCCTGATGTCTTGTACTGCATTGAATACTAAATAGTTATTTTTAGTATGGACTTATTCCCAAAGATTGTTACCTACACCTCCCTAAGGGCACATACTAGAAAAAGTAGTTAGCGAACATACTCTTAAGTTTCTGGCCCTGTACAGGACCACTTGCATTAGTAAAGGCGGCTTTTTAAACTTGAGTGACTTTACAAAAAAGTTTAACGTACAAAAACTGGAGTATATGATCTTGTTGGGGACAGTCTCAGAAGAGGTGGCATTATTTATTTAATGTTGCTTCCCTCAGAAACCTTCGTAGCAAGGATGAAATTAAAGTATGGTATATTCCAGGTTGAAGGTGTAAAGCAGTGGTCCCCAACCTTTTTCGTCTGGCAGGCGCCAGACGACGAGCCACGGAGGACCATGGTGGCGGACGAGCATCCGCCAAAATGCTGCCGACAAGCGGCAATGTCAATAGGTGTCGCCGCCGAAATGCCGCCGAGCAGCAGCGTCATCCAGAGGCATCACCGCTGAAATGCCGCCAAAAATCGACAGCATTTCGGCGGCGACACCTCTGGATGACGCTGCTTCTCGGCGGCATTTCGGCGGATGCTCATCCGATGGTCAGTACGCAGGTGCACTTAGACGCCCCAGCGGGCGCCATGGCGCCCGCCGGCACCACGTTGGGGACCCCTGGTGTAAAGCAATCTTTGCCAGCATCCAGAGCAGGAGGAATAAATACATTCCTCCTTGAAAATGGCTTCTTTGTTTCTTTATTTGGTAGCCGGCTGTGGTCTCCTTCCAGGACTGTCACTGAAAGCAGAACAGATAAACTTCCTTCTGTGCTGGTCTGTACCCAAAACACAGGAGATTTAAATCTGTGTAATTCAGGATGGCAGTTATCTCTCTTTGGCTAGATGGTGCCAGATGAGCTATTGATGAAAACTAGTGACAATCAGCTTTTAACTTCATAATATGCAGAACTGTGTACACTGCTAAAATTTATACCAATGATCATTCCTGGACTGTAATCAGGGCCGGCTCCAGGCACTAGCCCACCAAGCATGTGCTTGGGGCGGCACCTGGAGGGGGGCGGCGCGGCGCTCCGGCCCAAGAGCGGGGCTGCGACTGGGCTCGCCGCCCTCCCCCCAGCACTCTGGCCGCCGGGGAGAATGGAGCCCCGGCCGGGCTCGCCGCCCTCCTCCCGGCGCTCCGGCTGGTCGGGGAGAGCGGGGCCCCGGCCGGGCTCTCTGCCCTCCTCCTGGCGCTCCAGCCGCCAGTGGAGCCGCGGTGGGCTCGCCGCCCTCCCCCCGGCGCTCCGGCCGGTCGGGGAGAGCGGGCCCGCCGCCGGGCTCGGCGCCCTCCCCTGCCGCGCTCCCTGCCGCGCTCCCCACCGGGGGGGGCGGGGGGCGGCGGGAGGCTTTTTTGCCTGGGGTGGCAAAAAAGCCAGAGCTGGCCCTGACTGTAATCTATCAGCCAAATCTAGCAGGAGCCATATGGCTATGTCTGCTGGCTTGGTCACAAGGCCCAACCTGATCCAATAGCTGTTTGTCATCTCAACTTCTTAAATTGATCTTTCAGTACAAAAATAAGCACCCACAAAACAGCTTTTGCCTCTTTCAATGATCTGATATTCCTTATTCAACATATGTGTCAAGCTGCTACAAAGGGTGGTGTGTCTGTGTGATTTTATTAATTGGCCAAGTGAGGTTCTGCACTCTACACTGTGGCAATTCTCCATTTTGTTATGCAATAACCTCTGAAAATCCAAAATTTCAAGGAATGTTCTAGGCATCAGTTTAAGTGAAAACTAAAATCACCATTTGGTCACTCGTGATAAAGGAGTGAGCCAGTGACCGCTCAGATAGATGCCTGTGGAAGGAAAGCAGTCACTCTATATAGGGGTGAGGCAGTCATCTGAGGGTGAGGGATAGCTGGGCCCTATGTACCCATATCTCTGCTCAAAACCCTCTTGACTGTGGTGAAAAACAGAAAAGCCTAATTTCTCCAATTTTTCTGATTTTTTTCCCCCCACCGAAATCAAGAGGGTTTTGAGCCGAGTGGGAGGTGTAAGTAGCCTGTCAAAACAAGCCTTTGCAAAAGAGTCTGACTTAAAAAATAAATAAAAAAAATAAATAAATGGAGATATCCCATCTCCTAGAACTGGAAGGGACCTTGAAAGGTCATCGAGTCCAGCCCCCTGCTTTCACTAGCAGGACCAAGTACTGATTTTGCCTCAGATCCCTAAGTGGCCCCCTCAAGGATTGAACTCACAACCCTGGGTTTAGCAGGCCAATGCTCAAACCACTGAGCTATCCCTCCCCCTAAGCACTTCTGACAAGTGCTTTTCAGAGTAGCATCTTCATTATACCACCAGTGTCTGCTCATCACTGACAGTTGCATTATATCTCTAGCAGTAATCATCTTTACTCTCTTTGCTCTCTGGGATTGGAGATTTATTATAAGCACTGCATCAGACTAGCAGGTGGAAGTCTTGCCCAGTGGTCAGGTTCATCTCAATGACTTAGGTTCGTGTGAAGTTCTTGCAGCTTTCGTTGTGTAGAGTGAAACCTTCTGTGTTTTTTAGTCAGTACTGCATGCAGCAGAGGTGCAGAATATTGGGTACTGTTGCAGCATTTGTATCAGGTCATCTATTGGAAGTATCAAAGGAGGTGTGCTAAAAGAGAATAGGACAAGATGAGTGGGTGCTACTTGAGGCCACCCACAATCTCACCTTCAGTACAGAGCAGTTCTGGTGTAAGGAAGCCACTCCTAGTCAAAGGAAGAGAAATGGCAGCCATAACAGGTCAAACAAAGGAGGCTTCTCAGGACTCCCATGTGAACTGAGCTTGGAAAGACTTGGTACAGAGAATCCCTTTCAAAGCGTGAACAGCCAGCTCTTCATTGACACGCTGATGTTTGAATATGTTGATATAACAACTGTGCACTGAGATCTGGACAGGACATTTGCATATTGGCTCCATGTGTGGCATTTTTACTAACTGGCAGTTCAGCTGCTAGCCAGTAAAGACTAGTCATGGTTTGTGACCCCCCCCCCCACATAAATAAATAAATAGATAAAATAATAAAGTGACCCGGCAACCAGATCTGTGTTTTCCCTGATAGATTTATTTTTAACTGTAAAATTAAATCTCAGGTAGTAATCCTCTCTTGTGGTGTCTGAAAGGCCCAGAATTCTTGTGAATTGTCTGGGATTTTATATTAAGATAACTGACTTACTGCTCTTTACATTTTATATTCAGTTTGTTCTGTTGATTTAGCAGTGCACAAGACTGGGTGAATTGCATGCCTTCTGCATTTCTTCACAGATCAACAAACTGATACTGCATTAAATGTGGTGCACAAGTTCTTATCTACAGCTTTAGCCCACAACCGTTTTTGCTCTTTAGTTTCCCCTGCTGGCTCTGCAGTAGTGGTTAACATTATCGCCAAAGTTGGGCTAACATCAGTGAGTGGTGTACACATGAGGAAGTAAATAAAGCCATGTTCATTTGAAGTTTCATTATAAACTTGGGAAAGAGGGAATCAAACTGAGAGAAGAGGAACTTTTTCTTGGGGGGCGTGGGAAGAAGAGAGGAAAAAGGAAGTTGCACTTTCAAGATTTTTTTTATCTGGAGAGTAAAGAAATAACTAGTTTCACATTTTATTTTAAATGCTGCTATTCCACTTAAAATGAGTATTGACCATCCCAATATAGTGTTCCAAGCTTCAACCTCCCTTTTTGTCAGGCTGTATTTAAGCATTTCTGCTTCAGTCCCAGGCCCTGTTACATGTTTAATGGCTTGATCATTGCCGTGGTCTACACTGGGGGGGTGGGAAATCAATCTAAGTTAAGCAACTTCAGCTATGTGAATAACGTAGCTGAAGTCGACGTGCTTAGATCGATTTACCGTGGTGTCTTCACCACGGTGAGTCGACTGCTGCTGCTCCCCCGTTGACTCCGCCTGCACCTCTCACAGCTAGACTAGATGCGATAAATTGATCCCCGCTGTATCAATTGCTGCCCGCCAATCCGGCGGGTAGTGTAGGCATACCCTTACAAACTGCTGAGTTCCTTCAACTTCTGTTGAAGCAGTCTTGTCACATCTTGCAAGATCACGTCTTAAGTGGGGAAGAGAGTGGGTGCTCAATAGACTAACGCTTGATGTAGCATGACCTCGTTACCATGTTGGTGGTGGAGCTGCCCAACTAGATAAGACAATTCCAGTGAATTATTTGAAATAAACTCTCCACTGATTTTTGTATGGGACATAATCTAAACACATGGAAAGGTACAATTGACCTCTTTCAATAGGGCACAAGAAGTGTACTGAGTCTTCAAAACTGTATGTAATAGGAATATAAAGCCTTTAAAAAATCTTAAATCAAGAAGCTAGCCTGTAATACTCTGATTTAGTTTGTAGATACATCTGACACTTGCATTTTAATTTCAGAGTTCATAATTTTCCTCTGCTTGGAGATGTTTTTTCCCATTTCAAAGGCAGAACCAATCAGTTCATCTTTAGACCTAGTTGGGGAGGAGGTTAAGGTGACAGCTGGAATAAGTACAAAGTTTTAGGGTCTCCCTCTATGGCTAGAAAACAGACTATCAACCCCTCCCTAGCAATAATTTTATAAATAATCCTGAAGTTCAGTGCTAACCTGTATAAATAAAATATGGAAGGGAACATATATGCTGGTACCTGCTGAATTTGGTTTGCTTCTGTGTATTCAGGTCAGCACGCACACAGTGTCATTGTGAACTGCATGTTCATATAGCAGCAGCAGCTAGAGCTCTGTGCAGAGAGCAGAAAGCATTTCTTTCAGTTCAGCTGAACTATAATTATATTGTTATTCTCTAAAATCCTCTTCTTTTAAATCATTTGTCTCTGGAATTTACATTTTCTTCAGTTTTCTGAACTAGGTCTTGCTCTAACTTGTACCAAAACTTTACAGGTTTAAATGTGAGGGGAAAACAAGCTGCTCAGTTATGCAAAAGTTCCCCTGGGGGTTTGGGGAGAGGGGGAATACTTCATGAGCTATGTAAGACCCAGCAGGTTCCACTAATCATAGCAGCTAGGTTCATGCAGATGACTTGTGGTCTGAGCTAGTCAGCTCTTTGGTTTGCATGATCAGCACCAAATTCTAGCCATGCCACTCTAGCTGAGGTTGAGTAGGTTTTTCCATTATCCTTCTGTACAGTCAGATTTCAGATATGATATGCTTATGGGAGCTCTACTTCTTGGACATGATAAATACGAAACTGGCATTTTAACAACTTCAGTCTGCTTTTCAGTTATTGCTGTTTACCTGTGGATTATGGTCTAGTTGAGTAAAATAATTATTGATTAGAGATGCTGAAAATAGCTGTTCAGATCTGATTAACTGAGTAGTTAAATTTCAGACGTATGCCTTGATACTGGAAATCAATTCACTTATCAGAAAGGAGATAAAATTGGTTTTATTGAATTGTGGAAATCCTATATGTCATCTTCCTCCCACCCCCATAGCTTCTCTGGAAAAATCTCACAAAATGACTTGTGGGATTGTACCTTTGTTTCCATGCATCACTGATATTGTACAGTTCTAGTCGGTTTCATCTGGTCTTAATAGTGCTGCTGGAGAAAACACTGTCTAAGCACATCCTGACGGCACTCTGTGAAAGACTAACAGATGGACGGTAGAGAGTGACAAGCATATACCAAAGCTATGGATAGGGAAGAAAGAGCCAGAGAAGTACAGAGAGGGAAATGGGAAGGAAGTGCTCTCGGTAATGGGGCCTGATAGCTGAAACTCACTTTTAAGTACTCTCTGATACCTTCCCTAACCTAACATCCAAATACTCACCTTGCAAAAAATCAAATGTGTATCAGCTTTCCTTGTTTGGTCAGAGTATCTGAACATCTCTGTGTAAATTTTATATAGCTGAAACTTTTCCTTTGTCTTTTAAATATTGTTTTTTAGTGCTTATGAAAAATGCCACACTGAGCTGGAAACTTACAGTCACAGAACAGGTACAGCACAGATCACCAGTGCAGGCTTCCCTTTGCCCTCTTCATCTACACATACTTTGCTCCACTCAGGCCCCTACTCTATTGGTAGTAAAATTGTGTTTTTCCAGAACATGATTTAGCCAAGCATAGTGATCAGGGGTCAAATAATGTTTAAGCTGATAATTGTTTTTAAATTCAGTGTAAATGCAGTGGCCCTCTCTATTTTGACCAACTGACCTGGGTTTAAACAGTCTGAAGCAATTCTAAACTGTTTTGAAAAACAGTTTTACTCCCATTGCAAAGGAAAGCCAGTATGCCTTAAGCCTCATCCTGGAGAAGACCACTTCTAGGCTTGAGGGGATAACTTACTCACCCAGCCCATTCAGTCCTTATTGCCTACCGAGACTGCCAAGGAGGATGCAAATTGTGATTTATAATTAGGCTTGGCAGAATTCATTTTTTTTATTATAATTTCAGCAGGTATCAATGTTTGTGTTTAAGCTTTTTTCAATTTTTATTGATTTTTTTTTTAATTAATTTTCATAGTAGCAGGCAGTTATGGGAGAGCAGGGGTCAGACAACTATTTAAGGACTGACATTGAGAATCCAAAAGCTAAGCTTTATGAATGCCACATAGTTGTCTGCAGCTCTAGCTCAGCTAATGCCAGAGCTGGCTGTTTCAGCAGAGCTGTAAATACATGCTTTATACAGCATTCATTATATACATTATTAAGATGGGACTCTTCTCTAGCAGCATTTTTCTTACTTTGCCTATCTGTACATTTCTATTATCGATGGAAATATTTTTTTCATCTGTTTGCATGGGTATGGTGAAATCAACATTTAGAGATTATAAATAGGTTTGGAAGGATTAGATTTTTATGTCTTCTAGGAACTGGAGGACTGAGACCCTCAACTCTCTCCAAGTAGGCCCCCACAAGAAAACAAGAAAGGTTATTAGGTTTGATCTTCCTGACCTGGGCTTTATTTATACCAGAGATCTAGAAGGGAAATGCACTATCTACCATTACTGATCCTTTGAGCCTTCCAATCTCTTCAGTTATGTTATATTCCAAATTTTGTTTGAAAAATTTTGAACACTGCCAAGCATGCCCCTCACAAACTCACCACACTTTGTGTCCTGGAGTGGACATTCCCTCAGAGCCCACTCTTTTCCCTAATCTTTCCAGCAATTGCTTTCACTCAACCTATTACAATAAAAGTAATATTAAAAAAAAGAACCAGCACACACAATGTAACACCATAACTTTACTTCCTTCTCTCCCCTTTGCCATCCTTCATTCTTGCATTGTGTCATGCCAAACCTCTTTTGTGTTGGGATCATGTTTCCAATCACTGTACAGCACCATACACAACTGTGGTGCTATTTAAATTATAAATAATAATAAGACATCCTGCAAAGTTAAGGGATATTAACACTTATATGATTCGACTCGTTGTCTGTGTTGAGAGTAGTTGAATTGTCTTTCCCTCCCTCAAAGCTGAAAGGCCTTAAATGACAGAGGGCACACACATTAATCTACAGCTCCTAAAGTCTTCAGTATAATAGCTACTACTACAGATTTTTTTCTGTCTGCTAGCACTGAAGAACTGGATTCCAATCTTTTCGCTCTTTAACATACTGTCCAGTTTTGTAGGTCATTCTAGGAACAGTTTACACCTGAATGTGCAACCTACGGTGAAATGAATTTATGTGCAGTTTTCGTGATGAAGAGTAAAAAAGAGCTCTTCACATTTTGTTTATAATAATTGTTGTTGCTACATTGTTTTTTAACTAGTGCATTTGTAGAGGTGAGTAGCCCAGGAATCTGAGGAGATCCATAGCCAAATAACCCACATGAAACCTAGATGGTTGAAACTTGCTGGAAACCACTCTGGGTTGTCTCACTAGTTAGGGGAATAATCTGCCCTCTGCATAGGGCTTGACTCTTTGTTCTGTTTCATCACTGTGATTAAATGGCGGTCTGAGGTGAAGACTGCTCTTCTTCCTTTTATAGCCTTCCCAGAAGAGCTCAGCTTCCAAACAGCTGTTTGAAACTCAGCTTAATTGGATAGCTGTATTTCCAAGGAGGTTTATGGCTGCATATTAGCAATATTGCTATAAACCACCTGGGACCAGCTGGCATTCTGTTGTCGTGTCATATGGATCTCTAATGTCTCTAATGCCAGATCCCTATGTTAGTGAGTTAGTGGCATGAATTTGTGCTTGTTGGAATTTTGAGAGCTCAGTCTTTGTGAATATAACCCCACCACAGATTTGGAGAATGATTTGTAAAAGTATCCATGTGACACTTGGTCTACATCTTCTATTTTGTTGTGCAGGAGCTATTAATTATGAAGCCCTATCCCCAAGGCCTAGAGAGGGTCACAGGTCAGACCATTGATCTCCTGATTAGAATCTGCCAATAGGGAAGAGTTTAGTGTTGCTGAGACTTACAATGGAAATACTGTGCTCCTATAAAGTGTTTGGGAGCTTAAAATTAGTCTGTGATCAAAAACTATGCCCTAGGGTGTCAGTGACCTGCATTATGATATCCCTTCCAGGCTATTGCACTGCAGCCATAAAAAGTTCTATTCTTGTGTTTAATTTGTTCTTGACCTGGAACAGTTCTGCTAATTTGGGAAACTAATTAGAAGTTGGGTTTTAGTTAGCCCTGACCTTTTTTTCTCCATAAAAATTTGTTTCCTCAACTGTCTGACTTAAGGTTCTGGGGCTTGTTGCTGCTCTCCTGCATTTAGTGCCTACATATCTGCATTGTTCGTGTAAGGACATTCTGATTTTGCCCACACACTTCAGTGAGTTTAGGGACCAAGAAAGAAATTCCTTTTCTTTTAAAAGTTTATGGTACTATCAGTAACGTGAGACTTAAAATAATTCATTTTTAATTGTTGAGGTACAGTATAATTAACTACATGTGTGAAACCAGAATAGACAATCAGTCTTCTCTGTCTCTTTGTGGAAAGAATGCTCTTCTTAATTTAAAAATACGCTATGGTATGCCATATCCTTCTATATCCATTTCTAATGGTGTGACATCTAAATACAAGCATTTTATTTTTTATCTTCCTCCAACCCCCATAACAGTGAGCTGTAATGATTGCTATTGGCTCCATCAGTTGGATGCTCTGAATGTTAATTGCCTGATTTAATATTAACTTAGTGTAATAAAATTCCATATAAACGTTTTCTTTTTTATAGAGAATTTGTTCACATCCAGTTCTATTTATTACCCTTAGAAGTGAAAGAGGAACTCTAGCCTAGCGGAAACTTTCAGTGGCATCTGCTTTAACATGTAGGTGTCACCAGTTTCAGCCCGCCTCACCTCCCCCCACATTGCATAATTCAGAAGATCCTTTACTGTAAACCTCCGCCATTGTGAATTAAAAAAAAAAAAAATCAAGCTTGGTTCATATGTGGAAATTTTAGCCCTTGCTGCTTCCTGGTAAGGACAGGGACTGGGAAAACTATTCTGACACTGGAGGTAGCACACACCTGAATATTGCTGTATGGGCAGAGTTATTACTATGTAATGGGATCATGTCTCCTCCAGCAGCGGTCCCACAATGCCCAGCGGTGATCACTTTGGGTACAATTGTGAACTCTACTGCTTAGGCATCACAAAGACTGGCAGCCACCCCTTCCTCCTCAAAATATCCTGCCTATTTTTGAAATGCCTTTCCCTGACTGCCCAGGTTGGCGAACACACCTAGTGGCTCTCTTGTTGTGTGCAGCTGCCCAGCCAACCATGCCAGCTACCTGTTGCAGACATGCTCCTGCCTGGAGTGGAGAGTCCTAGGTTTATATGGGTACAGATATGGACCAGTCATAGAAACGTGGACATCTACAAAGGGGTATGATGGGGATCAGCAGCAGTGACGCAAGAAAGTGAAGGAGCTGTGACAAGCATACTGCAAGGCCAGGTAGGCCAACAGTTGAACTGGTGCAAAGCTACAGACCTGCCTCTTTTACGATGAGCTGCATGCCATACATGGCAGAGAGTCCACCAGCACCCTGCAGACCACTGTGGATATCTCAGGTGGAGCCAGAGACTCAGACCCCTACCGTGAACAGTGAGGAAGAGGAGAGAGGCCTTGGGCGGGTGCCTGGCTATGCCATGAGCCAGGACCTCTTTGAGACTCTACGTCAATCTAGCCAATACCACCAGGCAAGCCCAACACAGGGGAGGGGACCTCTAGTAAGTGTGTGCATGCGTTTTCCCTTACAATGTTTAAATGTAAAGATGGCACCAGGGCCATCCCAAGTTACCAAAGATACAGGTATCAACTTTTTTCATTGTTTTACACATACGAGAAGAGGTAGTGATACCACAAACAGAGGTAGCTATCTGCTTTTTTTGTTCCTCTGTATGATTCTGTTGGGATGAGGGGAGGTTACATAGGGATACCCTTTGTATCCTCCTGAGAGATCTCAATGAAACTGTCATGGAGATACTCTGCAATCCTCTCCCAAGAGTTTCTACAGATGGCCATCTTATTTCTTCCTCTATGGCAGGACACTTTCCCATGCCACTCTGCGATGAGTTTGGCTGGCACTATTGTAGTAAACAGGAGAGTGGCGTATGGACCTAGGTGGCTTTGGAACGCCAGCCGCAGCTGTGCCCTCTGTGCCTTTTGTGACCCTCAGGAGTGAGAGAGCAGCTAAAATCACCACCACCTCTGGAACATAGTGCCAGTACTCTGTATTGTTGCGCTATACTTGTACCAATGGAAATAGGGACGGAATTGTTTCATGCAATTGAAAATGTTAATACCCTCTTTTATCTCCCCCACACCCTTTGGCATGTGATACTCACCATGACTGGGGCTGGAGAGCAGTGCTGTGCAGAGGCGCTCCACAGCTGAAGTGACAATAAGCCTATCTTATTTAAAAAAATTATATATATGGGAATAAAGGAATGGAGTTTTTGAAACTTTCACTTTCCATTGTAACTGTAAGTACGATACAACTGTCTGTTTTATGTGTAGCTGCTGACATTGAGGCCTTGAGGGATGCCCCCTCCACACCTGCAGAACACCTGAGCCTGATGCGAAGGAGAAGGGAGCATACTAAGGAGAATATGTTCAAGTAGATCCTGCAAGGCACTGATGCATCAGACCACAAACAAAGGGCCTGCCAGGCCCACATAGCAGACAGCATGGAGAGGGATAGAGATGATGGGAGAAAAAGAGAGAGACCCAAGAATCCCATCAGGAAAAGGAAAGGGAGATGCACCAGGACACAATGGGGCTTCTCTGGCAGCAAACAGAAATGCTGCAGGTTCTTATTGATCTATAGGTCCATGGACTCGCCACCCTGTGCAGTCCCCGGAGAACTCCGTGGTGGCAGCTCCCTCCCCCCCTCTCCCCCAATGATCCATGTGGCATCATGGGTCACATACCTACTGTAATCACTGCACACCGAAGAACAGTAAGGACAACTACAACTTCACATATGCTGACCTACAAGAGATGGTTGGTGTATATGTAGCCAAAATGGGCTGCATTTGTGCACTGAGATGGACAGAACTGTTTGCGGTCTTTCTGCATTTAATGTTTGGTTCAGTTAATTTGTTAAAAGTTTGTATTGTATTTTCCTTTTTTATTTGAAAATTGGTTTGTTTACTGCTTTTGTCCATCAATAAAATTATATTTTTTGAAAATAAATTAGTTCACCACACATACTGGATAGCAGTATGCAAACCACCCAGTACTTGTAAGTGTACAGAGCTCATAGATTCAAGAAAACACCCAGTCATGTGTAAATGTACAGCAAGCACTGCATATGCATAGTTTCACTGTAAGACCGTGTAATAGTTATAAATGTACAGCAAAACAGGATAATTCATAGGTTCATTATAAGACAGTGTTATATGTATAAATGTACACCGAGCACTACAAAATTACTAACAGCCCACAAACCTTCAGGATAGGAGCACAGAAAAGACCGCACATTTCTCGGGCCCAGAAGCAGTGCTTCATCATCTGAAGCTGCTCTGTGAATGTCACCAACAACCTTGAATAGTTTTTCACGATGTCCCTTAACAATGTGTCCTCCAAAGAAATCCTTATGTCCCCCATTCTTCTGATTCTTCCTGCAACTCTGATGATACTGGAGAATTTGTGTGTCCTGTATTTGCAACGTTCATGAGAATAGTACAGAGCTATGTGGGTTCCATGCGTCTGTAAGAGATGGTGTAGACTGAACATTGCCTCGTGGGTTTGTGAGATTTAAAAAAAAGTGTTGGGATATGGATGTCATTGTGGGATGGAGAAAGCTGCATGTTGGGA
Organism: Emys orbicularis; assembly: GCF_028017835.1. Taxonomy (NCBI): domain Eukaryota; kingdom Metazoa; phylum Chordata; order Testudines; family Emydidae; genus Emys; species Emys orbicularis. The sequence goes on from NC_088695.1 coordinate 36,186,653, forward strand.
ACTTGAATCCTAGTTCCTAGAGATCCCTGAGTGAGTTATTTCTATCCCACTATATGTTACAAAAACTTCCCAGGTGGCAGCATGGTGCACCGCCCTTTGCATTAACACAAGCACTACTAGTGTGTACACACACCGCTAACACAAGCAGCCAACTATGCACATACATCAGTGATACACTCACTTTGGCAGCTGTACGCCGATGTAACTTGCGTCAACCAAGGTTTGTACTGTAGACATGGCTTTACTGTTGACATAAATGCAGTATTTAAACTTGCACTGTGTTTGACCTCTGTAGGTCGACCATGTTCATCGCTGTTTGGGGAGGTGGTTTTACTGCGTCGCCATAACCGGACACTTACATCAGCGGGAGAGAAACTTGAGTGTAGACCTGTGCATCAATAGGTTGATGTAAGGTGGCTTATGCTGACCCAACTTCATAGTATAAACCAGGCCTAAATCTCTAGAGCGGGAGGACAGCAGCATAAGAAGCATCTCGTTCCCTGAGGTCCAAGGTCCTTCCTTTCCTTCTCCCGTGGCACCTTTAAAATCATTACTAGTTTCTTCCCTGGAGTGTGTCTAGGCCAGTTAGCTTTCATAACTTTCTTTGTTTTAAAGGGAATAATCTAAAATCTTAAGTATCCTTGTTGGACATCCAGTTTCTTTTTTATGGTTGTGCCATCTCTCCTTTTCCCCCTCTTCTTGCCTTGGTCGAAAATCCAGATCCAAGTGTATTGTTCTCTAGGCTGCAGAGAAAGGTGCATGTTTTACAGGTTGGGTCCTCCTGTGTTTGCTTGGAAGCTGTGGAGTTTTTGCTGTTCATAGTGAGGTGGCTGTTACCCCATGTTTTCCTTATCTTTTACTCTTGTATGCACAGAAGCATGTCTGCTTCGCAGTACACGCTATTGGTTCTCCAGCAGGAATGGAATCACAGCCCACTGACGGGAGTGATTTCTTACGATTTTACATGTGTGTTCTGCTTCCTGAATAATTATTTTATGTAGATTAGATTGATTCCCTACTTCTGAGGCCCTGTATAGTTTATAGCAAGCTAGACCTAAATTCTGCTGCAAGATCTCAGGGTTTTCCAGCAGATTCTTGTAGCAAACTAGAAACTTCTGTTGAAGCTTCATTTAAATTTAAAATGGAAACTTTCTTATGAACTATTAAAAATGAATATTACAGTAACCCTGTTTGTTTTTGTTCTTTACAATTTATGCTGTACCCCCCACTCACAAATGCCTTTAGCATATCAAAATCTGAATCGACAACATAACTGCATCATGGAAGCCATGTGGGGAGGAAAGCTGGAGGTTGTGGCAATTGGAGAAGCATGTGAGGCAGTTACATCTGTACATACAGCTGAATTCACACCCCAGCCCTCTGGGCATATGTTTAAGCTCTAGAGAGTAGGATACAGGTAGTCACCAATATCAAACAATTCATAAACTCTGCATAGATTCCCTAAACCATAAGAATAAATACGTTGGCTTGATTTTTGTTACCAATATTGAAATTTAAATTGTCCTCTTTAGGTTGAGAGTTAAGAATCCCATTGAAATGAAATGAGCAGTTCATGTCTCAGAGTTTGTGTTTCAGGCTCTCTGCAGACTCATGAAGATAACTGCTTCATCAGCATATGCTCAGTTTGTGTTTTCAAGCTTTTCTTTGAATTCATAAGGGCTAGAAACATTTCTTACACCAAAGATTTAGATTCTGGAGCACAGTTCTGTGGTAAGAGGTAGATTTTTGCAGTAAGTTCTTTAGCTGCAAAATACATAGAGGCCTGGCTTCTGACCAGCATCCTTAATTGTGCCCTTTGTTGGTCTCATCCCTTGACTTTGCTGACATTTTCCAACACTTAAGAATTCTTCCTGGAGTGTGTTTGGAACTTAAGAATTGGGAGGTAAAGAATTACATTTTAGAGTCTGTATTCCTCATGCTGGGTCTTGTTCTGTTAGCAGAATGTTGCCAGTGAAAATGGCTGAATGTGCTAAGTAAAATGAAGCACATGCTGTGTATCTCTTATGACACCCTCTAACGGTGGCTTGAGATGTGTGGAAGAATGGACTGTATGTGAACCTTCATTGAACTTCAGACTGTTACCATGTCCCCAGCATCATCCTGTAAATAAGTGTGACTAACTGGCTTGCTGCTTTGTAGCTCCACCCATCTGTTAAAGCCCTGGCACAAGAATATAGCAACATGCCATCTGATTCCTTTAAAAATATTTCCCCATTGGAACACTTGTTTATTCCCTTTGTTGCTCCCTCATGCAGTATAACGTTGGCAGAAAAGCCACTGATACTAATTTAGGTCGTGTACAGTTAACCTTCTAACTTCTTCCTGGTTGTAGCCACTTTCACATTTCATAGAATATGCAACCCATGCTCCATCTGTGGAGCCAGTGTTCTATAGCTGGTTATGAATGCATACCCCTTGAGCTCCCCAGCAGAGACCTGTAGTCCCCTCTTGTTTTGTTAGTTGCATACAGCGATCATTAGTTACGTTTGTAATCTAAGGATGAGATAAATGGATTGTCATCTTAGAACTCTGGTTCTACAGGGCCAATATTTGTAGGGGGTTCTAAACAACCCTAGCTTTGCTTGCAAAGATTTGTGAAATCTCTTGTGCTGTGTCTGCATCATGCAGATGTGGCATTGGACTTAAAAGATACTTGGTGATCTATGACTTGATCCCACTTGTAAGTGTCTTCATGTTTGAGTGTATGCCTTGGTGAAGAGTTAAGTGCAAATAGCTGGACAGTTACTAGGTAACACAGACAGGAACTTTGCTTTAACTGTTGTGCATATTCTGAACAACAGTCAGAAAAAGTGGTTATACATTTCCTTTTCTCCAACTTGAGACATTGCTAGTCCCAAGTCAGCAAATAACTACTTTAATTGAAATATTTCTGTTTCAGGCAACTCCTATGAACAGTTACCTTACAGAATGGAAACAAAACAAGAAGCTCTGATTTGATAAGTATAACTGAAGTTTCTCATTGGCACATCTACTTTCAGTATGTCTCAAATGGATTACACACAAGCACACACTGGAAAGCTGAGTTCTTATGTCACACGGAGAGGGAGCTGTGTTAGTAATACGAATGAACTTGTCCTACTTCAGGAGGACTCTGGCTACCCAAAGGAAGTGTTTCATGAATTTTATTCCTGAGCCTTGTCCACACTACATCATGTAACTCCCTTTGTGGTCTGAAGGAGAGAAGACTGAGGTGGGACATAACTGTCTTCAATTACGTAAAAGATGGTTATAAAGAAGAGGGTGATAAATCGTTCTCTTTAACTTCTAAGCCTGTTAATTCTTGTCCTGTCCTCAAATTGCAGCAAGGAAGAGTTAGGTTAGACATTAGGAAAAACTTCCTAATTGTAAGCGTAGTTAAGTAGTGGAACAAATTACCTAGGGAAGTTGTGGAATCTCCGTCATTTGGAGGTTTTTAAGAACAGGTTAGACAAACCCCTATCAGGGATGGTCTAGATACTTAGTCCTGCCTTAGCGCAGGGGACTGTACTGGATAACCTAATGAGGTCCCTTCCAGTCCTACATTTCTATGATTCTATGGCTGGCTCTAAATGTGGGTTTGTTCACGCATGGCATCGTTAAAACTCTGTTGGAAATAACAACAGCAAGCAATGGGTTGCCTCTGCCAGATGCCTAACTTGGTACATGGCTATCTTCCTCCAGTCAGTTTAGCAAAGTATGTGGACAGGATCTTCTGACCAAGACTGTGAAACTGGTTTGACCAGTCCTTATTCCTCCCAGCAGTCCTTGTGGTAGAACATCCCAAAGTGCATTGCCTCATGAGCAGTACTTACTGCTCTGCACGTCTTCCGCTACTGAGGGAGTGGGGGATAACTGCCTAGGACAGTGCTCCTCAGACTGAGGCTCCGGAGCCGCAAGTGGCTCTTTGCAACACATGATATTAAAGCGCTGTGTGATTTTAATTAACCAATTAAAGTTAGTAAAAACATCCTGAATGGTTAATACGTTAACCATTTGTAGAATACTCGGTCAGTCATTCTGCTGTGAGAATAATATGTATAAAAATAGTAAATGAAACAATTCACACTACGGTGGCTCTTTTGGGTAATGTTGATTCCTAATGTGGCTCCTGAGGTGTGAGCATCACTGGCCTAGAATGCAGAAGCAAACACGTTGAGGCCGTGGAGTAGGTATGGCCATGCAAATTTGGTTATGATGGCAGAAAAGCTGCTATATGGATACAAACCAAATTGTATTACTTGTGGCTGTGCCTGCAATCAGTTAAAAAATCATGGTTATGGCTATAGAGTGAACAGGCTTTGTCAGCCAAGATAGTTTTGTGACATACTGTGCAGTTACTTGCTAAGAGCATATCTATATTAATCGCTAATATGTTTTAAATTGTGGTGACAGCAATGTTCATTTACCGGTCCAATCAGAAAGATTACATCTTGTGGGGCTCTTTGAATTCTGTAGAACTAGTTTAAAATGTTGATAAAATTTATAGTGAACTACAAAGGTCACCTACATCACAAGTTGTGATTGAAAGTGGGCTGGCTATAGCTCTCTTGCTGACCTACATATTACGTGGTTTTTCATAGAAGCAGCTATGGCTTGTTAACTCATTGTTAAAAACTTTTTCCAATAGTGTTATTCAACCATTGGTCCCATTTGTTTTAAGTCCATAAGCAATGAATGAGCTTAAGTACTTATTTACCACTGGTTTCTCTGAACAATTTTGTTTAGTCTTATGCCATCCTAGTGATTATACCTAGAGCTTTAATATGATCTTTTCTTCTCCTTCCTCTATTATAACGTACTCTATAACTGACAGCCAGATCTATTCCATTGTGGGAGTTGTCTGGCTACCTTCAGTGATCACTCAGCTAACTCTTTATCCTGAGGTCATTCTATACGAGATTTTTGCTGAAAAAACTTTCAGCCTTTTCCATGTGGAAAAGGCTGAGTTTGTTACGTACCACTTTATCTTTATTTTGCTGCCTTGAGCAAAGACCCTAAAAATGGCTCATTCATGCAAGAAAACCAATTGATACCTGCTCTATCTGGCTGTTTTACATCATTGCTGGCCACGGATACAAATTCACTAGTGATCACCAGTAATCTATTACTACATGTCTACTTTGTAGTGAAAATGATAAGCAGATAATTTCTAATTTTGTAAAGTCATGTCTGTCTTTCTCCTATTGATTGTTTCCAATTAAAGCATCAGGAAGAGGTCTAGTAGAGCTGCAGTAGAATACAATCTCTACCTATGCCCCTGGCATTCTCCAATATTTGAAATTGCCAATTCTGCTGTGACACAACTAACAAGAAATGTATCGTGTGGTGCTGGTGATACCTGCTTCCACCAGCCTGTTGAAAGTGGTCAGAATAGGCAAGGATCTAGCAAAATATTGATTTACTCTGAAGTAAACCTTGAAAAGCTGCCTATTCTAGGAAATTGGCCTCCTGTTATCTCTGATTTCATGCTTTCCATCTGTCTTGAAATGAAGAGATTAGGATTGATCCTAGCTGTGTGTGCGAGGCAGATTGGGATAATCTCATTTTTCTGATCTCATTATAGTTAGTCTTCTGGATTTGAAAATTCCCTCTATTTAACCCTTTCTTCAACAGCAACAAAAATGGTGTAAAATAGTAATTATGGGGCATGGTGTGCTGTTTTCTCCTGGAGTGAGCAGTTACTTCCCCTCTTCAATTTCCAAACAAACTCATATTTAGATGTGAAAAACCTGTTCAAATTCTAGTTATCCAGCAGGCCGTGTAAGGGTGATTCACAGTTTACTCATTTGAGTTCTAAAAGATGAATTGTCACCCAAAATGGTGCAGCAAACAGCTAAGGGATGTTAAAGGGATAGATTAACATTTCAACATACTAACACTTTTCTATAATTTTAATTTCTATGTTCAGAATATTTATATCAAATATGACCCCTTCTGAAAATCAGATCCCTGTGGAACAATATTAAATTTAGATCTAAAATAAGTGATGTACCTAGAGATTTATAGTTTGGAGAGATGCCAGTACTAGTTCATGGTAGACCAGAAATTTCAGATTAGCTTTTTGGGTAGAATGGTAACTTAATTTGCCAATCCTCGTCCAAATCATTGAGGAAAATTCTGAGGCCCTGTAGACTTCAAAGTGGAGCGGCCTGTGGTTTCGTTTCAATATGACCTGATCCACTGACTTGTCAATTCCTGACATGTTTCCTGCTAGCACTTAAGATATGTAGGTACACGTTCTATGCTCTGGAAAAATTGGCTGAAGTTTGAGCATGCAGTCCCTATTTTTCCATTCCTGGTGCAAAAGTGCATTGACATTACTGGGAGGTTTGCTTTAGCTGACTGCAGAAGGTTAAATTATGGTGCTTGTATTTGTGACCGAACAAAAGGATTAGTGTATGCCTTGGACTAGCATGTCTTACTGTAAATACTCTCTAGTGCAAACTTTGTCAGGTGGACTCAGGTTTACAAGAGGCCTTTGTCTCTAACCTGTGAAGGAAGCGCTGTTCTTCCTGGACAATCCCAGACATAGGTTATGAAACAAACTCTTTCACTTGATTGGACCTGTGTACGTAAGGAAGGTAATATGATAAAATGAGGATTAGCTGGCAGCTGCTACACTTGGTAGTTGTGGGTAGAAGTAAGAGTCTGGTTCCTTGATGGCTTTAAAAGTGCGTTTCACTGTAACTTATATTGGAACACGTGCATGGGGCATTTGAGATTATATTGTACCATAATGCTAGACTTCCAGATCAATGAATGTTGGGCATGTCTTTTGAGAGAGTTTAAACAGTGCCTTTGTCTTTTTCATGGTAACTTATTGCAGTATGAGGGCAGCCAACACAAGGCATATAATCTGAAATATTAAATACTGTTGAGTTTTAGGACAACCCTCCCAACCTTGTGGCATTTAACACACAGGCTTGGCAGGAGGGATGAGAACAAGGTTTTTTTCCCCTTCCTTTTTTTTTTTCCTGGTTCTCTCCTTACTTCTCATAGGCCATGCCCATGGTAGTGAAGGCAAGACTATAGTATGGTCTTGCCTAGGTTGATCCCACATCATTATCTGCCTGGAGCACATTGATTGCAGGACTCTTTAATTAGGATTTGTTGCCATTCATCAACACAGCTGAGTAGACTGCCCTCACTACATTCCTGTTGCTGCTGGCCTAGGGAGCAAGAGAGTAGGAATTTAATTGGGTTTTCCCCACAGCAGAACAGGGTTCTCCTGTAGTCACTGGGACAGCCCATTACTTAAATTATTTTTCTCACTGTTTAGAATAATCCCTTAGAAACACAAAACTGGTGTTTGTTTCCTTAGCAAAAAACATTGCCTCAATTGTGCATTCACACTAGGTGGTGATGGTTGTTTTGCTTGTGAGAGCTGCGTGGCAGTCAATGTTGTTTTAATATATACTTTTTTTAGATAAGTGAAGTATTTGTTTAATGAGTGGTAGGAAATTGCAAAGACTAAAGAATTGCATTGTCTGGTCTGGTCTAGTGATAGCATATCTGTTCCATCTTGGGGGTTCCTGGAGGGTGGGGGTGAAATGGGATGGAGCGAAGGGGAGTTTACAGGAGACACTTCTCCAACAATTTTTTTTTTTTTTTTGGGTCTGCAAGCAGTTATAAAGGATGGCTGAGACTAACAAATTCAGGGGTTTCATTGTCTTTGGTGTTATCAAAGTTCAAGGCAGCTACACCAGTGTTTCTCCCTCCATGGTCCACAAGGGCACCCACTTTTAGGCTCCTGGCTCCTCATCTGTCGCCCCTCTTGGATGGAGACCCATGTGTATGTCTCTCCTTACTGGGGGTTTTTCAGGCTGCAAAGTTCCCTGCCTACACTGTGATATCCCAACAAATCAGATGGCCTAAAAGGCTCATGTCTGAACTGTTGCTTACTCTTTGAAAGCTATGAACTACATAATTGCCAGCAATTATGAGTTACCACACAGGTCTTTCTAAGCAAGCACATTTATTAAGGTGAAATGAAAGCATTAGATAAAACATATTAAAAAAAAATTAAGGTCACCCCCATCTCCAGCAGGGGGCTTCTGGCAGGTGTCAGTCTTTTCAATCCTTCCCTAAGGATTGGGGGCCCCCCGCTCTTGGCCAAAGATTCTGTCCGTTTGCTGGATCAGAAACGAGGCCCTGATTTTAGGACTGTTGGATAAATAATCTGACTTTAAACTTTTTTTGTCTGTTGGTTTCTGGAGAATCCAGTTTGAACTAGTATATGCAAGCCTCTCCAAGTGGTTCTCTGGAAGTGTTACAACCTGAGTGAATTTGTCTAATCACTCCCAACTCTTCTTAGTTCTGGAGGGCTGTGGTCACCCTCTCCCATGAAATTACATACAATCCCTGGCCCACAATGGTACATAGACTTAATACAGCAAGCTCTCCCAAAGACATTTCAGGTCATTACCATATCTGTGACAGGTGTTACTAAAAATCAGTGGGTCAAAATCATGCCTCTCAAAAAGAGAAAATAATCTAAACAAGCATGATAAACCCATGCTGTAGTCAATACAAAACTGCAGAAGAGTTTTTAATCAGGTGTCTTGCCTTGCTTCCAGAGGTAGGAGATGATTTGCAATCAGTCTGGATAGGGAGCTGTCCCTGCAGATGATGGATTTAGTAATCCATCAAATTCTAGTAAAAGGAGGTTTGGAGGTTCATTTTACAAGAAGCAGGAGGCAAGTAATGACTGATTTGCAGAATTGCTTGTTTTTAAAGCAGTCAGGACAAATTTTGCAGCCAGAAGATCCACGTCATTTATTCAGAAATTTATTTTGCATAAAACAGACAGAGGTTTTTTTCTGCAGTATGTTAATTGTGGTTTAAAGTCTAATTCTCGTTACTTCCGGTCTCTGCTGCCAGTGCATTAGGTCAGATTAATAAAGATCTGCCCCCTTCCCAGTGCTCATCTGTGTCCTGTTACTCTCCATTAGTTTTCCTGTTAATCTTCTGGCTGAATGCCCAAGCTATTCCTGTGGTCCCAAAGGGTGCAGATACAGTTGCTTCTGTACTTCTTGACAGCAATAGTGAATCATGGGTTCTCTGTCCAAAGTGTTAATTCTTGTTTTAGGAACTTCTTACCTGTTCAGTGCATGGATCTCACTCAGCAGGGATCTCAAGTAAAATCCCCTTTTGATTATTTAAGAAAAATAAGAGATTATTTGCCATCCTCGCCTCAGTCAAAAACGGAGATGTCAGCCAGTTTTTACTTTCCTTAATTGGGAAGGGGATGAAAATGCATGGGGGGGGGGGGATTTTAGAGAGAGACTGCAGTTCGGGGAATATAGCTGAAATTGTGATAACTGTTCTCAGAGTGGAAGCCGTGTTAGTCTGTATCAGCAAAAAGAATGAGGAGTACTTGTGGCACCTTAGAGACTAACAAATGTATTTGACCATAAGCTTTTGTGGGCTAAACCCCACTTCATCGGATGTAACGAGAGGTGCCACTGTTATAACTGTGTTCATGGAGTGCTAAAGCTGTAAATCCTGTTTGGTGTTTACAAAAAATGGCAGTCTTCCAATTCATTGGTCAGAATTATTGGAGTTCTCAGCTGGGGTAATTTGATTAGTGACAACACTTGGGGCAGCTGTCTCTAGGTAATGAAATGTGGGCTTTTCCTTACTTTCATATGTAATCATGCATACAGTGTGCTCTAGGGACTGACAAAAAATACACGTAAATGTATAAGAAATTCAAAAAGATCTAGTGTATATAAATGTTACCTGAAAGGATATGGCAGTCCGTCATTATATGACTATATCAAAACCCTCTTCTCTGATTGACTGGAGTCTCACTATTTATGCATTGGTATTAATAAAGTCTAGTTTTTACCACTTCAACATATAGCCCTGGTTTTCTCCATCTGTGTGGGTCTGTAATGCATGATCAAGTGGATTGGCCTTATTTACTGTGCCTGCCAATGAGGAGGTGATTAGAGAAACAAACCTACCTAAGGACTTGAGGGCAGGCATGTCACTTGGATTATAAAGCCAAAAAAAAAAAAAGGGCATTATTGTAATGAACTCAGGGGCCCTGAACTCTGCAGCTGTCCTATGTGAGGCCAATGTTTTCACCATTCATGCTCTAGAAACCTTCAGTGTCTGTCTCCAGGATCAGGATTAAAGCTTAGCCCAGCCTGGCTGGCTGACCTGAGAAGTATCTTTTCTTCCTATCTCAGCAATTAGAGGTCATGATTTTCAGAAACATGTGACAGAATTGAATTGAACATCTCTTTCTATATAGAGAGTTTGAAAAATTGCCTTGACATTTATTCACCCAAGGACTAAGCCTATCAGCCCAGAGGAACTGTATGTGGGAGCCCTGATTAATCAGTTCCATCCCCTCCAAAGAGTAAAAAACAATTCTCTATTCTTCCCCCCACATCCATCAGTAAATTAATTTGGGGCTCCCACTACCTCTTTGCATGGGTCTGTCACTGTTGCCACCCTCCTAGACATTCAGGAAACCATCTGCTTCCTAGCTTTCTTTCATGTAGTCTGTTCTCCTCCTTTTTCTCCTTCTCTTGAAGAAAAAATAGCAACTATGACGTTCTGCTTCCCTGCTCCTTCCCTCACAAATTATTGCTACCTCGTCCACCATATTCCCTCTTTTCTGTTAGAGGAACAGCAACACTTTGGACCATTCTACTGCTTCCCCTTCCCCTCAGAGCAGCCAGAGACTTCTCTGCCCCATTCAGCTCACCGCCTGGGCAAAATCTATGCTGTTCCTGTGAAAGCAGAACTATTAAGTTGGTTGCATAAATTGATATTTTTGGAGCCTTAGACAAGGGTCCCTTGTATTTTAAGGGCTGCAGAATTGTGCTTCAGCCTCTCTGCCTTTTTTTTTTTTTTTTTTTTTTTAAGTTAACGTGAACTGAGTTTGAACTGATGGGTTCATTGAATCTTCCTGAGTCAGCAGATCACATTGAACAAATGCTTAGAACGTCAGTATTTTTAGCCATGAATGGAAGGTCTCGTCCATTTTATCCAAAAAGAGTGATCAACCATCAAAAGGAAGGACCTCTATAGCTTGTTGTATAGGTGTTGCCATTGCTGAATTCTGTAACCATGATCCCCTTCTAATTGTGATCACTGTAGCTGACACAGCTGCCAGAGTTATGGCGAAGTCCAGGGCTTGGCCACCAGATGATTCTCCATCACAAATTTGTTGATCTCCTCTCTAGAAAGAACAGGAGTACTTGTGGCACCTTAGAGACTAACAAATTTATTAGAGCATAAGCTTTCGTGGGCTACAACCCACTTCTTCGGATGCATATAGAGTGAAACATATATTGAGGAGATATATATATACACACATACAGAGAGCATGAACAGGTGGGAGTTGTCTTACCAACTCTGAGAGGCCAATTAAGTAAGAGAAAAAAAACTTTTGAAGTGATAATCAAGATAGCTCAGTACAGACAGTTTGATAAGAAGCAAGTGTGAAAATACTTACAAGGGGAGATAGATTCAATGTTTGTAATGGCTCAGCCATTCCCAGTCCTTATTTAATCCTGAGTTGATTGTGTCTAGTTTGCATATCAATTCCAGCTCAGCAGTCTCTCGTTGGAGTCTGTTTTTGAAGCTTTTCTGTTTTAAGATAGCCACCCGCAGGTCTGTCATAGAATGGCCAGACAGGTTAAAGTGTTCTCCCACTGGTTTTTGAGTATTATGATTCCTGATGTCAGATTTGTGTCCATTAATTCTTTTGCGTAGAGACTGTCCGGTTTGGCCAATGTACATGGCAGAGGGGCATTGCTGGCACATGATGGCATATATCACATTGGTAGATGTGCAGGTGAACGAGCCCCTGATGGTATGGCTGATGTGATTAGGCCCTATGATGATGTCACTCCAACGAGAGACTGCAGAGCTGGAATTGATATGCAAACTAGACACAATCAACTCAGGATTAAATAAGGACTGGGAATGGCTGAGCCATTACAAACATTGAATCTATCTCCCCTTGTAAGTATTTTCACACTTGCTTCTTATCAAACTGTCTGTACTGAGCTATCTTGATTATCTTGATTATCACTTCAAAAGTTTTTTTTCTCTTACTTAATTGGCCTCTCAGAGTTGGTAAGATAACTCCCACTTGTTCATGCTCTCTGTATGTGTGTATATATATCTCCTCAATATATGTTTCACTCTATATGCATCCGAAGAAGTGGGTTGTAGCCCACAAAAGCTTATGCTCTAATAAATTTGTTAGTCTCTAAGGTGCCACAAGTACTCCTGTTCTTTTTGCGGACACAGACTAACACGGCTGCTACTCTGAAACCTCTCTAGAAAGGTTAGGCAACTGCTCTGTGAATTTTGCCACAGCGCCCCAATTTTGAAAGTTATGTTTTGAGAGCAATGCCTGTTGATTTGTTATCCTCATTTGTAAGGAGGAGGTCAAATAAATATTCCTGCCCATGAGAGCCAACCTCTTTATCCTTGGGCATGGATTTGTTCCTCCCTTGACATAATCTCTCATTGGTCACCATCATGACAAGCAAGTTAGGAGCAGGATACATATACAAGCACTCAAATCCCTCAGTAGAGGTGTAGTAATGGTTGTCCATATGCTTTGCCACAGAAGCTAGGGTGTTCCACAGAGTTCTGGCTATTTCCAATAAATGCCTCATTGACCAGGAGAGCTACTCTCCCTGGGGACAAGAACTGGAGAATAGCCACTAATTTGTGTATGTTTTCCTGCATATCTTCAGTCTGGATAGAAGGTTGGCGTCAGCCTTGGGTGAAAAGTTCTTGATGTGCCCAGAAATCCCCCAGCACTGGAGAGAAAGCATCTGGTCCAATAGCATTGTCCAGTGGCAAGGATGATGAAGGACAATGAATCACTGGATATTCTTTGTGCAACACTGTACAATGGCCTCAGGCTGTACCTGCGCTGAGGTGGCATCCTTCATCTGACTATGCAGCATGGGTGGCTGCGCCAGGGATTGGTTAGGTGGTCTTACCTAGAGTGGGTTGAAGATCAGGAGCTAAAGGAATGAGGAGTGCCCTGTGGATTCCAAGGCCACCGTGGATATGAGTAAAGCATCAATGGATAGGCCACGAGCCTCTGTGCCTACTGTTATCAGTGCTGATCCCAGTATCAGTCAGTATAGCCAGGGGACGATTTAAGAGGCAAAAGGCACGAGTGCCAGCCCTGCGGGTACTGCCAGATGAATTTCTCGGGCTTTGGCGCACTGGGTGCGCGCATACCTGAGTAGAATACATGTGTGCACCCACATCTTAAACAACAGTTACGAAACAGGTAAGTAACAGTCTTTTCCCTGGAGAGTGAAGTGTGTAAGGGCTAATAATTATTTTAGATAAATGCATTTGAAATGTACTTTTTGTTTCAATCCTGTATCAGGTAGTTTGGGTCCATCACACCTTTGGAATAAGAAGGAAATGTATCTCAGTCCCTATGTTCCTTTGTGCTTTTCAGTCTTGGAAGAGGACTTTTGGGGGTGTTACATTAGAGGTTTGAGGCACCAAGGGTGAGATTTTGAAGGAGTGGTTTGCTTTGGAGGCTAACATCCTGTTCCTCTTCACTAAAATGGAAGCCAAGTTTCATTTTTCCTCTAATCGCAAGACTACTTCTGTGCATGAAATAGTGTGGTTTAGAGAACGGAGTGTGCGTCCAGCAGTTGGGAACTCCAGAGTTCTAATCCTGGCTGTTCCACTTGCTGTGTGACTTTGGGCAAATCATTAACCTTTGTTTCTTCCTCCATTTTATACGATGGAGATATTTACCACAGATGTTAAGGAACATTGTTTGTAAAGTACTACAAATGCTAAATCCTAGAGTCATAAAAGAGGAGCAACAGTAATGTGGTAAATCAATGAAATCTTCCTAGTTTTTTAGGGCAAAATGAGGACTGGACTCCCCAGGTTATAAATCTAGTATCACAACCCTGCTGTGACTCGTGAACCATAGTGTTTTTTTTCTTCCACAGGGTATCTGTTTTTTAGCTCTCCTAATTCAGACCTGCTTAATTTGTAGTGTGGTGTAGTAGGGCAAGCTCTGAGTTTGAATTGTCACAACAGTTAGTATGTACTGATCATGTCCCTGTCCTCCACTATTTTTTTCCAGCTGTCCTATTTCTGACATACCATTTAGTAATGGTGCTTGCGACAGAGCCAGCATGATTACTTTTGCTGAATGGAAATTGCAAAATTGAGAAGATCCCACGTTCTTTCAAAATGCCACAGGATCACTGTTAGTTAGACTTCTCCAAAGTCTCTTCCATGAACTTAAAAGGAACTGTAAAACACTCTCACTGGAATGTGTTTGATAGCCTCTTTTTTATTTTCTGGCAATGACTTTCAACCTCCATTCCTCAGAAGTTCTGCCAAGAGCTTTTATAAAGGCCTTGCAATTTCATTAAAGGCTGCTCTGAGAAGTTATGGTCAGAGTTGTATTTGTCTAAATGTTCTAAAAACATACAACAGCAAACGTGTATTTCGTGCTCCTAAACTTAAACGGAAAGCTGGAGGCAGCTTGAACAGACGGGGAGGGACAGCAGCTTTTAAGACTATGATGTAAGCGGCAGATCTGGGAATAGAACCAGGAGAACTGACTTTACCCTGACCACTAGATAACACTACTTCTGATGCAATCCAAAAACATGTGTCAAAATGAGAAGTGACTGTAGATTTTATTAAATGTTCAGTTAAGTGAATCTCATCTAAATGAATAGAATTAGTTGGTATATCACAGTCAGGCCAAGTCTAAACTACAAAGTTTTGTCAGCATAGCTGTGTCCAGGGTATGAAAAAATTCAAATTTGATTTTTTTTTAAAAATAATTTCTGTGGCTAATATCAGTTTGTTTTTAAGCATTTTTTTTTAGATTTTTTTCACCTAAATTTCAGTTATGTAAAATTATGGGTTTTAAGCATTTTTAATTTTTGTAATCAATATTAATTTTCACAATTGCAGGAAATTATGGGGGAAGTCAGACTATTTAATTATAGGAAATGTTGAGATTCAAAAAGTTAAACCTTTGTAAACCGTTAAAACATAAATTGTCAACATCACTTGTCAATATACAAAGTAAATATCCTTTAAATCAGCAAATCATACCTGTTTTTACTATTCATTTGATAGTCTACTTGTAACCAGCCTAATTCAAAAGTCTAAATCACTGGATTTTGAGTCTAGTAAATTCTCAAGCAGAATTTTTCTTACTTTTGCCTTTCTGTAAATTTTTATTATTATCAATGGAAATATGTTGTCATCAGTTTGTGTGTACGCGGTGAAATTGATATTTACTGACATTTATTGATAAAAATCTAATCCTTCCAAGCCTATCTATAGCTGACATAGCTATGCCAGCAAAACCCCCAGTGCAGACGCAGCTGTGCCAACGGAGTGCTGCTGTTGGCATACCTAATGCTGTATTGCCAGAGCCTGCGTAGTGTAGACTAACCCTCAGTCTAGTCCTCTTGAGCCTTGGTCTAGAATAGACCTGTACTTTATTCAGACTCAGTGAAGCCTGTCCATGCTCTTCAGTGAGTAAGTAGGGACGAGGGAAGAGATACTTACAGGGTCTAAGAATTTATATGTATGGTTCAGTTTAATTGCTTCATTGATAGTTTCTCTTTAGGGGGCCTGCTTAAACAGGGGTGATTTGTCTGTCAAGTTAATGAAACTTCAGCATAGGGAAACGTGTTAGACAAATGGTCATCTGAGCAGGACCTGAGTAAATTAATCCACTCAGCATAACAGCAAACTGGAGAAGTGCTGCGTTCTTCAGTAGTTCCCCAATTAAATGTGGATTGGGTTTGAGATTAAGGAAGGATGTGTTTGTGTTCTCTTTCTGTAATAGCATCCTGAGCGATGTAGTTAGTTATAAAAGGCAGCTAGTTCTGGGCTTCAGTCAGAATAAACTAGTTTGCGATCTCTTGGAGGAAAACACTGTTCCCCTTCCTCTTTTTAAGAAACTGTTCTTGAGAGCAGAGCTATGGGATTTAATACATATGAGAGACAAGCTATGGAGTTAGATCTACGATAAAGATCTTTTTATACCACATATCGGATTGAATCACTGTAATGAAAGTGCAGTGTGTTTACTGCACTCTGGAACTACTGAACAGTCATTACTCCTTTGATCCTAAAATCATAGGAACTAAAATGGTGAGTTTTTATGCTTGGTAACATTATCTGGGGTGCCTGTCTTGAAGCTCATTTTTGGATTTCCTCAGAATGTTAATGGTACTTTTGGGAGTCGTTAAGGTGGAAGGAGGCCCAACCAGAGAGAATGTATTGGCTACAACTACTTCAAACTCCATAAAGCTATTCTTATTATGGCCTATTAGTAGTTTGACATTTTAACTTGTATTGCTAGCACTCCCTCTGACTACATGTACACTAGCCTTTCCATACAATTTCTTGTTATCAGTAGTTCAGCTCCACCTACAGTAGTCACAGTGAGAGGAGTAGCGAAAATGAAACTATTGCAGTCTCTCACATTTCTATCACTGTGCCTACATTTTAAAAGGAGTCTAGACAACCCAACAGTAAAAACGTTGGCACTTGATCTAGGCTTACCTATGTCGATGGTAGCAACAGTGGGAAACTTTAGTGAAGAGTTGGTGTAGATGAGGCCTGTGGCTAAACTTGTGGAGTGTTACTCAGTATGTCTTTTGTACTACTATACAACTTGATTTAATATAGTGGCTTTTATGGTGGTGTTTGCTTTACAAAGCTAAATACAGTTAGAAAAAACCCAAAGAGAACAATCAAGGTGTGTAGGTTGGGGAGAAAGAGAATCATCTATCTTTTTAGATGAGTTCAGAAAATAGTCCAGATGGTAGGAGCTACAGAGAAGTGGAGGCTCTCACCAACTGTTAGGCACTGTGCTGTAGGTTTCCTGTCCACCATAATTCTTATTCTGTTTTTGTCCAGAGTTTTGCCATTTAAATGATGGAATAGTACTTGCAACTTGTCTCTAATTTACGTTACAAAGCTATCTTTCCCTCTCATCATTTCTTTGATGGTTTGGGATATTATTTTAGCATACCTGTAAGCATTCCTACAGCACAATACTGTAGTGATAGGTATGAAATGGTGTGACAGGCTCAGGGAGAGCCTTTTTCCTGTTTAGGCAGTGTGAAGAGAGAATCATAGGTCCTGGCATGGTTGGTTTCTGTGACTTCCACTGTTCTGTATGTTTATGGTAACTTTCAGCTTTGTTTTATATTTTGCTGCTGACCAATATAATGCCCTCCTTCAGAGACTGAGAGAAACGGCTAGTTTCCTTCTGAGGAGAGAGGAAAATGTCCATGGATAACACAGTATAATCAAGAAAAGTACTTGAGAATGTACAGGACAAAACCAGTTCTCCTTGGCTCTAGTTGAAAGGGTTTAAACTTCCTGACTCTTGCTTCAGTGAATGGTGTCAATATGAGAACCCAACAATGTGTATGCCACGTTGAAGTAATAAGTCAAGACTTCAGCCAAACCTTCCAGCAGAAAGCAGCGTTGAAGTACAGGGCTACCCCTGCCCACTTTTCAGATTGGTTGTTGTGTGAGCCTCTCCTGCTAGTTACTTTTGCATGGGCCTGACTTTTTTTTTTTTTTTTTAAGGGACGAGGATGGGGAAAGTATTTATACGGAGGTATGGGCAGCAGGAAATCTGGGGTGGAAAATGACAAACCTTTGAACCTTTTTCATGTCATTTGAACGAGGAGTTGAGATGTTAAGCTATGCTACTTGATTGTTGACTGCGGCTTGATAGGAAATGTATTTACACTCACTATTTGATGGCTGTTTCAAGCCTGCATTTTTCACAGCCTCTGCATTTGTCTGGATGTTGCTCTGCTAACAATAATAGATACACAGTTGTTCTTGTTACGCAGCTGTGTCCAAGAAGCTCAGTGCATCAGCTCCTGGTCTGTAAAATGGAGATATTTCCCTATCTTCGCCCTCACATGCACACACATGGGGTGTGATGAGGATAAATTGTTTGAGATGCAAAGAAAAGTCAAAAAATATGAAATTTAGAAAGTTGGGTATTCCTGAACCAGCCTCCTCTTCTCAGCTGTTTAACTGTATTCTTTAATGTCTAACATTTGACCTGCTGTAGTTAGAATGAGCTGGAGTGAAATTATGACATGGAGGACATAAACCAAGAGAAGGAGAACTTGCTCTGTGGTTTATAGCCTGATTTGTCTTGCTCGTGTTAGAATGCTGGCTATTTTGATGTACAGGTTACCCTGCGCTATGATAAGGTGCTGTTTCCTTAACATATCCCTCTGCGCTATGTCCTCTTACTGCCATTCCTAAATGCTGAGAGTGTGAGATACTTGGTGTGAAGGGTTTAGGCTACATGCCTTGCTATGTCAATAGGATCCTCAACGGAAGGACAAGGAGGGCAGCCGTGATATATACTTAAATGGTTTTCCATTGCCAGCCAGGGTCTGTCTAGGCTCCTTATACAAAGCCAGCAAAAGGAGCCATCTCAGGCTTTGGCTACATTACACAGCCATGTCGCTAAAAGTCAGGTAGTGTAAACGCTGTTTGTCGGCACTTTTGCCAACAAAGTACTTCCTCCCCCTATGAGCGGGGTTATCGTTGTCGACAGGAGAGCGCTCCTGCTGACAACAAGCTGTTTACACTGCTACTTGCCGCGGCAAAACTTTTGTCGGGGGGGGGGGGGAGGGGGGTTTTAAGGACCTGTGAACGACAAAAGTTTTGTTGTTTTTAAAATTAGGTTAATTGAATATGAAAATAAATGCTATAATCAATAAATGTTTCCTGAACTATGTTAAATTTTATCCTATCTCTAAACTAATGTTCAGTATACTGCAGAATGTTGTATTGAAAATTCATAACCCTGTAATAGAAGTTGACAGGGGAAGCTGGGGGTTTTAGAAGTTGGGCAAGGGACTGCCCTGGAGTTTCCAGCACCGAAGAGACTCTAACTGGATAGAAATTCTAGCTATCAATAGTTAATGATGACACTGGAATTTTCATGAGGTAACAAAGTTCATTACGATGAACTACGCAGAATTGTTTCAGGCTGGCTGCAGATTCAGGAAGTGATTGCATTCAGTTAATGGTTGGAAGGTTTTCTTCTCAGGCTTTTTTTTAAGGAAGCTGAAATACTGAAGTAAAAAGCTGCAGCTAGGGAGGATTTTGAGTAAGTTCTACACTAATGGAATTGTGGAGTACACAGGGCTGTTTATAGCACAAAAATACAATATACTGCAAGACTGTGCATTATAATGTTCAAGTTGCAGCTGCTGTCTTCTTCCCTGTCACTTTGCAGAGCTACCTTTTAAGAGGGATGGTGCCACAAGAATGAGTCATGGGAGTCAACATACAGTTCTCAAGATGTACATAAAGCAGAAAACATTCAGTACATAAACAGCTTTGTCCTGAGCCTACTGATCAACCTTGATGTGGTTTTTCACCCTGTTGCTGCCAACATTATTTTAACAGTAGTTAACTTAATAGAATAGGCTGGCAATTTGTGATATCTTTTTTTCACATTTGTGGCACCTAGCAACGAAAACATTCTCACCACTCTTCCCCTCCACTACTTTGTACATCAGTACAAGCCACCCCGATATGGCTAAAATTGCAGTTGTACTCTAATAGTCACATTTGTGGGCATCCCCACTCCCCAACCAGCATATCTGAATGTGGGTGTCAGTCTGGTAATTAAGATCATTCCAATTTTTACAGTTGCTAGAGGGTTGTAGTTCTCCCATTCAGTTTCTGCAGGCACCTCAGAACATATAGCTTCAGTTTTGAAACTGTCATGAAGAGGATAATGTTCAGTTTGCCAGAAAGGTTCTGTGATGGGTCCCTGCAGTGCAACCTGGAACTTTGGTACCGCTGAACCGTCTGTCTTCCCGACCTGGGCTCCCTCTCACACTGTGATGCTGTGACAAGCTGCAGACCCCTCCAGGTCCTGCACTCACACAACCATTTATTGGCAGGGACACACCCAGCTTTCACCAGCCACTCATGAACCAACAATAGAGAGGCTCCAGCCAACTCCTCACAGCTCCCCAGTGTAGGACCCCAGAGCTATACCACCCTGCCCTCCTTAAAAGCCTGATCAGTGTAAGTTTATTACCCAGTCCGCTCCTCTCTCAATGTGGAGAAGACATATGTAGGTTTTTGTTAACTGATCTACGATTTTTTCATGCACTTCACTCAAACCACTGTTTTTAGGTGAAATATAAAACAGATTTATTAACTACCAAAAGAGAGATTTTTAAGTGATTATTAACAATAAGTGTACAGATCAAAGTAGATTATTTAAGAAATAAAACAAAATTGCAATCCAAGTTCTATAAACTAGACAGGATTTGAATCAAGCAGCGTCTCACCCTGATGGTACAAACAGTCCACCAATCTTCCATATATAGGCTGGAATTCCTCCTTTCCCTCCTGGGACCACCTGGCCAGTCCAGTCTTTGTTCCTGAGGTGTTTCCAGGTGTTGAGTTGTGGGGGGAATGAGGCCAAGTGATGTCACTTCCCCCTTTTATAGCTTCTTGTCCCAAACAAAGCCCTCAGCACAGTTAGTGGAAAAGTACAGGCACAAGATGGAATCCATTGTCAGATGAGCTAGTCACATGCCCATTCATGCTTCGATGAGTCATACCAGGGGCCATTACCCATATTCTGGCTAGAACATCCATAGGAAAGTCCATCAGGTGGGGATAAGCTTCTTCCCTAGCCCATTGTGTTCATTGATGGGCCATCAACTTGAATAGTCCATTCACAATGTGCTGGCTAGACTGGATGCACACCTTGTGTGGGAGTTACCACAGGAGCAAACACATTTGAAATACGGGTATATAGTCAGTATTCATAATGTCAAATATAAAAATGATACATGCATACAAATACGATAATTGTATTCAGTAAACCATAACTTTTCCCTTGACCCCTCACATGACCTATTTTGTACAAGATTTGTTGTGATTATATAACAGTGGTGAATATGGGGGTACCAGGATGTTGCTTTGGGGTACAAAGTATCACAGGTTCCTTTCTACAATTTCTTAAATTATTGGAAATATTCACAGGGTGTAGGACTGGGAATATCTTGAATATTTTCTTCAAGCTGTTGCAGCAAAAGCTTCGTCAATGCTGCCTTGCTGAGCAGCCATTCAGCAATGCCTCTTCTCTGTTTCCATGGGTACAGATGGGCTTTTGCTGATAAGTGATCTATTATGGAACTAGGAAAGTGACAGGTAGTAGTTGAGCCACTATTACTGTAACACAGGGCTGACTACAGACTCAGACCATCACATGGCAGTATTTTGTATTCAAATGTAATGGCTAAAAATATCCCTCCTCTTCCTTCCTCTTACGCACAAATGCTCCAATGTAAAAGGAACACGGTTTTTAATTTCTCATTTGACTACATCAATAGCAGATTTGGGATTTGGCTGCAAAAGAAACTCAAATTCATGTTTAACCCATACAGAGAGCAGGAATTCTCAATGCATTTCAGTGAGGATTACAGGGTTTGGGCTTCCACATTTCTGCAAGCTCCCAAAACCATCTTCGTCTAGAGCAGCAAAGCTTACAAAATTTTGTTTAACACTTTCATTTGGAGGATTTAGCTCTTTCTGTATGCCCTTCAGATTACTAGCTTGTACAATTGGTTGAAGTTGGGAAGCACTGTTACTGTACTTTACAGCATTCTGGTGAAATAGTCTGAAAATTTTGTGGCAGCTTCAGTGAAATTTTAAAAATTAAGGTTTTTTTAATAAATGGGATATAAAAATAATGCTTGGGATTATGGGATAAGTAGGTTTGTCAGATTTTTCTCCTAAAATTTTCAGCAGCAAAATAGGTAACTGACGCTTTAATTGTTACCATTTGGTTTCAAAGTTCACCCCATTGAGATTGGGCCTGTTCCTACTCCTCAGAGCCGTTGTTTCAGGCTGTCTGCGGTCTCAGGAGAGACAACACTCTTTTAGTTTACATTTTTATTGTTGTATTCACATCCATGAATATTAAAAGTGTGGGTTTTTTTAGATAAAAGCTGAAATTTTGCAGCATGCTTCTGTAGTAAGGGGTAGATTCCATGGCTTCAGAATTGTGGGATAAATTGGGCCTAGCTAAAAGAGCTGTTATCCGTTGGACTAATTATGTGGCTTCTGGCTCTCTTTGACAGTTCCACTGCCATCTACTAAATCATTTTTAAAATATTCCTTTATTTAACTCCTGCTTTGCGTTTTTCATTACATCTCATGGCCTTTGGAGTCATATCACTGCATAGACTAAGGATCGACAGGTCTCCCATCCTTTTGAAGTCAAAGCTCAGTTTCCTTTGATTGCTAGCACTAATGCATCCCTTAGCAATGCCTCCATCCTGGCATTTGGCTCTGGGCCAAATGTTAATGAGTACCCACAGGCATAGAGAGTTTGGATCTCCATATCTAAGCATATCTCTAGAGCCAAGATCAAGCTCATTCAAATCATGTATGTTTGAGTATTAGAATTTCAATTTTTTAATGCATCCTTACAGTTTTGGAAGTATTTCTTAATACTGAGCTATGATCCACCTATAAGTCTTCACTTTTATTCTAGAGGAGGGAAGAGGAGTCAGTTATGTTCCCTCAGGTACACACAATAAAACTTCAAAAAAATCCAGCGTAAAGGGATCTTAATGCAGGAGCTTCTCAAAGGTTTGATCTGTGTGATAGATTCTATGGTAAAAAAAGAAACGGCACATTCCCAAAAAGTAAATATTCACTCATGGCATTCAGCATGTGCAGAATGCTATCAAATACACCAATATAATCAAATGCAAACATGCTGCAAGTCAGCCTGCTGATGACTGCCAAGATATATAGCAACTGGAGCCTAACAAACACTAAGGGTACGTCTACACTTACCGGAGGGTCCGGCGGCAGGCAATCGATGTTCTGGGATCGATTTATCGCGTCTGGTTTAGACGCGATAAATCGATCCCGGATCGATCCCGGAAGTGCTCGCCGTCGACGCCGGTACTCCAGCTCGGCGAGAGGAGTACGCGGCGTCGACGGGGGAGCCTTCCTGCCGCGTCTGGACCCGCGGTAAGTTCGGACTAAGGTACTTCGAATTCAGCTACGTTATTAACGTAGCTGAATTTGCGTACCTTAGTCCGAAGTGGGGGCTTAGTGGGGACCAGGCCCAAAACACAATACTTGCAAAACAAAGGAGTAGCTGCACAAAAGGTAGTCAAAAGAAAGATCCTTTAAAATTAAATTGTCTGAATGCACTTTCATTATATTATTTAATTTGTCTTGAGTCTGCGTCATAGAAGGTACAACCCTTTTTGTGATACTCTTGGAGAGGGCAGACGCTCCATGGCTGCTCGATGCCTATCTAATGAGTAGTTTGGTCTGGGTTGTAGTGTTGGCATTAAGGAAGAAATGGCCGTTAGATGATCATCCATTATTATTAGAGAACTGTTATTAATTTGCTAAAATCAGTCATAGTTATTCAGATTTTACTGTTGTCTACTTTACTAGGGCCCAGTTCAATCCAGAGTGGGGTTTCCTTCTTATCCAGATCTAGCTATTGGAGTGGCGTAGGTTATGATATTAAAATGCCACACAGTCATCCGCTACAAGGGCCTTGTTGAGGCATGTGCTAATAGCTTTACTTTGTGTAATTCTGCTTCCCCCTTTTCCTCCCACCCCTCAAAATAAATAAAATAAATAAATAAAGTGATTAGATGGCCAAAACTTCAGAAGTGGAAATAATTGCTAGTGAAAACAGGTTTTTCCTGAGAGGATTTCTCCATTATAGAGATGGCTGTAAATCAACACAGATGTAACTTGTGAACTGTTTCAGAGTGGTAGCTGTGTTAGTCTGTATCAGCAAAAAGAACGAGGAGTACTTCAAGGAGTACTTGTGGCACCTTAGAGACTAACAAATTTATTTAAGCATAAGATTTCGTGGGCTAAAACCCAGCCCACAAAAGCTTATGCTTAAATAAATTTGTTAGTCTCTAAGGTGCCACAAGGGCTAAAACCCAGCCCACAAAAGCTTATGCTTAAATAAATTCGTTAGTCTCTAAGGTGCCACAAGCACTCGTTCTTTTTTCTTGTGAACTGTGTAACTGCTTTGTGGGTGCAGCAATAGACCTTATTTTTCACACATTTAGAGTCTAATAGTAGCATGGTCCTGTTCCTTCTTTTGCCTTTCCTCATCTTCATCTACCAAGGCAGCCTGCTGGTCCCTAGGTGCTTTTGTTATAAAGGGCCAAAGCCATCTCTGAATTTTTAATCTTCTAGATTGACAGCTTTTTTGTTAGTTGCTCATCCAGGAGAAAATATCTCTAGAGTGGTGACTTGGGAGGGAATAAATAAGCTTGTGGGATGTTGGCCAAAAAGCACACCTTTACAACAAAAATAAAGATGTCCCTTGTGCTCTCTACTGTCCTTCATTAATACAGCTTCATCCCTTATGACTTTCTGATCTTGTACTCATTTTAAAGTGTCGTCATAGTCAGAAAAGTGCATATTAAAAATGGGTACCTTCATGTTCCTACATCTGCTTGTAATGTGCCAGAGTTCCATTGACTCACTTTATTGATGTACGCCTTGTCTGCACTAGCGAACTTTACCAAAAAAATTCACCACTTCTGCTCCCTGTTCATCTGGGTTTAATTAATGGTAAAAACACCTGAAGCTGCCAGTCTTGTTTATACTTGGGCTCCCAACAGTGCTACAATTAGGGAATTTTTTTAAAAATTCCCTAATATAAGCACTACTTAAAACCCTGTGGCTCCAGTACAACCACAGGAGAGAGAGACTATCATCAGAATTGCCAAGTAAATTCTGAATGAATAATTATCAGTGGTAAAAGGAAGAATACAGCTTGTTTCTCAGATCTCAGGTTGAATTTGCAGCGGTGGCAATTAACCAAATACTCTCTGGATTTATAAACTGAATTTAGAAGTTGCTGAGAGTAAATATGGAACCTACAGACTATGGCTCTGGCTACACTAGAGAGCATACAGCGGTGCAGCTGCACCAATGCAGCTGAGCTTCTGCAAGCTGTCTAGTGTAGCCGCTCTAAGACGACGAGAGAGAGTTCTCCCGTTGAGTTAATCCACCCCCAACGAGCAGTGGCAGCTATGTCAGTGAGAAGAGTTCTCCCGCTGACATAGCACTGTCCACTTTGGCGCTTAAATCGGCATAAGTTATGTCACAGAGAGGTGGTTAATTCACACCCCTGAGCGACAGAACTTATGTCTACTTAAGCGGTATTGTAGCCATACCCTATGACTTTCCTACTAAACCACCCAACTTCAACATTGACGTTTCAAATGATTTCAAGTGACTTTTTTCCCTTCACCCTGCCTGTCATAGCTTTCAAAGTGCATGGGGTGCAGTGGAGCAGAACAGCAGATACACATTTCAAGAAATGTGCATCATAAGAGCACCCTGGCTTCCTAAGCACAATTCTGTCTGTTCTGCTATATACTGAAATATGGTAAATGGTTTTGTTGTTTTTGTTTCCTGCAGGTTTTGAATGAAGAATGCGATCAGAACTGGTACAAGGCAGAACTCAATGGGAAGGATGGCTTCATTCCCAAGAACTACATAGAAATGAAACCACATCCGTAAGTGGAGCATCACTGATCCCCTTCCCTCACTCTGCCTTGTTTTCATTTCCCCTTGAAGTAATAGGGAGGGCTGCTGAGCACATTGTAATGAGTGTAGGACCTTAGTCACTGGCACAGTCCTATGGACTTATAAAGGGGTTACTACTGGCTGCTGCACCCAGAACAGCCCTATTGTGATGAATCTTAATTGCACAGCTCCTACAGTTTGCAGTAGTGGGACTTTCTCCTGCACACCTCTTGAGGAGCAAGGGGAAAGGGTGTCCTGGTGGAATCCAACTAAATA
Organism: Emys orbicularis; assembly: GCF_028017835.1. NCBI lineage: Eukaryota > Metazoa > Chordata > Testudines > Emydidae > Emys > Emys orbicularis. The sequence goes on from NC_088695.1 coordinate 36,212,567, forward strand.
AATTGCCTGGGAATTTCACGATTTTGTCAAATCTGGCAGCCAGAAGAGCTTCAGAGTCTTCGCGTAGCTCCTTATGTATTGTTCTATATTTTTTGGTAAAAATAGGAGACTATTTAAAAAACAACCCTATATTAAGAGACTGTCAAAGTTGTATGGTTAAGCACTGCAAAAATCAGAAATGCCATGTGTTTGACCTTAACTCTGCCCTATATGTGTTTGATACTTTGCAACATAGATTTTAACAGAGTAAGAGTGAAAATTGAAGTGAAGTAGCCTCTCAACATGTGTCCTTCCTCAAATACTGAAGAACAAGAACATGGGAACAGTACTGTTCCATGACTCTGGCTGGCCTCTTGATCATTTCTTTTCAGACACTTTTGCATCGCATCTCGTTCTCAGGTTATACTGAAATTCTAGGTAGTTGAAGTGCTTGACAAGAAAGCAGTAGCTCTGTGCAGTGCAACTCTGAAGAGTAAAGAATCTTCTGGGCAGTCCAATAAAAGCTGTCACTGGGGTTTCTGTCAGTAACTGTAACGCTGCAGTTTACAAATACTGTTGGTGCTACTTTTGTCAATAGTTGGCTTCAGTATTTAAATAATAAAGAAGAAATTGCAATTAAATATTGAACAGGAATTATTTCTGTGAGGCCTGCCTTCCAAACAGAAGGATGAAGATTCTCCCAGGCAGTGCGCTAAGAATGTGGCGAGGAACATAGCATTAGTGGTAGATTCATCTAGGTAGGAAACATGGCAAGAGGTCAGTCAAGACCTGTGAAGGGTCTCTAAAACTGTTTAAAGCCTCGTCTACGCTGGGGGAATTTTGTAGAAATTTTCCACTGTTAATGCTTGTTCAGCTCTGCTGGTGTCAGTAGTGTTGGGAGCCCTGAAGTAGCTGGCCTGCTAGTGATTTTAAGCACTGTCAGTTATATTTCCTCTGAGCAAGTTTAGATGAATATTTAAATTGCTGACAGAAGCCAGTGCCCCATGGGCTCCCATCATTGCTTATGCATGGAGCTAAACAAGTATTCGCGATCCTGGAAAACTTTCCCATAATGTCCCTAGTGTAGTGCAGACTTAACTGTGGTACAGGGCTGCAAGTGTAAATAGATTAGCAGCATAGGTGCTGGAATTAGGGGTGCTGGAGGTGCTGCCGCCACCCTGGCTTGAAGTGGTTTCCTTTATATACAGGATTTATAGTTTGGTTCAATGGCTCTCATCACCCTTACTATAAAAATTGTTCCAGCACCCCTAATTAGCAGTTAATATAAACAGCAAGTTGCAGGCAACTGAACAGGGACTTGAAAGTGCTAGGTTCTTTTGTAGGACCAGCATCTCAAAGGCAATGTTGTGAGTGAGCAGTATGGAGACTACTTCAGTCAAGAGGGGTTGGAAACTAAGGAGCTATCTATAGAACTTGGAATAATTTTCAATTTAAGACCTGTCATAGGGGGTGGGCTTTAAATCGTAAGTCCAGTAGCTAGCCTTCAAATGTAATGTGGTGTTTTCCCCAGATCACATGGTGCAAAACTTCCAATTTGCTTCACAATTATTAACAAATGAAGCCTGAAAGAAAAGAATTAGTCCTCCAGTTGCAAAATTCAGAAACCCTTTTAAAACAAAGAGTTAATCTGTAATTCACACCAATTAATACAATAGAGAGAAGTGAGATACTCAGTGAAGAGCAGCAGGAAGCTCTGGGAGGGAGACTTCCTGCTAAGCTCAGCTCTGCATTTCATTGGCAAGGCTTGCTTTTTGGGGTTGCTTTCATGGTGTGGTTTGTGTTAGACTTTTGGCCTGTACGTCTTAAGTGCTTGTGCATGCATACTGGGTTGTTCACAGAATATCTCTTCATAAACATTGTGACTTTTATGTGTGGAGGAAACACAGCCCAAGCTAAATGATTGCAATGAGTGAGGCCAGAAGAACTGCCAAATTGCTGCTTGCACAACCAAGAAACTAGTCTGTATGCCTGGTGAACTTGGTATTTTACCTGTCAGTGCATCCACCTCCAGCCTTGCAACATCAGCAGTAAATTCTGGATTTGTTTTTGCAGTCCTGACTGGACAACTTCACCCAACATAACATTTGTCTCCAACTAGCTTTGTAATTAACAGATCTAACCATTCAGAAGGAAATAGTGGAAACCATTGGAATAGTGTGGCTGCTTTCTTTGGTTTAAAATGTTTGGGTATTCTGAGGATTTTGCTAGTTTTTGACCCAACCTATGGAAAAGATTTGTGTGCAATATTCCATAAAGCCAGAAAATGTATGTTGCCTTGGATGTGTGCTCCTGAGCAGTCTGATATGTTTCCTTAAACACAAATTTCCTCTTTTATTTTTTATATGTGAAGAATGCCTGAAAAGTTTGTGTTTTTCTGATTTGTGTTTACATTAAAAATTCAGGTCTTCTCTATCCTGAGAACTCTATGATGACTAGAGAGCTAGTAGAATTATGACCTCACAAGAGACAAAGCTGAGCCATTGCAAAGAGGATTTTTAATAAATCTCCCCCCCCCCCCCCCATTTAACTCAAATGCCTGGGAAATTATTAGAAAATGTCTGTGCTGAGGATTCAAAATTGTTCCTCTTCAATAATCGGAGATATTTCTTAATGTACATTTGAAATCTCTAATGAGCCAGCAAAACCAGGGAAAACTAATCTTGATATTTCTGATTCAAACCAGCAAAAAAAAAAAAAAAAAAAACCCCTCCCTGGGAAAATCTTTCCGGTTTCCTTTATGCACCACAGAGCTGCAAAAAAAATGCACAAAAACATTTTTTACCTTTTGCAGGTCAACTTTAACATGGTGATAAAATGTCAATCATACCTGAGTAATTGCTTTGTTCTGTCTAATTCTCAATCAAACAATAGCGAAAATCATAAGCAGAAACTATGGAAAGAATCCTCAAATTCTTAATATAAAACTTGCAAAATGCAGTATTAGGATAAAGTAAAATGTAATGCTTATTCCTCTTTACTATGACCAAAAAGCAAAAATGTGGGAAACAGAACCCCCGTATCAATATCTTGACACAGTGAGTTCTGAAGGAGTCCCAGATAACGGTTTCTCACAATTGATTTTGAAAAAAATACAACACACTGGTGTGATGGTGATAGGAGCTCCCTCTGCTGGCTCTGTGGCAATGAAGTGCTGATTTCAATGAGGTTATTGCAAAAACAAGGAAGTATTCAGTTCTGGTAGCTCCTTTGCTATTGGATACAGGGTGGGGGTGGGAATTAGCCTGTCCTTTCTGTTTGGAAAAAAGCTGTAACACACACACACAACTTACAATAAAGTAATATACATGTAGTTGATGAGTGATGTCTGGTATTTGTAATAGAGAATGTTTCCTCCAATCTGAAAACTCTCCATAAATGGAACTACGTGGAACGAAGTTAATATTTTCTTCACAAGGTTTCTGTGGTGGAAACAATTTTCAGACACGCTGCCTATAGCAAAAATATCCCTGTAAACATATCAGGTGTCCTTTACATCAATGATGTCATTTATATACTGTGCATTGTATCAGACAGACACCATAGGCAGATGGTGAGAGGAGCTGGGGCTGCCAGTTATAGAAGAATCTGCTCATGGTGTGGTGAAGTCTCTCTTCCTCTAGATCATGCCTGATCCTGGAGAGCAGAAACTATTGTTCCATCTCTGAGAATTTCACAAAAAAAATCCACTAAATAAAGGCCAGTCTTACAGATCTCTGTGTCCTCCCTGCAAAAGGAGCCCTCGGTATGGTAATGGAAAGGAAGTTCTTTGGAATGGAGCCCTTGCTCTTTAGCCATGAAATGGGCCCCCAACAGGAATGCCCTTATGCTCATGGATTGTGGCAATGAGTGTCTCTTGACCCAGTTTGAGAGAACCTATCACTCAGCATTTTAGCCATTCTGTCTCTAACTGAAGGTAGCTCTGGTTTTCCCAACACCGCACGTGCCCGACATCCCAAACCCAGTTTGTTTTTGCTATTCTTGGACTGGAGTCTGGATTAGAAACCTGTGATCGATGAGCTGTGGGCAGCACCTAACAGACTAGGCCTGTGATTTAATTTCACCCTGGCACAAGAACAGCCAGCTACTGACTGAATGTAGTCACTTTGCTCACTGCAGTTCTGTATGAATTATTCATAATCACCTGATCCAGAACAGGCTGGAAATTGTTCTTTGGCACAAAATGCATTTTCCATTTGTGCAGTAGTGGTGCGGAGCCCCTATTAAGGCGTGAAAAGCTCCTGATTCAACTATTCACAGCTATAATGTGAAGTGTAGCCTTTGAAGAAACCTGTGGGTGAAGTCTGCATTTCAATGTATTTAATAGCGGAAGAAATCTTGTTGCTTTCCCTTAAGTGCTACTAAAGTGACAGTTGTTGTTCTTTCCTGTTAAAAATCATAAAATTTCTTTGCTTAATCCAGTATAATCTATTGTGACCCAAGACCCCCTTAATGCCAACTGGCATGGGACTTACAGGAATACACTGATTCTGGTGGATATGTTCTGGTTCACCAAAGAATGTCATGTGAAGTCTTAAATGACAGCCGGACTCACATTGATCATTAATAGCGTTGTGAAATGTATGTACAGATACTCAGGATATAGATACTGAAAATATGTTTTAAAGTCTGTATCAAGGCAGAGGTGAAAAACAGGCCTTCCTTCAGACAGGAGGTAAGAAATGTATCTCTGGAATGTAAATTAAGCATTGTAAACCAATGCAATGGATGCCCATTGATATACAATGTGAAATGTTAGTGAGGAGATGTGAAGTCAACAGGGAAGCAGCACACAGGAAAAGCAAGCCATGGGTGGTTATCCTCTTTGAGTACAGACAATGAACTTGGGAGGGTGGGTATATGTCAGAAATGAAGAAGACACCTCATCCTGCACATAGAAAGAGATGGGCAGTGCGTTGCCATTCATGAAAACAGGATCTCAGATAGCCTTGGCTGAAAACACTTCTAAAGAGTTTGGGTGAGAGAAATTCTTTTTGACAGTAGGGTAACCTGGAAGTTTTGTCTCTAGAGAGCATGTTACAATTTTGTTTTATGTGTAACCATTTGTTTCCAGTATTCTTATTCACTGTCTCCTGAGTCTCTAGGCTTTGATGATAAACTTATTTTTGTTTTCACATAAATATATCTCAGTGCGGTGGTTTTAAGCTAAGTGCTGGTCTTGAGCTGAATCTTAAACTGATGTATATACTGTTCCTTTGGAAACAGGAAGCCTGGTAGTTCTGTGAGTAGCCAACGTCGGTGGATATCACAAGAGAATGCTTCAAAGGGACTTGGGGTCTGGGGTACATCTATTGTTAACCTGCAAGGCAAAGGAAGGGCTGGCATTGCCCAGAAGAGTGTGCTTGAGGGGCTGACAGGGTGGTGGTGTTTGAGCTGATAGCAACCTAAGCACAAGCAAGACTCCTCCTCGCTGGTGGCAGGGAGTGACAAGGTGGCCTGGTCTACACTATGACTTTAATTCGGATTAATCCCGTAGTGTAGACATACCCGGTGACTCACCTGTCCTTGGAACCCCAAGAACCATCACATCTGTCTTCCAAAGTGTCTGCTTTGCAAGTCAGTACAGAGGCACTGCATTTTTTCTTAGCAAACTCAAGTAATAAAAGAGCGTGTATAATTACTTTCCATTGACCATCTTCAGTTGCCAATAGTGAAACAAATCCAGCTGTACATGAACAAAGTTCCATAATGATGGGCCACATACATGCAGATTTCTTGGTAGTCATTGGTTAAACTGTGTATGTGCAACATGGAGAAGTAGAACTTTGTATCTTCTGCTTCAGAAACACAGGCCTCTACACCTGGAGTTGTAGAGGAAGATTTCTATTAGCATTTGACTGGCCCAAAAAGGGGAGCTGTTTAGTCTATTGTTTTTGTTTGGTTTTTGTTAAAGCTATGGGACCTGGTTACTAAAATACTCTCCGGAACCATTCTGTAGCCTTTAGATTTATCCAAGCAACTGGACAGATTCAACATCATCCAGGTGGGGCACCGTGCTATATGTTTTCCTACCGTAGTTTCTCTTTCTGCTCTTATTGTAAATTCTGCAATTTCAGTGATTTCATTTACAGACATATCGAGTCATCCCAGTATAGTAGAAAAAGGTTAGTGCAAAGCCCCTCCTGGTGGAATCATGGTGGCCGTTGCTCTCAAGATGAGGGGGCATGGTACTTGTGCCGGTAAAGGTTCTGTAGAGTAGTATCAGGGTGCAGCTCAATTCATTACCTTTCTTTTGAAATCACTTCACAGCTATGTACATGTCCAATCCTGATTTTTCCATGGGGAGGGGACTGACTTTAATTCTCATCTTTCTTCTTCCACAGATGGTTTTTTGGGAAAATCCCCCGAGCAAAGGCTGAGGAGATGTTAGGCAAACAGAGACACGATGGTGCCTTTCTCATCAGGGAGAGTGAGAGTGCTCCTGGGGACTTCTCTCTCTCAGTCAAGTGAGTATTGCTCTGTAGCATCCAGTGGGCTAATTAGGACACCCCTTGTGTGATAAAAGTACAAATGATTATTCCTATTTTTCACCTCTGACACTATTTCCCACATGTGTAGTAGCAATTCTCTCTTCCAGTGACGTGCACCTGTGCTATCTTTTGTAACAATAAATATGGGTGCTCTATCCTACTAAGAGTCACATTGCTGAGCTGATGGTAACAAGATATTGTCCTGTTCTGTGTGAAACGATGTAATGGTTCAGTGGTGAGAGCAGGGGAATGGGACACCATGACTCAATGGATTTTGAAGAATGATGATGATCATGTACTGTTTTTCCCTCTTCCTGCTCTTCTCATTTACTATTCTGAGGCTCTAATTCTTTCCACCTTCTGCTCTCGCTATCTGGCTGGTTGAGAGACACTTTCAAATATGCAGTTTTTCATAACTCTGTGGGAGGCACATATTTTGGGAATATCCTTGTTCTCCAGCATAGAGATGTGGAGTTGTAAAAACGGAGCGTGCTTCCCATCTCTTGTCAGTAGATCCCATGTTGGCACAGACCTCACGATTTCATTTTGGAAATGTAGCTGGGTTGCAATGAGCTATTATTACTTAATATTTTTATTACAGTAGCATCTAGAGATGCTTATTTAAATCGCTTTAACAGTAGCTCCTATGTCAGTGTCAGTCTCGCATATTCCCTCACAAACTGTGAGAGCCCCAAGAGGCTGCTGTGAAATAGAATGGAAATGTTACAAGCTTTAACAATATGGGATATGTACTTAAATGAACAAACTCTTGTCCTTTAGCGGTTGACACCCTTCTTCCCCTCCACTTACAGTCGCACACCCTTTGCCTGGCAGAGCTGAGCAAGATATCCTTTGGAACCTAAGCATCATATTTTGATTATCCAGCTGAGGTTGCTACAGAATACAGAGTTTTCCATGCCCATCAAGCACAGTACCTCAGCAGTGTTTCCAGCTCTTTCCTTCTGTGATTAAATTCTGGACCTCATATATGGCAGCATAGAATTCTTCCATCATGCTGGCTTGTTTTAGCAGTGCATTTATATTCTGCCTTTGGCACAATAATCAGATACGCTGGAATACACAAAAGGATATATGAATGACCAGAAACAAGATGTAAATGGAACCTTTATTCCTGGAAGCTTATTCTTTACAAAACGAACAAATTGAGTCTAAATACTGGGAAACCACAGATAATCTCTGCCTGCCTAGTAGCTCAGTGATAGCTCACCTACTGATATATTTCTCAGTTTTGGGATTTTTCTGCTGATTAGCTCTTCTGAAAGGGCTTACTAAAACCTTATCTGCAGGATCTGAAGTGGAAAGAAACTGACTGAGAAAGGGAGACTTGAAGCATTAGCAATGAAATACTTGCTGCAGATTTGACATTTGCTCATAGCAACACTAGACTGTACATCTCCAGGTATTGAAAGACTGTAAACACCAAATGAGAACTGCTGCTTGCATTTTTCATTTCTTGGAGCTATAAAGGGAAAATGTTATAATTCTGTCTACATATACCTCTCTACTGGTAGCCTGTTTTGATCTCCCCTTCCTTCAGAAGAAAATGTATTGGAAGCAAGAGACAGAGGTTTTTATTAAATATCAAAACTTCTGTCTATTTGCATACCAAAAGATGTAGTTAAAGTTGAGTTAAGGATGCTGCTGTGTAAGTCTATAGAAGTGTTTGGGTTGTTTTGTTTTTTCTTGTTGCACTAACAGGCTTTGTGTGGGGAGATTTTAACTGATCACTTTGTTCTGAAGTTTGAGTTTGGGATTTTGAAGCCCATCACCCAGAAGGGATGGGAAACAGAAGGTGCTGTTGTGCAGCAGCAACCTTAACTCTCTCTTAACAAAATATTTTATAAGTACGTTTCTTTTGTTTTTAAACCTGTGAGAACCTCCAGCCAGCCTGGCTCATTCACATCTCTATCAACAGAATGGGTTTACTCTCTCATGGCTGGGATATCAAGCCTTAGTAGACAATGTTAGACATTCTTTGAGTCTTGGGGAGTTCAACTCAGGTGCTTCAGAAACAGCCAGCACCAGAAAAAGCCTGCATGCATGGCAGTTCTCAAGTCATCTCTTTACTTTGACAAAATGCCTAATCACTACTGATTAAAAAAAAAAAGGAAATTACACCATGCACAACATGGACCCATGGCCTCTACAACCCAAACATCCCACGGGATCTCCCCAGGACTACAGGTGACTATGGTGTACATATGTATGATGCACATAAATATGTAATGTGCATGCACATGAAATGCCATTGTTGGTGGGGAGCTGTATCTTAGGAACCTCTTGACCAAATTTGCACCACACATCTTGATGGATTTTAGAGAGATTTGAAAATTTGGCTTTAAAGCAAAACCTTGTTGCAACCTTAAGTATGGAGTATCTAGTAACTCCATAGTATTCCTTTAACAGGTCCTGTCTTCTGTAGCTTCTTTTTCACCCTTCTCTGTCAGTGCATAAAATGGTAATACCTTCTACAGTCTTAGCTGTGCTGCTAAAAAGAGACCATTATCCGCTATTTATCTGGAATCATTTTGAAAGAACCAGTTTTTCATTCCTGTCCCTAGCAGTAAAACCTAAATCTTCTGCTGTCTTAATGTTCAGCTCTTTCACTCCTGCCTGTAATATGCATAGGGGATGTTCTGGAAAGGATGAGGTGGCACTTTATTTCTATAAACGTGGGTTCAATTTGGCTCATATTGTGAGTGGATTGATTCTGGTTCCAAGATGACATTCTTCCAGCCCCATACACTTTCTAAGTTGACTAACTTTGTTCATGTGGGATAGCAGCCATTGCTATAGGTCAGGACTGAGTGCCTTGGTATATCTATATGGAAGGAGTCTGCATTCCATCTGCCACTCTATTTGCCTCTCCAGCCAGTATTTTAATTCCCTCTTTCATGAATGCTATCGTCACAAGCTTTGTTTTTTATAGTATTTATACTTTCAAAACACACCCCAGACACTGATCATCTCTCTGATCCCTTCTTCCCTGTGCAAGGTCCGAGGAAGTGCAAAAGCTACTTTCCACCAATCCTTAGCCTGCACAGATGACAGTGGGTTAGTGTATCTCCAGAATCATTTGAGACCTAGATTCACAGCGATTAAGAAAGGAGACCTTTTTTATGCTATTTATGCTTGGAATTGTCTTCCTAGATTTAATCGGCTTCCATTCATGTCCTTCTAGGAAGAGAGACTCTGTATGACTGATACATACAATCTGTCTTCTCTCCCTCTCCCACATCCCAGGTTTGGAAATGATGTGCAGCACTTCAAGGTGCTCCGAGATGGGGCTGGCAAGTATTTCCTCTGGGTGGTGAAGTTCAATTCTCTGAACGAGCTGGTAGATTATCACAGATCCACTTCTGTCTCCAGGAACCAGCAGATATTTCTTCGGGACATTGAGCAGGTGCCACAGGTAAGATGGTGGGAGAGAGGAGCATTGCCACTATAACCAAAATGGAGAGCTCTCTGACAGCAGCCCAGGGTCTGAAGGATTGCTTGAATTTTAAGTAGGAAGATATGGGGAGAGAGAAGTTAACCCTTTAACTTTCCCTCTCTGATGTAGAATTATCTGATTCTACAATTCTGAGCCCTGGTTTCTGCAGACTAATTGTACTGAAAAATAAATGCAGCCCATGTGCCTTTTTTTGGATGGGCTTTGTACCACTATAAAAAACTTGTAAATCCCCTTCTGTTCTGGCAAAGGATGTCCCTATGACTTTTTGATCATCCAGTTCACATCTTTAAGAATGATTTGGGATTATGCCTAGCCTTCAATACATAAAGCACCATAGTGAGTCCATCTGTTCGTTCCCACCAGTAGACATGGTCTTAATCATATGTTACATTCCCTTCCCCCTGCTACTTTCATGGGATTTTGATTTCTGTTTGAATTCGTTTTTAGCCAGCAGTGCCCTCAGCAATACACTGCATACCATCAATATCTTAATGCACATTCCTCTTCAGAGGCACACTGTAGAGAATGGTTAAGGATATTGGCATATGGAACTTCTCTCCTCTAGGTTGCTGGTTTGAATCTAGTCCAAACTGGTAGTGACTAAAGTTATGGTCTAATGGAAGTTATTGGTTTTAGTTCAGCTCCCAGGCACACCAAAATACCATCGCAGTTGGCAATTGGTGTCTGTTGGGCTCTGCAGGAAGACCATCTGACCATTAGATGTGGCCCCTCCAGTCCAGGCTTGAGACATGCTGGAAAGGCTGAGGGGGAAACTTAGGGTATGTCTAAACTAGAGCGTGAAGTCATAAATTCTAGCTCAAGGCGATATACTCCCACTAGCTCTGATTACCTAGCGTTCTAAAAATGGAAATAAAGCTGCAGTGGCACAAGCAGCAGGAGGGGCTTGCTGCCCCAAGTATGATCCTGTCTGAGTTCAGAGGTATGGACTTGGGGCAGCTAGCCCCTCTCGCAGCTTGTCCTACCGTGGGTACACATCTATTTTTAGCATGCTGGCGCAATCAGAGCTAGTGTGGGTATGTCTCCTCAAGCTGGCATTTATATCTTCCAGCCCTAGTGCAGTCATACCCTTGTGCTGCTCTGTCCATGCTGTACCTAGTCTATAGATAAACAGGACATCAAGGCTATTGGACCAGTATTAAATTAACCATATCAAAAAACACATAGCTGAAAAATACAGAAAACATGAAAATAAAAGTACCTCCTAGCACCATAAGCTCATTTTTAAAATGAAGCTTTAGTTTTCATAAACACAGTATACAGATATGCAAAAAACAGATTGGATAAAGCAGCAAAGAGTCCTGTGGCACCTTATAGACTAACAGACGTATTGGAGCATGAGCTTTCGTGGGTGAATACCCACTTCTTCGGATGTAGAGACTAACACCTACAAAATCTTCACCAAGCATTCTCAAAACTACGATACCCGCGTGAGGAAATAAGGAAACAGATCAACAGAGCCAGACGTGTACCCAGAAGCCTACTGCAAGACAAGCCCAAGAAAGAAACCAACAGAACTCCACTGGCCATCACGTACAGTCCCCAGCTAAAACCTCTCCAATGTATCATCAGTGATCTACAACCCATCCTGGACAACGATCCCTCACTTGCACAGGCCTTGGGTGGCAGGCCAGTCCTCGCCCACAGACAACCCGCCAACCTGAAGCATATTCTCACCAGTAACTACACACCGCACCATAGTAACTCTAACTCAGGAACCAATCCATGCAACAAACCTCGATGTCAATTCTGCCCACATATCTACATCAGCAACACCATCACAGGACCTAACCAGATCGGCCACACCATCACCGGTTCATTCACCTGCACGTCCACCAATGTAATATACGCCATCATATGCCAGCAATGCCCCTCTGCTATGTACATCGGCCAAACTGGACAGTCCCTACGTAAAAGGATAAATGGACACAAATCAGATATTAGGAATGGCAATATACAAAAACCTGTAGGAGAACACTTCAACCTCCCTGGACACACACTAGCAGATTTAAAGGTAGCCATCCTGCTGCAAAAAAAATTCAGGACCAGACTTCAAAGAGAAACTGCTGAGCTTCAGTTCATCTGCAAATTTGACACCATCAGCTCAGGATTAAATAAAGACTGTGAATGGCTAGCCAACTACAAAAGCAGTTTCTCCTCCCTTGGTGTTCACACCTCAACTGCTAGAAGAGGGCCTCATCCTCCCTGATTGAACTAACCTCGTTATCTCTAGCCTGACTCACTCTTGCTTGCATATTTATACCTGCCTCTGGAAATTTCCACTACATGCATCCGAAGAAGTGGGTATTCACCCACAAAAGCTCATGCTCCAATACGTCTGTTAGTCTATAAGGTCCCACAGGATTCTTTGCTGCTTTTACAGATCCAGACTAACACGGCTACCCCTTTGATACTTGAGATTGGATAAAGTCTGTCCAAAAAAAATTCACTCAACATGAATGACTGGTGGTTAGAAAACTTCAAATGGAAGCATTTAAAATTTCAGTGTGGTCCAACGGTCATTGTTTAGGGGAAAAATTAAGTGTCATGGTATAGGGTTGGTTAAGAATACTCACTGAACGTTGTGATCTGTGTGGAAAGCAAACTGAGGAAGAATAAGAGTAATGAAGCTGTTAGGACACAGAAAGGAAATGGAGAAGGACAAGGATACAGAGGTGAAGGGAATATCTAGTGGAGACTCAGTAGCATATACAATATGGGCTTCTGATAAGACATGGTCACAAAAATGCGCAAGAGACTCCACCTTGTTGAGTTTTACTGTAACTCATTCATTTAATTAATTTGATCATTTTCAAAGGCCTTGTGTATTCTAAACTTATCCTTTGAGCATCTTGTCACAGTTGATGAAAGAGGCAATTTGCAGAGAAATGAAACAGCCCAAATATTTACTAGTGGCACCTGAACTCTGTTGCAGAGCTAGAATGCAGCCTGTGAAACAGGGACAGTGGGAGATTTGGATGCTGTGAATGACACACTCACTCTTGGTTTTTTCCCCATGCAGCAACCCACATACGTTCAGGCCCTTTTCGATTTCGACCCCCAGGAGGAAGGTGAACTCGGCTTCCGCCGTGGAGACTTTATCCAGGTCCTCGACAATTCTGATCCCAACTGGTGGAAAGGAGCCTGTCACGGACAGACGGGCATGTTTCCACGCAACTACGTGACCCCAGTGAACCGGAACATCTAGAGATAAATATTAGAGATTATTTAAAGAAACCAGAGAAACAGTAAATACACATACAGAGTCTAACTACAGCCAGTGATCTAAAATCACAAGATGGTAAAACCTGAATCACTTCTTACCACAAAGTGATCTTCCTTCACTCAGTATGGAACTTTGGGGGCGGGAGGGAGAATTCAACTTACATGCCAAAATTTACCTTTAAATTAAAAAAATTAACAGATTTCCTCAGCTGCTCCTGGGTTGTCCTTTTCATTCACTCTTCCTTTTCCCCCTTCCTCTGTCCATCAGTGCATGAAGTTTTAATGCCATATAAAGTCCTAGCCATGCTGATAAAGGAAAAGGGAGAAACTCTGCTGGTATTTTCTCTCTATGCAAACAGTCTTCATTTGACATGGAGGGACTTGAGAGAAGAACCAAATCCACTGTCCTGCCTTTAAAAAAACAAAACTGCTTTTTGCCTTCAACATTCAGCTCTTTTTGGTTGGGAAAAGATGGTGTTTTCTTTATTTTTCCTTCTCCTTAGCCACTCTCCCCTCTGAGGCTCAGTAGCTTCATAGCAGAGTGAAGGAGACAAACTTTTTTTCACAAGTCATAGAGCTGCTCTGAGAAATTCCAAACTACAATCAGTCTGTTCTCTTTTATTTTGGTGACAGCTTTTTTTCTTCAAGGTGTACGGTTGAGCACAGTCTGTAATTTTTTTCCATAGTGCCTTTTCCCTTATTTCCTTTTTTTATTATTTTTAAGTTAAAAGGACAGTCCAGAGGTTTTTTTCTTTATACGTGTAAATATTTTTAGGGGGGGAGAAGGGGTAGTTTTATCAATGAATATAAAAAGACATCTACAAAAAAGATGGAGCTTTAATATTTGTATTACCGTCTGACTTTCTTTATTCCAAGGAAAAATACAAGGCATATACAGTGTTGTAAGTGGCAGCACAGGCTGCTCAGAGGTGGGGAGCTGCAGCCAGGAGCCTCAGGAAAAAGGGGAGAGAAGGATTGCCTCATAGAATCATAGAAATGTAGGATTGGAAAGGACGTCAATAGGTCATCTAGTCCAGTCCCCTGCACTGAGCCAGGACTAAGTATTATGGGAAACGGGCAAACGTATTTGGGGGTGAAGGTGGGCGATGTTCTATCAAAGTACCATGGTGGGAGAGAATAGTGCTGAGGTGTCCGACGAAATGTACATTCCTCTTGACAGGAAGCTTTATATTACAGGGAAACCTCAAGAAATAGTACTTGAGTACACTTCAAGGTATTAGTGAATGTCCATACATACCCATGTAATCAAGAGTCTGGCTCCCTTTAGGCTGGGGTAGGGAATATTTGCAATCATGTCTTGTTCTTGAAAAGAGGGGGTGGCATCACTGTTCTCCACTTTCTCCCTACCCCCTCCTCCTCATGCCAGTGTTACACAATTTAAGAAGTTGATTCTTACTTTTCAATCCCGGTTCACAGCAGGCTGTGTGGTGACTGCATTCCCCCTTCCCTCACCACAGTGGCATTCGTTAATGCCATCAGCCCCTCTGCCAGAGCAGTTTGACATTGATTTGGACAAAAAGGAGATAAATCAAACTGCAGAGCTTTGTGCCAATCTTCAGTTATATTGTTTCCTCTTGGCAGCCCTGTGGCTGAACCCTTCACCCCAACGATGAACCCCAAAACTGCAACAGAGATCTCCTGCCCAAGCGGAGACGTTCCTGTATTGGCGGGTGCCTTTTTTGTACTAAGTGTTACAAATGTTTTATTCCTGAGATGGACTCTGCCTTACACTTCATTTCTCCAGCAGATGAAAGAGAGAGCTACCCTGTAGAGTATTACTTTCTCTCCCTGTCCTTGCTAGCTGTCATTCACTTTGTCTTCTTTCTAAAAATGATTGGAAAAGGAATCTATGGCATTCTACACCTGGACCATTTGATTGTTTCCTTATTTTGAAATTGGTGTATATCATACAGCCTTATGTCTTGTGTGTACATATATTAAAAAAAATCAGTGTTTAAATAAAAAGGCCTATGTACTTAATCCTTTAACTCTGCAGCAGCATTTGGTAGATAGTAATTAACTGTGAATAATAAATATACAATGAATTCTTCCCTTTAGCATCTGTCTGTTATTTCCATTAACTGAGCAAAACATCAGCCAGTCAAACTAATTTATAACATGTAACTCAGTGGGATGGAGGAGATAAGTTAGTCCTTCATCCTACCAAGACAGATAAATTGAGAACTGCATAGGTTAGCATGCATGGCCTTCTGGGTTCAGATAAAAATCCTGTCTGCTGCTTGCAGACATTAAAGATCCTTTGTCCATTATCTGAACGGTAGGTGGAGCCTAGTTGTTTCCTTGTTCCTTGCTCAAAACTTTTTATTGATCTCCACAAATGGGCATGAATTGCTGACACATAGTAAGGAA